>NC_083278.1:18047831-18349484 GCF_963506605.1 Zootoca vivipara | reverse complement strand
GAGCTGTTGAAAGGATATAAGTGATTAGTCTCTTGACCTTTTCGCTATCAGCTTTCATCAACTGGAGCTCACCACTGATAATAAGAATAAACCTTTATTTTATATGGTGACTGACAGCCTCTTGAAAGATAGAGAGTGAGCCCAAAAATCTTTCAAAAGAGCAACCCACTTTAAAAAGCTGGATTGCTCAGGCAGGCTCAATATGGAGAAATTAATTCAGGCAGCGTTGCAGCAAGCTCTGTAAACATCAAACATGTTTCCCACTGAACACTTTTACTAATCAAAAAGGTTTATGTATACAGTAGCATTGAAACAGAGGTTCCCAAAGAATTTTAAAAAGGATGGAGTGGGGAGAGACAAGGAATACAGCTGAGCCTCATTTCCATGGATTTTGATTTGCACCTCAAAACATGCATGCTCGGCGGGGAAGAACCTTTTGGCAAATAGCTAAGCAAATTGCATGATTATCGGAAGTCCAAGTCCTGGACGCCCATCACGAGTCAGAGTAATTCAGGCCCTAGACACGGATCACAGGTCAGACAAAAAGGTGTGCAAAAGCCCCACCTTTGGTCTGGTTTTATGGCTTTGTGAAACTTTGCTGTCCCTAAGCATTGAGCACAGCTCAAGCAAAGACACCGAGCACTGAGAGTGAGGAAGCTGGTCTATGGGTGAGCAGGGGAAATTTCCAAACTGAATGAGACGAAACCTGGACAGAATCATTTTCTTATTCTCTCTGGAAACCAGTGTTTCCCAAACTTGGGTGCCCAGCTCTTTTTGGACTACAACTCCCATCATCCCTAGCTAGCAAGACCAGTGGCCAGGGATGATGGGAATTGTAGTCTGAAAACAGCTGGAGACACAAGTCTGGGAAACACTGCTATGAACTCTTCTTATAGAGCATGTGATTGTATTTATAGCAGGGCTCTAATTTAGCATGTAGGCTAGGGGTAGAGATGGAGGTGGTCTTTTAGGGCAAATGGAGCACTGCTTCACCAATCTTAGCCTGCCCTCAGCCAGCACCCTCTTGCCTGCCTTCTTACTTAGGGGTTTTCTCTGCCTGTCATTGGCTCTGACTTCCCTTACTGTTAGTCTTCCTGCCTTCTGCTCTACCAGTCCCAGTTGGCACCAGCCACCATACAATGCTGCAGATGTTTCTGGTCTACAACTCCCATCATCCCTGGCCATTGAGCATCCTGATGGGAGTTCAAAAATCTCTGAAAGGCCACAGGTTTCCCTACTCCCAGACTGGGGAAAGGTTTACAAAAGGTATGTAAAGGAACTTAGCCTAAGCTTTGGCTTATTCTGGTCAGGAAGCTTCCCTCAGTTTGGGCAATGAAGATCAGGAATCCCACTGCTTCCTTGCCTCCCGAGGCTTGAGAGATTCCCTGAGCACTGCCATGGGATCACCACTTCCCTTAAAAACGACACGGGGGAGGGCATTGGACAGCAGTTTTTGGAATGGGATTTGTGTCCAGGAGTTGGACAAAAAAAACAAAAAACCCCACAAATTCTTCAAGGAAGAGTTGAAAGCTTGAAAGTCAAATGGAAGAGGTACTGAAGATGAAACTAAATTGACTGTTTTGACTCGACTTTAAAAGGAACATATAAATACACACACATCTGCTGTCATTGTGTGAAGGAGAAAAGGATAAGAAGATCCCATGTCTAACTTCATGGTCCTCCCTCTTGCACCCTTAGTGTGGTTATTTTATTCTTCTCGTTGTATCAGATCATAGTTTTCTATTCTGTTTTTGTCTAAAGTTTTCCCTAAAGAAAACGCAGGGGAGCAAAGTGCAGGGCTTTCATGGGTGACACTTGTCCCTTACAGTCATTATTGAAACAATCACAGTGCATGGTGCAACAGGTCACTCTGACACCAAAGCAGCTGTTTTTTGGATGAGATGTATAATCAAGGTCATAAAGACTTCTGGCCATTTAATAGCTCATTATAATTTTTGCAGGAGCAAGAGGTTACTCGTAGGGAGTTCTGCTGGGTTAATTATGTAGTGCCTCCATCCATTTGATTAGCTACTTGGTATTATACAAGGACTGCAGCATTCCACAATAAGTTGACAGTGTTACATCGATTTTGGTAAACAAACCTTTACAGCTGATTCTTAGTTACTATTGTTTGTACTCGTTGTTGGCATCTGTCTGTCTCGAGAGAGAATGGAGTGTGCCACTGTCAGGATGTCCTACTCTTGAGTAGAACCTTGGCAGAGACACATGCCTGGCTGGCATGTTCTCTCCCTCCTGGTAGATCGTTCAGGAGCTTCGCAAGCTTTCTCTAGCCTGAACATCACAGCAACTGATGGCAACTGACATCAGCACACTTCACGGATCCGCAGAGGTTTGCACAGTGGCATAACAGAACTCAGTAGCACAGGATTTAGCTAATCTACTTTATTTACATATAAACACACTCGGAGTACTGCAACATGGCTCCCTCTCTCTCTAGCATCAGGCAGCAAAGAGAAAGAACAAAGGACAATAGTCCCACTTCAGGAACTGTGGGAATAATGCAGCCACATCCTAAAGCCATGAAATGGTGCTTCTGCGCTCCACTCTCCAAGTGGTATGCAGGCACCATGGCAAGATTGGCTAGGCATAACGAGCCGGATGTAGAGTCTGTACTTCTCCCCATACCACAAGATAGATGGTCCTAGGAAGCCAAGCCAGCCATGAGGAACATCTCACATACATCACAAGTTATCCATTCCTCAGGTCATGCCAGTCCTGGGAACGTTTTCATCCATCTTTAATTATTCATTCCCCAGGAGCTCAAACTTCCCATGGGAAACATGCATACTATGGAGAACAATAGGGTCTGAGCATATATGGGCATAAGAGTGTTCTGCTGATATTATTGGCTATTGCTATATAGGTGTATTGTAATGATTGGTTTATGGCTATTGCATATGCATTTATTATACCTAATAAATATGTGGTCACGAGAGAGCTCGGGGCTCTCGTCCCACGGTTGGTTGATTCTATCAGTTGTCTGTCTTCCTTCACGAGAGCCCACCACTTGTAATAAGCCTCGGTGCTATACCCTTTGCTGCTACAGCTGGCTGTTAGCAGCTGGCTGTTACTTTGTAACAAGCCTTGCTGCTACACTCCAAGCTGCTAGGACCCCTGGCTGTTACATCTGGTGACCCCGACGTGATCTGCGGATACGTCCTTGGGCCTCCCCTGCTCATCGCCTAGAACAGGCTCGGTGCACCCGATCTCGCTGCTGGCAGCCGTGATCTTCTCGTGAGTATGGGGGGTGGTTTCTCACAGCTCCAACAGCGCCATTTATATGAGCTGTGTGAATTAACCAAGCACAACCTCTATTTATTTCATTCTAATGGCAAGTTTCTTCATAACTCCATCTCTAAATCTGAACTTGCCTCATTGCTAAAATACGTGTGGGATAATTGCCCCGCGTACCCAGAGGGTGGCTCTTTAAAACTTGAAATGTGGCGGAAGGTTGGTAACTTTCTTCATACCTCCCCACGCGCGCCGCCCAAGATTCTTAGTGCATGGAAACTGGTCTTTGAATGCCTTTTAGCCCATGACCAGTCCCTCATGAAACCCCTCTTAGATCCCCCACCGTACAATTCTTCTGTCTGGGTGGTTTCTCCCTCTGACACTTTTGCTTTAGATATTGTCTCTCCACCCCCCTCTGCTCCGCTGCAGGTCCCCCTTACCCCCAATCAATCCCCAACGCCTAGTGCCCCCTTACAGGTCCCACTGCCGATGCCCCTGACCCCGGAACCGGTCTCCGTTCAGGATTCAGCCCTGGCCACTCCGGCCGGTACTACATGTACCACACGGGCTGAGGGACCGCAGCAAATCGGTCACATCCGCCTCACTCTTCTCCAGGGTGCCCAGAGCGGCGCCCTAACCCCTGAAGACCTCTCCCAACTTGCTGCGTTCCCCCTCGCATATGCCACTGATCCAGCTACCGGAGACGCTACTGCCAGTTGGATAGCCATACCCCTAGACCTTGTTAAGGAAGCTAAGTCCACCTGCACAAAGTACGGCGTCACAAGCCCGTATACGCAGGGACTTTTTAATACCCTGGCCCACTCCTACTTCCTCATCCCGCAAGACTGGAAAGATCTGGCACGTATGTGCCTCACACCCACTCAATATTTCTTACCTGGGACATAAAGTCCCTGCATCAGCGGCTATCCCTTCTTTTTTTTTCCCCGCTTCTCTTTCGGACCCACCATCACCCTTGTTCGCCTCCAACAGTATCTGGGCTCTGTTAATTGGGTTCGTCCTTTCCTCGGATTGTCCACATCAGCCTTAACTCCCCTTTTCGAGGCTTTGCGTGGCGGCCTTAAACCCTCTGATCCAATCACGCTCACCTCGGCCCAATGGCAGGTTATTCACCTGATTGAAGAGGCCCTGCCGACCAGGTGGGTGGACTGGGCCGTACCTAACGTCTCTCTATCTCTGGTGCTCTTGAACACCCCCTCCTTGCTCACGGCCGCCCTTATTCAATCTCCCCCCTCTGATTCAGTGCGGATCCTGGAATGGTTGCACCTCCCCCATACCCCCCGCGCTACCATCAATCCCAAACCCTCTCAATTTGCCCAACTTTGCGCCAGAGGCCGCCTCCGTGCAAAAGCTCTCATTGGTTGCGAACCTGAAACCCTTTTTGTGCCTTGCTCTCTGATTAATTGTGAGGCCCTGCAGGCCGCTCTTGCCGATTGGCCTGGCAGGGTGAGTTGCCATCCTCCCTCTGATCCCCGGTTCCAACTTCTACGCAATGTTCCTGAGACGAAAGTCCTCTCACTTTCAGTCTTATAACTCTGACCTCTCAATTATTAAAAGCACTAACAGGGATTTCTGAGGTAAATCAAACCTCCCACTTATCCCTCTAGCCTTTTTTTAAACCCTCTAGCACTTGTGGGTTTTCAAAAATAAAAGAGAGTCCTCTTCCAGCCTAAACGTGGCCAGGTATCTATATAGACATGGAGCTATAAATAAGATTGTTCCTATATGTATTCAGATAAGGGTTTTCACTTCATTAGAAACTCCCTTACTGTAAAGCTAGCCTCCTTCCTGAGGTAACTTTATTATCGCTCAGAACCTGTCTCCTCCTTTAGCCCCCCTCCTTTTCTTGGTGCACTCTCAGACACAATTAACCTTCCTCCTCTAAAAGGCAGTTTTGACAGTTTAAAAGAGTTCCCCACCAACTGGGTTCCAACTCCTTGCCTTCCAGCGGTTCCCAAAGCAACCCATCAATCTTATCTTGGATAGTTTGTATGTTACTCAGATCCTGCTTACCATCTATGCTGCCTACCTTTCCCCCTCAATTGAGCCTGATCTTCTGTCCCTCTTCATTGCCCTCCAACAGGCTATAATGAGCCGTCCTGTTCCCTTTTTTGCTGCGCATATCAGAAGCCATCAGCCCTTTCTGGGCCCACTGCAGGAGGGCAATGACCGCGCAGATCATGCTGCAGCTCAGGGCCCTTCCCTGTTCCCACTGCATGCCATGACTCCGTGGAAAAGCCATTCCTTCTATCATCAGAATAAAAAGGCCCTCATGAAGGAGTTTGCCATCACAGGGGCAGAGGCAGCGACTATTATTCAACAGTGCCCCACTTGCAGCCGCCAAGCTGCCTCTGTCCCCATTGGGGTGAACCCAAATGGCACATCCGCCTGTCAAATTTGGCAGATGGATGTTACCCAGTACCCACCCTTTTCCCCTTGGAAATTTCTCCATGTCTCAGCTGATACCTTCTCTGGTTTTATTGTTGCCTCCCCCCAGCGAGGAGAGGCTGTGAAACATGTTATCAATCATTGCATTCGCTCTTTTTCGGTCCTCGGCCGCCCAAAAGAACTGAAGACCAATAATGGCCCTGCTTATGCTAGCTTGGCCTTTGCACAATTTTGTCATCAATGGAACATAATCCATAAATTTGGCATTCCATACAATTCTCAAGGCCAGGCCGTTGTGGAACGTGCAAATCACACCCTTAAAACGGCCCTCGATCGCCTTGAGCCCCATAAGGGCGCCCCTACCCTGCCAGAATTCCAAAATCGCCTCAACCTGTGTCTGTTCACTTTGAATTTTTTGAATCTCACGGGTTCGCCACCGACCTCTGCGGCCACCCGTCATTTCTCTACTTCCCCAGCAGCCCGCCCTGTCAAACCGTTGGTTCTCTTCCGTCATCTACCGGATCCAACGTGGAAAGGTCCTGGGGAACTCATCACGCACGCCAGAGGTTATGCCGCCGTCCAGTTCCAAGATGAAGTCATCTGGGTTCCTGCTCGGGCCGTCCGGCCCTATCACCCCCCACCTTCCCCTTCTCCTCCTCCTCCTTCTACCCCTCCCCCCCTCTTGATTCCTCTGCAGGTGCCGATGATTGTCATCAGTGCATCACTAAGGCACGGAAAGGGGGAGCAGTCACCTCAACGCTGGTCTACCATACTCAGCAACCCCGCGCTTGTCGCCCCCTACATCGCACCTGTCTGCATAATTCCACCATAAGTACCTGTGTGTCGCTAATTCACAGTGGCAATATGGCTCCCCCGAGGCCTGGCTCCCTTGTGCTGGCTCCACCCGCTGCAGCGGCTGGCAGTGTTTTTGCGATTATACGGGGGGTGGCTACACTGGCTGCCCCTATGTTACTTCCTTTCGCCGGGACCGCGCCAATATTGTCTCCCTGACTTTCAGTCGCAACCATCCTGCAGTTGCCAACTATGGGTTCGGCATCGACGGCCCCGGCTCCGACCCCATCACATACATCACTGTCACAATCTCTGAACTGTTCGAAGGCTCCCAGCACTCATCTCACTGGTCCGTTTATGACTCTGTGGAACAATTGTCCTCCAACCCATTGCAGCTTAGCCAAAAGGCTACTAATTTGTTTTTGGAACTGGCGGAGGACATTGCAAAAGAACTCAGCATTAAAAGTTGTTTTGTATGTGGGGGGGACCAACATGGGTGAGCAGTGGCCATGGGAGGCTCTTGAAGCCTCCCCAGAGACCTTCAACAATATGTCCATAGCGGGTAACATTACGGCCCGCACATCCAATCAGGACTTGATTTGGTCCCTCACAACAAATCTGGTCGGCCATAATGGCTTCACCCGCAATGGCTCAACCCCTGTTGGTGACCTCATTTGTTTGGGCCTATGGGACGATACTTATACCTCATGGACCTCCCCCGGTAATTTGAGTGCCCCTCCCCATTACAATGTGTCCCTTTTCCCCTTCCTAAATTCCTCTGCCTCCATCCCCTGGAAAATTCAATCTTACCAACTGTTGTCTCCAAATCAATTCGGTTGGTAAGGTGGTACAGACACTACAGAGCTTCGCCAATTGACATACAACCCAGACCAAGTTTGGAAAGGGTTTAGTTTGCATGATGTTTTCGGATCCTGGTTCCCAAAGCTCCCAGGTTTATAGGCCATTGTGGCCCTCACTGGTTTTATAGCCATTGGATGTATTTTGCTTCCCTGTGTGTTACCTATTCTAATGAGAACCATTACCAATAGCCTGTCAGTAATTGCAGAACGCAAAGCAGCTGCCCAAGTTATGCTTCTCCTTGCCCAGCAACACATTACCCCCATCGCTCCACCTCCCTCCCCAGTGGGGGACCTTCTGGCTCTCAATCCATGGGAAGGTACCTCTCAGACCAGTTCTCTTAGCCTTGAAAAAACAAAAACAGTGGACATGTGGGAATAATGCAGCCACATCCTAAAGCCATGAAATGGTGCTTCTGCGCTCCACTCTCCAAGTGGTATGCAGGCACCATGGCAAGATTGGCTAGGCATAACGAGCCGGATGTAGAGTCTGTACTTCTCCCCATACCACAAGATAGATGGTCCTAGGAAGCCAAGCCAGCCATGAGGAACATCTCACATACATCACAAGTTATCCATTCCTCAGGTCATGCCAGTCCTGGGAACGTTTTCATCCATCTTTAATTATTCATTCCCCAGGAGCTCAAACTTCCCATGGGAAACATGCATACTATGGAGAACAATAGGGTCTGAGCATATATGGGCATAAGAGTGTTCTGCTGATATTATTGGCTATTGCTATATAGGTGTATTGTAATGATTGGTTTATGGCTATTGCATATGCATTTATTATACCTAATAAATATGTGGTCACGAGAGAGCTCGGGGCTCTCGTCCCACGGTTGGTTGATTCTATCAGTTGTCTGTCTTCCTTCACGAGAGCCCACCACTTGTAATAAGCCTCGGTGCTATACCCTTTGCTGCTACAGCTGGCTGTTAGCAGCTGGCTGTTACAAGGAACACACAGCAGCTGGCTGTTACAAGGAACACACAGTAAGACAAACATCCTGTCTACGCCACTTCCCATTCCCGTGGAAAGTAAACACATACCATCATATGATAGACAACAAACCCATGACTGCACACAGGGAATGAATCTCCAACAATCGTTGTGTTAGCAGCACCCAAGTGAGCTCCCTGGAGTGCAAGTCTGGGAAGTGTGTATGGAGGTCCTGGGCTGCCCAGACAACAAGCCCCCCTTCTAGGCCTCACTGATGTGGTCCAAAGAAAGGAAAGCAATATGTTTGGCTCTAGTAGTTCCCCAAAGGAGGCAACCAAGTTGACATCCAGATATCTTAACGACGCCATACTGGATCTGTGTAATGGTTTACACCTTTGCCTTTTCTTCTCCTGAAGTGAATGACAAGGTAGCAGAGGTTTAGGACAGGGGTCCCCAGACTTACCGGCGTTTGGGCCGGTTCCCACCGCGCCGATCGCGCGGCAGGCCGGAGGGCGGGGGAGCGCGCGCCTGTGTGGGCCGGCGGGCGGGGGAGTGCACGCTCGTGCGCATGCGCACGGGCGCTTACTGGCGTGGCGGCGCGCTTCCAGGGTGGGAAAAGCGCCAAAAATCCATTGTGCGCGTGGGCCTCCCCCGACCCGGAAGTGCACCAGAAATTACTTCTTCCGGGTCGAGAGAGGCCCATACGCATGCGCACAAAGGATTTTCGGCACTTTTTTCCCAACCCGGAAGAGCGCTGCCGCGCTGCGCGCCGTAAGAGCGGGGGGGCGGGGGTCGTCGCGGGCCGGATTGGCAGGCTAATTGGGCTGCATCCGGCCCCCGGGCCGTAGTCTGGGGACACCTGGTTTAGGATCACAGTTTTCCTTCTCTTACATGGGTTACCTTCCCAGGTTAATGAGCCCCATCTGCCCCTCACTTACCTCTACAGCACATGCAGAAACCGCCTTCTTGACTGTTGGAGCCACTGTTGGTTTTGTCTGCTCAATCCATCAGAGCCTATCTTCACATGCAGGGAAAATCCCAAACTCACCGAGGGTTTGAGACCCATTGGCTACCCTCACCTAGTTTAGCTGGCCAGTTGAAGCCATCTCCAGAGTGTGGCCACTGTAGCATGCTGACAGCTTCTAGGAGCCACAGGTAAGAGATGCATGCAAAGTGGGGACCAAAGGTGAACAAACTACTCAAGAAGGAAGAAAACATGACCCCCTTCAGAAGTACTACCCCTCCCCTAACACCCCATACACCCCTACTACTACTACTACCGGTACTGTTATTAATGTAAGTCCTAAATGGTTGGATAGTGTTCCTGGATTGTGCTGTTAAAATTCATGGATTTCTTATATTCAATGCAAAAATGAACACACAAAAACATGTACAAACCAGCTACCCCCTATTTCCTGCTTTCAAAAAAGTATATGTTGGGCATTATGAGGACAAAATGCTGGACTGGATGGGATTTTGGTTTGAACCATCATTGGCCCAAGAGGGCCAAAAAAGGGCATAACATCCATAATCTTTGACATCAGCCCATCCTGAGTTTCCAGTGCGGAAATAGCTGGTTGCTTTGTCTGTCGATCAGATTAGCTCAAGGAAAACTTTATTTCTTTGCCTACTCTGTCCAGTCCTACACAGGAATTAGCAAAAGTGCATGGTAGTCAAGAATGTTTATCACAACCGCAGGGCAGTCTGTGCAGAGTGACAGGTAAAAAAAAGGTAAAGGACCCCTGGGCGGTTAAGTCCAGTCAAAGGCGACTATGGGGTTGTGGCACTCATCTTGCTTTCAGGCTGAGGAAGCCGGCGTTTGTCCACAGCTTTCTGGGTCATGTGGCCAGAATGACTAAACTGCTTCTGGCACAACGGGACACCGGGACAGAAACCAGAGCACACGGAAATGCCGTTTACCTTCCCTCTGCAGTGGTACCTCTTTATCTACTTGCACTGGCATGCTTTCGAACTGCTAGGTTGGCAGAAGCTGGGACAGAGCAACGGAAGCTCACCCAACTCCAAGCACAATCACCTGGGGCACCATAGAGAGAAGGTTCTGTGCAGGGCCAGCCAAAGACATTTGGTATTTGGAGAGGTGCCCCCTCTCCATCAGGGAAGAAGCGGTGAAGGAAGAGCTACACCAGGAACAAGGGTGAAGAAACATTAACATCAGGATGCCACCTTGTCTCATGGGTGGGCCAGCCCTGCTTGTGCCCCATATATATTTACTGTAGAGAAAATATACACTCTGTGCGTCTCTAGGGTGCCTTTTTAATCACATCAGCATCATTTTTCAAGAGCTAGACTCTGGCTGGTTGGACAGTCACTTGTCATGTTTGATCTAGCTGAAATTCCTGCATTGCAGGGGGTTGGACTAGATGACCCCCATGAAAATACCCATAGGAAGCCCACAAGCGGGGTATTCAGGAAACAGCCCTCTCCTATTCAGCCTCTCTGTGTTAATGTCCACTAGGTGGTACAAAATATTATCTGGCATAGCTATTAATTTGGAAACAAGGTAATGCAAGCTGGAGATGCCACACTGGATGTTGAGTTTGGAGACACGGAAACTCTCCTCACAGAACTGACAAAACTTTGATACAACTGGAAATGCACGTGGAATGAAGCCAAATTGGTTGCATGAAGTCTAAATATAGAAATAAAACTCTCCCATAGATGTGATGGAGTTAGGTGCAAGAGGGCAAGGCTGCATAATGACAGCACACCTGATACTAATTTGGAATGAATGAATGGCGAAGATGATGCCCCAGAAGAGGTCTACTTCAGAAAGTGTGTTTCATGTTTCAGTAGGCAATGGTATGGCAGGATTAACCATCTACTTCAATGCTGTTAAACAGCTGGCGGGGGGGGGGATGACTTTTTGTGGAAATGTCTCACCATGTCTGAAAGCGAATTGGAGACAAAAACTTTATCTCTATCAGAACCATATCCTGCTTACCTTATTGGTGACAATTTTGGAAAAGAAATGCAACATTTACCCTCAGTACATAAAACAAATTTTGTAAATGCACTGCCAAAGTCATTAGATCTGTTACAGACTTTGTAACATGCTTACAAATGTTTGCATTAGTTTAAGAATACAACTTCAGCAACAGTAACTTCGAGAGAAAGGTCATTTGGCAAATCTCAGCTAATTAAGAGTTATTTAAGGTCCACAATCTCAGGAATGTGAATTGTGGATTTGGCCAGGCTAAGTATTGAATCAAACATTGCCAGAACAATTAATTTTCATGCTTTAATCCAATATTTTCCCACTAAACAGGTCAGAAAAGCTCTTTTAAAAAAGTAAATAGTAAGTTTATCTACTTTTTAAAAAACTAATACTGATGGCTTCTGATGAACATATCTGCATTGTAATATAAAATGATGTTTCAATGTGAATTCTTTCTCCTTATCTGTATTGTAGCATTAACAAAGATGTTCAAACCAAATGTGCTTTCTTAACTCTGATCCTCTTTTACTCTGTTTGAATTTATTTTTATTGTGGAGGAAGCGTAAGAGCATAAGGCCTTAAATGCAGAAAATTCACAGAGCGCTCCACTCCACCCCCTCTTTCGTATTCCATTCCCTTTTTGACTTTACAGGCAGCAGCTTATGTCATAAAACCTTAATGGTTAAAAACAGAATGACTCATGGAAAAGGGAAGGACCTCTATGAAACTTGGTGCTCCTTGAGAAAATTCCACTCAGGGTCCCTCACAGAGGCGGCTTTAGGCCCAGCTTAAGCCAGCAGCACGATGGCTCTTGGGAGGGCATCAAATATTGGCCTCGCACAGGGAGAAATATTACCAAGGTCCACTCCTGGCCCTGATGACAGTTTCTCAGGTTTCCAAATGTTCCTCTGGGTTAACCTAGTTGTGTTACCCATCTCACAGCACAGTTTCTGTCCACTAATAATGCAGTTGAGACAGAACTATGCTTGAAAGTGCCTTCCTGCTACATCGCGCATCTGAAAGTGTGCGCTCACATGCATGGAGAGAGCCCTATTAATAATCCCGGAGGGCCGTTGCTTCGGACAAATTAGAATGCATGCACTTTAAAATCAAGTCCTCAGGTATTTCACAGCACAGCATACTCAATGCTAGAGACATCTCTATTGTTCATAATCCAAGCCGCAAAGGCTTGGTGAGCTTTGTGGCTTATGTTGCCTGCTCGCAATTTGTACAAGTGCATGAAATATTCCCAGCACATACACATAATCAAAACAGGCCCAATTAAGCTCAGTACTCCATATTCCACCTCATTAATTGCTATTCCTAAAATATAACAGATGTGATTGCTGCGGGCCATGAGTTAAAGACAATTTTTTCAGCTAAGCACTTACAATGCAACCTAGAAGTTACATGAAGATTTAATTATTACTTTCATTTTCATGACTTCCTGTAAAAGCTCATTTTTCACTTAATAGCAGTAGTGTTCAACCACAACCCTTTGCGGAGAGTTCAGTGTTGCATGCTACAGCAAAGAAGTGATCAGAGTTTTTCGCTGACACGCTTGACCCCATTACTAGACGATAGGAGAGTGTTTTTGGAAATTCACTGCAATTTTCTACATACAGATGGGCAGCCATTTTGCCATCACTTTCCAAAATATCTTTGTTGATGGAGAAATAGCTGAAGTTATTCAGTGTATGTGTTCAAAGGTCTAATATGATTCAGTGCAAAGGAACTGGGGGTTCAGAAGTGGGGCGATTCAGATACAGATTCCTGCTGGGGGACTACTTTGCATGCTACATTTTAGAGGGTATTCTCACTACTGTATTTGTGGAGCCTTACTTTTCTGTCTGTAATTTGGAGATAAACTCAGTGTTTCTGCTATGCTCACTATATCAATGCCATCCTTTACGACTAAGCACCCTTCTTGGCTCAGAGTTCATTCTAAGCACTGATTGAAATCCATGCGTACACAGCAGCCAGCAGATCCTCCAATTGTTCCTGTTTTCCAGGGCAGTTACGGATTTACAGAAGTTTTTTATTTGATCCTGGAATGTCCTGCTTTTCCTTACAACATCCCTATTTTCACTGGAAAAATGATGGAGGGTGTGGAATAGGACGTCCCTATTTTCACTGGAAAAATGTTGGAGGGTATGGAATAGGACGTTCCTATTTTCACTGGGGAAATGATGGAGGGTATGGACTAGGACGTCCCTATTTTCACTGGAGAAATGTAGGAGGGTATGGAATAGGACGTTCCTATTTTCATCAGAGAAATGTTGGAGAGTATGGAATAGGACGCCCCTATTTTCATCAGAGAAATGTTGGAGGGTATGGAATATGATGTCCCTATTTCCACTGGAGAAATGTTGGAGGGTATGGAATAGGATGTCCCTATTTTCATCGAAGAAATGTTGGAGGGTATGAGCCAGGGGGAGGTGAAGAGAGTCCTAATAAAGTGGACTGCAGAAAGCTCCAAATGGCTCTCTCCAGACAGCAAAAGAGCAAATGGGTTTAAATGTCAAGAAATGCAAAATGGTGCATAATGGAGCAGAAAAGAAAAGAAAAAAAGCAAGAAGTGGCTTTCCATGTACACTGATGGGAACTGAGTCAAATACTCTGATTAAACTCCATGCATGTGGGGCAGCAAGGGCTGTGTGTGCTAAGCCCTGTTAGGTATTGCAAGAACACTCATCAATTGTTTGGCAGGGAGGAAGACGAAACCCAATTCCCCACTTCTCACCCAAGCATCCAATTACCACAACTGCAGTTGCACACATTTCACCAAAGGATGGTTTGGATTCGGAAATCATGTGCGCAGCATCTATTTGCATGGACAGCTACTCACCCAGCTAGGGATGTGCATATGGAAGCCAGCTTCAGCATGCACCTGGCCCTTAGCTAGATCGGGAGAAACATCCAAGGCATAATATAAAGCTCCGTGTGCCAGATGGAACTTGTGGTAGAATTAAAACTGCGTCCCAGTCCCTTCCACTTCCAGTGAAGTGCTTCCAAGGCTTTCTATCTCGATAATGCTGAAACGCAGGAGGAAATGGAAGGAGGAAAGCAAGCATGTTGCTCCCACACATGCTCATTATCGGAAGACCACAGCCAATTCCCTGTGCTCACAAAGAACTACAGCTGTGTGCACAAAAGCAGGCATGGGGCTCCTCATAAAGCCTTTTATGCAATGTTTATCCTTGACTGGGAGATCCAGTGCGCCACAGCAAAAAAACAAGAGGCACAAAACATCACCATCAAACCAAACACGTGGCTTGCAACATGTATCCCTTAGAAGACATCTCTGCTTCTGAGAGTATCTGTTTTCCCCCCTTTTCTTTTTTCTGCTATGTTATTCTCTAACCACCTTTATTTTTTCTCTCCTTTCCCCACCCAAAAGATTGATCAAAAGAATGAGCACATCTGTGTTTTGAATTGTAATGAATAAATGCATTTTCATTTTGCAAAAAAAAAAAAAAAATGGAGAGCAGAGATAAATAATGAAGCATGCTGGTGATTAGCTTCTAATGTCTTTATTTATGGAGTCTTAGCATAGATGTGTTTCAGCTTAATAGCACCTCTCCAATATTTATGAAGTGCTAGTTCTCCAAATATATAAATTTTGGTAATTATGATGAGAACCATCCCATATTTATCTACTTTTGACTTTTAATCAATAGGAATTCCATTTATTCATTAATAATGAAAAAATACCTCCTCGCTACCCTTTTGATGAATGTGGCCTTATTGTGTCATGATTTCCATTAGTCGTTTCCTCAGTGACAAGCTGCCACCGCAGTCACCGTCCTGATTTGAGTGGTGTGATCCAGCACGCAGAGAGACAACGCTTAAAATACTTTGAAATGGAGGGGGCTTCAATGGTCTTAAGGGTGTGTTGGATTGTGTCCTACTAATCCAGAAACCTAGGTCAACAGAGAGCATTGGGCTTTGCATTCTGGACACATTTGCAGGCTGGTTTAACGAGTTTTATTTCTCATTCGTGTTAGCAATAATCATCCATCCTTAGGAATCCAACACAAATACCAGCGAGGAAATAGATCTTTTTAATTAATCATAAATAATGTTTCGAGAAGGTTTATCCCTCATCTCCTTGACAGTGTAAGCAGCATCACAAGCAGCTCATTTTTAAATGAACAACAAGAACAAAGTTTTCAGCTTCAATAGAGAACCATCAAGCTTGGGATGGGAGACGGAGGCAATACTGGATTTACGTATAAGCTAAACAAGCTATAGCTTAGGGCCCCCCTCTCTTGGGGGTTCCAAAAAAAAATTAAAGGGAAAAAAACCTGGATGTACATTTCCAAAATGTAAGATAAAAAACAAATAAAATAAAACCTACATACAGCAACCAGTTTTTTTGTTGTGTAGGCTCCTATGATGTAAGTCATGGGCCCCGCCTGCTAGCCTGCTCCCTAAAATATCACTGGTTTGCTCATTTCTATATACAAGGTGCCTACATTCTGCATGTGCAAATGGCTTTAGATACCTATTAAAAGGTAAAGGTAAAGGGACCCCTGACCATTAGGTCCAGTCGTGACCGACTCTGGGGTTGCGCGCTCATCTCGCATTATTGGCCGAGGGAGCCGGCGTATAGCTTCCAGGTCATGTGGCCAGCATGACAAAGCCGCTTCTGGCAAACCAGAGCAGCACATGGAAACGCCGTTTACCTTCCCGCTGTAGCAGTTCCTATTTATCTACTTGCATTTTGACGTGCTTTCAAACTGCTAGGTTGGCAGGAACTGGGACCAAGCAACGGGAGCTCACCCCGTCACAGGGATTCAAACCGCCGACCTTCTGATCAGCAAGCCCTAGGCTCAGTGGTTTAACCACAGCGCCACCTGGGTCCCTTTTAGATACCTATTAGGTCCATAAATTACCATATAGCATATATTCAACACAAAAAACAGCGACAATTTCTTGTTGACAAAGGACAGCTGGACATATAAAGGGCCCCATTACCTTCAGTAGCTCAGGGCCTCATCAAACCTAAATCTGGCCCTGGACTGAGGCTGTGTCAGAGGTGAGCCAGCAGTAAATCATACCGTGCAAGTTGGAGTTAACTCTTTATCAGCAAAAACATGATTGGCACAGGAGGGTCAGGCCTAATGAGCACAGCAACTCACCTCTCGTAGGTCTTGCCCCCATGAAGCAGTTGTAGAGACTAGAGACTGAAGGTCCCTGCCCCCCCCACAGCTGCCTGAATCCCCTCCTCTCCCCAAGCAATCAGGGACTGCGTCTGTGCATCACCAATCTCTCCTCCACCCTTGTCATGCCTCTCCTAGTTCTTGGAGACAAGGGAGGAGGGCGGGCTTGTCACAGCAGGAGGGGGAGACACCCGTGACTCTTCACTAGCCTGGCTCATCTCTGCCTCTTGGCCTCCCTCATCTCATTCTCCTGCTTCAGCTTCAGTCTCCGATTCTGGATTCCGGTCTGGCACAGACTCTCCCAGCTCACTAAGCCCTGTTACTTCTTCAGCTTCTGATGCTTCCTGTTCCCAGTCTTCTCCCTCTTCTCCCTATGACTACTCACCATTGTCCTACCACCACTCACTGGGCTCTGGGCCATTTTCCCTTGTTGGTTCCCCTGCTGGTTCCTCCCACCATAAGGCAAGTGGCTATAGAAGCCCATGACCAACCAAATAAGGTCACTTAGCCCAGGGTGCCCTGCTTGCTTCTGGAAAGCAGTCTAGCTAAACATGACAGCATGGCTCGATTGTGGTAGGTGTTGCTCACAATGCCAGGGAGCTTAAGCCCCTATCAGCTCACTATCCTCAGCTTTCTTTTGGGCCACATGAATAAACCTGCCACTCACTCCAATAACACCGAGGCAGAAGGAAATCAAGCCAAGTATTGGAAATACAAGGATTAGCTAGAGTCAGTTGGTCCTGGGTCTACCTAATTCATCCAGACCTCTTGCAAGGTGCTCCAATTGATAAAATGACATATGGGGGGGGATCTACTCCAAACCTTCATACAATTTGTAGCATGTATATGGTTTCTTTTTAACTTAAGTAACATATGTAAGTTAAGATACTTCAAAGGAAAGATTCTTTGATAAATTGGCCCGACTTCCTATGATTCTAAAATGTTACCCTTTACCCAGAAAACATTGTGCATAAAGCAGGTCAAACTGACCTTGCTTGAAGTATTTGTTGCTTAGAATATTTGCCATTCATATGGATTGAAGATATAAACATATTTATTTATTTGACTGACACCCCACAATTGCTGAGGCACTTTTCAGGTGAATAGTGACCCCATACATTTGCACCCAAGGCTGTGAGACCCGTGGTTAAGACCACAGGGCAGAGTATGGGTCACTTTTGAGGTTGACCTGCACCACCCACTTAGAGCTGTGGGGCTCCAAGAGGGCATGAGTTGGGAAAACCTCTCTCCTTACCTGAAGGGGCAAGGGAAAAGGCAAGGGGAAACTGGTGGAATTAAGGCTAACTTGCCTCCCTGCAGTGTAGGCTCACGTGGCCACTACCATTGGTCTAGAATATTTCCCACACATACGGTTGTATCATTTCCCCTATGAAGTTTATGTGATTGAATTTTCTTATGTTCTTAAGCTAGAATTAATAATGCAAGATTGGAAAGATTTTAAATTATATTTGAAAAAATATGCTAAAGTTATATATTAAGAATAGAATTAGGATAGAAAGAAGCTGGGGAATGAAAAGTTATGTTAAGTAAAGGAGTAAAATAAGTTTAGATAATGTTAGTAAAATGTATTAGAAATTGCTAAATTTTAATTTGTTAAAGAACCGCAGTAGATGGGAGCCCGAGGGGGTCCCAATAGATAATGTGAAATGAAAAAGGAATAAGTATTTGGATTTTTCTTGTTTATTCTTTCTTTTTTTTGTCTTTTTCTTTCTTTTCTTTTTATTGTTGTTGTATTCTATGTTGCTCTGTTTTTCGTTGTTATTTCTTTAAAACTAATAAAAATTATTATAAAAAAATAGAATTAATATTGCAGCCATATTTATACCCCATACTTTGTCTCTTGCCCTTTTGCTTCTGGGCTCCTAATGCACACACACACACACACAGAGAGATACAGGGTGTTAGTCTACAACATCCACAGATGCAGTTCTGTAAAGCGTTTCAGCCACAGCTGATCTCTGTAACATAAAAATAAATAAAAAAATTCCTTCAGTAGCACCTTAAAGACCAACTAAGTTTTTATTTTGGTATGAGCTTTCGTGTGCATGCACACTTCTTCAGATACCTACCTGTAACCATAAAAATAAATGTATTTACAAAAAAGGGGAGAGCATAATATGCCAAATGTTCTACTCTGTGCTACTGAGATCATCACAGTAATGCAACTTCACCTCCCTGTCACTGAAATAGGCATTAGCCATCTGTTCCTGCCTGGATCTGCAGATTCCCCCCCCCTCAATATGTGATCACGTGTCAAAGGGGCATCAGTAGCAATTTATCTCACACACATATATGCCATCATTTGTAAGCTCAAACATTGGCTAAGAGGCTGGGGGAAATTACTAGGGACTAGAAATGCACCGTGGAAAACAAGTTATGAGGCCTGGAAGTCAGCCATTTAGTTCTGAGATGCCACGCACAGTTTCAATCCTCAAGAGGATGTAGGCCAGCATTCCTCAACTTGCCTTCCATATGTTGTTGGGCTGCAACTCCCATCAGCCTTGGGGAGCAAAGCCAGTGATCAAGAATGATGGCAACTGATGTCCAGCAATATTCTAGATCGCTCCACCTTAGGGAAGTCTGCTTCAAGGCACGAAGCAACTGAGCTGTTTGTAGTTTGCAGGAAGTTGCAAAACTCCCCCAAAGTCCAGGAACTTGCAAAACTCCCCAAAAGCAGGTCAAATGATCTTGGATTACCACAATGTCTACTAGAGTTGCCACCGAAAGTTTACCTAAAGCATGGGGAGGAGGTGGTAGGGGGTCATCTGAAAAAAATAAATCTCAGGTATTTCAAGGGCTGATCAATGAGTTCTGATAAGATACAATAGGGAGGGCTGATGGTTCAGTGGTAGAGCATATACTTGGTCTCCATAATTAAAAGGACAAGCAGTGGCTGGTGGGAAAGATCTCTGCCTGGGATTCTGGAGAACTGCTTCCAGACAGAAGATACAATGTTGGCAATGGCTGGTGAATTTGAGCTGGTAAAATGCAGCTTCAGTGTTTTCTACAAGGAATCCTAAATGTTTCTTGAAACTATCTTGGACGATAAGGTCTTTGGTGACTACTAGCCATGGTGGCCATGTTCTACCTCCACTGTCAGAGGTAGTATGACTCTGAATACCAATAGCTGGGGAACACAAGTAGAGAACAGGGTGCGCTTGCAGCCTTCCCATAGACATCTAGTTGAACACTGTGAGAACAGGTTGCTTCTCTAAGTGGTATTTGGTCTGATCCAGCTGGGCTCTTCTTAATTTAGTCTTTGTGAAGGAGATTGTTAGCCACTTTGAGACTCCTTCGGGTAGTGATAAAGCGGGATATCAAATCCAAACCCTTCTCTTTTTCTAGAACTGGATATGGAATAACTGATTGGTTCAAAATTGTGAAAGGAGTATGACAAGGCTGTATATTGTCTCCCTGCTTATTTAACTTATATGCAGAATTCATCGTGCGAAAGGCTGAACTGGATGAATCCCAAACCGGAATTAAGATTGCCGGAAGAAATATCAACAACCTCAGATATGCTGATGACACAACCTTGATGTCAGAAAGTGAGGAGGAATTAAATATAATTCCAGGGAGAGGGGTATTGAAACCTTGGGTATCTTATTGAGAATTCTTGATTCCAAGTACACCTGGTGGGGAAAAAAGTTCAAATGTAATAATGGAGAAAAGCTTGTATGTGGACTTGGGGGGGGGAATAAAAAGGTATTACAAAATTAAAATTTCATTTTGGAGCAGATGGATGGAGACAAGTGTAGAAAATTACATTCACACATACATCCCTTTTAGCAGTTATCAGAGTCTTAATGTGGCAGCTTCATAACATTTCCTGGTGAATAATAAATAAATGAATAAATAAACAATTGCACATCACAAGGAAACACTGATAAGAGGCTTCATACTCTGCGGAACCTAGAAACTCAAAGCTGTGAAATCTTTGTTGCCTCCAGCGAGTTGCAAACGAGAACCATCTTATTCTAAAGGTAAAATACTTTCACGCTGGTGATGATTAGGAGGAGGACAAATTTGTGCTGCAATCCTATGCACTCACCTGGAAGTATATCCCACTGACCATGCTGTGATTTGCTTCCAAGTAAACATGCACAGGATTGCACTATTAATGGTT
Source organism: Zootoca vivipara (assembly GCF_963506605.1). Lineage (NCBI taxonomy): Eukaryota > Metazoa > Chordata > Lepidosauria > Squamata > Lacertidae > Zootoca > Zootoca vivipara. The sequence goes on along the minus strand of NC_083278.1, from coordinate 18,328,969 downwards.
TGTACTCTTTGATCTGATCAGCACCGCCTTTTCATTTCTTCACCATCTCTAGAAATGCATCTACCTATTTAGACAATGAGTGATGGGGGAGGATGCAAATGTGATGATTCCACCCTCCCTGTAATCATCAGTTTATATTCTACAGCATAATAAATGATTATTTTAGGACTGATAATTGCAGTGTTATTACTGACAGACATCTCCAGTAGTTTCAAAAATATTCTGGTTGTTTTTCCCCCATCCAATGTTCCACTCGATAATCTCTTATGGGAGTTGTTTCTTCCAATTAATTACATGCTGAGCTGTGTTGCTTTTAGATCTATTTTTAGACATATTTAACCTAGGCGTACATCTTACTTCATTCGCCGAGTCATGCCTTGTTGTTACATCATAAGGCAAATCTCTCCACCCACACTTTTGGGTGCAAGTTGGTCTTCATTGTTGCAACTGTTTTTTTAAACACACACACACACACACACACACACACACACACACACACTAAATAAAATACATTTTATAGACCACCCCTCGTGTAAAATATCAGGGCACCATGCAACAAAATATACAAGATCAGAAAGCATTAAAAACAACATAGAATAATAATAAATTTGATAGGCTCATATATAAAAAGTTTAAACAGTTGAATAGGCCTGTAACAGCAACAACAACAGAAACCCAACAATACCCTAACCAGGATCCTGACTGACTCCAACTACAAAAGTCAGTCAGGGTTCTTTCCTCCCCAGCCAGGTGGAAAAAGGCAGCAAAGAAGGGAGCAGATATTATAGGTCTCACAGCCAAGAATCCCTTCTCCATTTGTTTTTTTTTAAAAAAAGGTGTCTGTCATGCCACCCTCACAGTTGCATATTTTTTAATATGTGGTGACATTTGCTTCTTAAATGCAGCACTTTATCCTACCAAAATCAGAATCAGAGCAACAGAAGACAATCATATACTACAATAGGAAGCCTCTCCTGCTTAAGGAACATGCTGCCTTCTGGATTTATTCTATTGAGAATGAGGAATGAGACAGAAGGAATTTCATGGTTACAAAGTTCTAAAATATTAACAATAAATAGCCGTATATAGTGGTACCTCGGTTTATGAACACAATTGGTTCCGGAAGTCTGTTCATAAACTGAACCGTTCAGAAACTGAAGCGAACTTTCCCATTGAAAGTAATGGAAAGTGGATTAATCCGTTCCAGAAGGGTCCGCAGAGTACTCAACCTGAAGTGTACTTAACCCGAAGCATGGGTGTAATTGGTTCCGGAAGTCTGTTCATAAACTGAAGCATTCATAAACTGAAGTGAACTTTCCCATTGAAAGTAATGGAAAGTGAATTAATCCGTTCCAGATCGGTCCTCGGTGTTCGTAAACCGAAAATTCATAAACCGAGGTGTTCATAAACCGAGGTTCCACTGTATAGATACAGCAGAAATTGGGATTTCTGCTATTGTCCATAAAATTTTTGCTCAAGCATTGTAACCTGGAATTCTTGGTTGTTGCCTTCAGTGATTATGTATGCTAGCATTTGCCATTATACTGTTTGTAGTGCAGTTGCATATATGCTCAGCAGCATAAATTTAGGACTGTGCTCAGTGTTCTTTCCAATCCGGTTTGCTGCCACGATTCCTTATCTACTGCTGTTCCAACACCACTTCTTCTTCTTCTTCTTCTTCTTCTTCTTCTTCTTCTTCTTCTTCTTCTTCTTCTTCTTCTTCTTCTTCTTCTTCTTCTTCCCTGGGTAATCTCAGCAGGCTGGGGATCATGTAGTGACTGTTCCAAGTAAATTTACCTATAAGGGTTTAATTATAAAATGATATTTAGAGCAGCTCTTTCCAAGCCATGTTGGGCCTTCAAGTCACTTTTCACAGTGCCACAGAAAGCAGCTGATCTATGGAGCTTCAGAAGCACTGCACAGTGGTTGCTGGCACTTTCAAATGCTGCATCATCTGATCCCACTATGATGGGCCACACTCACCTGTCAAATTTGGCCCACTGGGGTGGTTGGGTAGGGGGAGATCAGGATCTGATCCACTTGTCAGATCCAGTTTCTTGTCCCTCGTCTAAGGTGCCCAGCAATTATAGGTGGATCTGCCTAAATTTGCTCCAGATACAACTTTAAGAAAACAGTGATTTGGTGGACATTCTCCAGTTGTCTCAGAACTAATTTGAAATTTAGACTGGGTCTCAAGTAGATTGGGGGATCCAAGGGTCTTCTGCCCACTGAGGGTCTTCTGTGTTGTCCCCTTTTCCTCATTTACTGAGGCTGTGAACGGAAAGGAAGAATCTTGGTGGACTGCTAACAGCAACGGTACAAAAGCACATTTTATCTCAATTGTTCTGCCCACCTTTGTTTGTCTTCCCACCCTGGGTGATTGCTTAGAAGGGAATGTGATCTCCAGAGTGAAAAATGGTTCTCCATCCCTGATGTATAGGAATTCACATCATACGCCATAGTTTATATCTCTGTAAACATAAGATGTGTCTCGCTTTATAAAATGCCATTTATGGCACAATAAGATGCAAATCCACTTAAGAAATCAATTCCCCTGAGATTGATGGGACTTGCTCCCAGGTAAGTGTATATAGAATGGTAGATTTAGCAAAGAATGCACAGCCCTGGCAGAATTTCTAAAAGAGCTATTTTCAGTTAATTTTAGCTCCTCGGTTAATTAACCTTTTTACTTGCAAATTATCAGAAAATCCACTTGGCAAACAGAAATGGAGCATTACAAATGGAGCATGGAGTATTATTCAACAAAACATCCCATAATTAAGGAAGACTACAAAAACTCAACTTTAACTGAAGACAACGTTAAATGAAGACAGTGAATTCGTAGTGTCTGCTTTAAGAGACAGTCTGTTTATTTCTGCCTGGGACGCCTTCAAAGCACTTATCTATTGACCGAGCACGGAATGTTATGTTTCCTTAAGTACAACATATTCAAAATAAAAATAACTGATTTGGAAGTTTTTAAAAGCAGGCCTTAATGAAATTCCTACTTGTGATAGCATGCCAAAACCTACTGAGTTTCAATAAAAGCGGAGATTTTTCAGTTACTTTATTTTAATGTGAATAGCTGAATCCTGCTGCACCAGAAACAATGGCACATTTCCTCTTAATTACTTGAATAGGAATAATAAACAGATCAAGGTTCGCTAGCAATGCTTTTGTTACTGAAGGTGATAACACATTCACCAAGGACCCAGCACATTCTTCACTGATTTGCTTTTTCGTTCTTGCTCTCGCTCAGCTTTTATTGCATCAAATTTCAGCTAGAGCACGCGGCCAAAGCTTTGTTTGACTTATTTATTTCTGTTGAAGATTGACACCCTCGTCTTTCAATCAAATGGTGCTCAAGGCAGCTTCCAAGCAACAGTTAATAACGCCGCCACACATCAAAAAGGGCACCTACACACAAAGACATACACAAACTCTGGCTTGGGGGAGGGCCATAGCTCAATGGCAGAATATCTGATTGGCATGTAGAAGGTCCCAGTTTCAATCCCTGCTGTCTCCAGGTAGGGCTGGTGGAGAGTCCCTGTCTGAATTCCTGGAGAGCCACTGCCAGTCTGTGTAGATCAGGCATAGGCAAACACCGTCCCTCCAGATGTTTGGGACTACAATTCCCACCATCCCTGACCACTGGTCCTGTTAGCTAGGGATGATGGGAATTGTAGTCCCAAACATCTGGAGGGCCGGAGTTTGCCTATGCCTAGTGTAGATGATACCAAGCTAGAGGGACCAGTGTGTGACTCTATACAAGGCACCCCCAAACTTTGGCCCTCCAGATGTTTTGGACTACAATTCCCATCTTCCCCGACCACTGGTCCTGTTACCTAGGGATCATGGGAGTTGTAGGCCAAAACATCTGGAGGGCCGCAGTTTGGGGATGCCTGCTCTATACAAGGCAACTTCCTTGTCTGCTTCCCTTCAGCCCTCCTGACCCAGGAAGGGATAGACAATTTTTTCAGTTTCGGCTTTTTCTCTGTTTCTAATTTTGCCAGCATTAAGTTCTCCACATTTCCATTTTTTAAAAAAACTATTCACCAGCATTTCAGTTGAAATTTCTGCTAATATACACATTACCATTTGCAATTTTGCCTAATATACACATTTCTGCAAAGCAGGTTTCTCACATATTATTCCTTTTTTTTCTGTGCTATTTTCACTGGTCAGAGGTCAGTGCTCTCCAGTCCTCATTCAGTTCATTATGTGATGTTCAGCTTTGCATCTGGGGCCTTCTTGCTAAGTGAATTATGATAAAACACAAAGAATGAGAGAATAAATAGTTACACACACATACACACATTCATACATACTTGACTTTACCTTGCTGTGCTATGGTTTTTTTCCTGCTGCTGCTCACCTCATGGAAAACATGGCAGGAGTGTGTGAGGGATTCCCCGTTTCCCACCCCTCACTGCTTTAACAACAGAGGCTCTCCCTGTGCTTCTATACCAATGGGAGTAAACCTCCAGTGTCCAAGTTGGACTTGTCTCCAGGGTACCTCAGGGCTCTGCATTCGAAACCTATTGCCACCAGTGGGTTATCCCTCCCATGGATCCCTACTGCTACAATTTGCCTCTCCCTTAGGCAACTATGTGGCTCCCTTGGCTTCACTAACCAGCCCTTTGTATGACAGGAGAAAAAGCAAACAGTTTCCTCTTCCGCAGGAAAGCTTTGTTCTCGCCTCTTAGTCACACCTCTGAAGGTACTGAGACACTGCCCGAGTCCACGAACGTTTAGGCACATTTAACTTTATTATTTAACTTGAAAACATGGATTTCTCTGGTTCTTAAAAGTGCATATCTTCTTTTCATATAATACAGACTTGTTAATACATCTCCTGCATCTTGATAATAACGGTTATAACCTTTCTTCCCATCCACCCAAACTTAAACTCCTGCTCCCTCTCTAACCCTCAACTCCCCAGCTGCCTTTCAACCATTGTTCCTAGGCCCGTCCTAGCCATAGAAGCTAGTGGCGCGGAGAACCACGGCGCCGGGCGCTGGAAGGGCGCCAAGTGAGCGCAGGGTTCCGGCGATCTGCCCAGGACTGCACTCCTTCTCCGAGAACTCCGTGCTGCGCCTCCTTCTCGTTTCCCCAGCGCTGGGTTCCGCTCAGTCGAGCTTTGCCATCAGCGCGCGCACAGCGCCCAAGCAGCTCTTGCTGATCCCACGGTGCGCGCGCTGGTGGCGAAGCTCGACTGAGCGGAACCCAGCGCTGGGGAAACGAGAAGGAGGCGCAGCGCGGAGTCCTCGGAGGTGGCCTCCCGCTGCTGCCGCGGTCCGCTTGGCACTCCCAGGCCCTTGGAGAGACTCTGGAGGGGGGCGCTGGAGGGACCTAGCGCCAGGGCGCTGGGTGGGCTTAAGACGGCCCTGATTGTTCCCCCTCCATTTAGAACACTATCTAGCTCCGCCTCCCAGGGAACACCTGCCTATCATGGGAGTGATAGCTTAACCCATGATAAACCGGAATCATCATCAGGCACTATTCCGCCACAGAGTGCATCTGTGGTTAGCCATTTCACTCAATCCACTTTTCTATGAGATCCCCGTAAGGAAGGAATTGCATAGGGGACACATGAAACGACTCTTGAAATCAAGCTTTTATAAGTCTCTTGTCTATGGCAGATCTTCAACTGAGGGACGCTGGAAGGAAGGCCTTCAGCCTACATGCCGCCATAGCTATTGTCCCGCCGGCCAAATGACTAAACTGCAGAGAAACTTGTCGTGCCAGCTTGGGAACCCTCCTTGGGCGAATAGGCCCAAGTACTTGAGCCAAGTCCTACAAGAGCCTGAAAGTCCAGCCTATTCATTGCTCCAAGCAATTGGACACCTGCTCGGTACAACTACAGACTTGCACTGTCCTCTGCCTTGAGAGGCTAACTAGCTGTGGATCTACGAGACTACCCCACAGCAAAGGAGCTTGGATTAGTGTGGCCACTTACATAAACAAAAAACTAGGATACAGATATGCATAGCACTTTCACACGCTAAGTTAGATGTATATATTCTAATTTAGAAATAAGCGGTATAAATGCAAAAGCAATACATCTCACTGCAGTGGGGGAAATTGCAGACTTCTGTGCCTTCCAGCTTGGCCTGCTATACAGTTGATGGCTCCTGATCTCCATTAGTAGTTTCCTTAACTCTTAACTGACACCTTCCAACATTTCTCTGATGAAAATAGGGACATCCTATTCAGTTGTTGTTGTTGTTGTTGTTGTTGTTGTTGTTGTTGTTGTTGTTGTTGTTGTTGTTGTTGTATTTACATGCCACCCATTATTCAACATTAAAAATCATACAGGCCAGCCTTCAGATGTCTTCTAAATGTTGTATAGTTCCCTATCTCCTTGGCTCAGGAGTCGCATAACTCCATGTTATACAACATTGAAAATAGGGGCATAGACATCTTGGAGAGTGAAGTCAAATGGGCCTTAGAAAGCACTGCTAATAACAAGGCCAGTGGAAGTGATGATATTCCAGCTGAACTATTTAAAAATTTAAAAGATGATGCTGTTAAGGTGCTACACCCAATATGCCAGCAAGTTTGGAAAACTCAGCAATGGCCAGAGGATTGGAGAAGATCAGTCTACATCCCAATTCCAAAGAAGGGCAGTGCCAAAGAATGCTCCAACTACCGCACAATTGCGCTCATTTCACACGCTAGCAAGGTTATGCTTAAAATTCTACAAGGCAGGCTTAGGCAGTATGTGGACCGAGAACTCCCAGAAGTGCAAGCTGGATTTCGAAAGGGCAGAGGAACCAGAGACCAAATAGCAAACATGTGCTGGATTATGGAGAAAGCTAGAGAGTTCCAGAAAAACGTCTACTTCTGCTTCATTGACTATGCAAAAGCCTTTGACTGTGTCGACCACAGCAAACTATGGCAAGTTCTTAAAGAAATGGGAGTGCCTGATCACCTCATCTGTCTCCTGAGAAATCTCTATGTGGGACAAGAAGCTACAGTTAGAACTGGATATGGAACAACTGAGTGGTTCAAAATTGGGAAAGGAGTACGACAAGGTTGTATATTGTCTCCCTGCTTATTTAACTTATATGCAGAATTCATCATGCGAAAGGCTGGACTAGATGAATCCCAAGCCGGAATTAAGATTGCCGGAAGAAATATCAACAACCTCAGATATGCAGATGACACAACCTTGATGGCAGAAAGCGAGGAGGAATTAAAGACCCTTTTAATGAGGGTGAAAGAGGAGAGCGCAAATTATGGTCTGAAGCTCAACATCAAAAAAACCAAGATCATGGCCACTGGTCCAATCACCTCCTGGCAAATAGAAGGGGAAGAAATGGAGGCAGTGAGAGATTTTACCTTCTTGGGCTCCTTGATCACTGCAGATGGTGACAGCAGTCACGAAATTAAAAGACGCCTGCTTCTTGGGAGAAAAGCAATGACAAACCTAGACAGCATCTTAAAAAGCAGAGACATCACCTTGCCGACAAAGGTCCGTATAGTTAAAGCTATGGTTTTCCCAGTAGTGATGTATGGAAGTGAGAGCTGGACCATAAAGAAGGCTGATCGCCGAAGAATTGATGCTTTTGAATTATGGTGCTGGAGGAGACTCTTGAGAGTCCCATGGACTGCAAGAAGATCAAACCTATCCATTCTTAAGGAAATCAGCCCTGAGTGCTCCCTGGAAGGACAGATCGTGAAGCTGAGGCTCCAATACTTTGGCCACCTCATGAGAAGAGAAGAATCCTTGGAAAAGACCCTGATGTTGGGAAAGATGGAGGGCACTAGGAGAAGGGGACGACAGAGGACGAGATGGTTGGACAGTGTTCTCGAAGCTACGAACATGAGTTTGACCAAACTGCGGGAGGCAGTGCAAGACAGGAGTGCCTGGTGTGCTATGGTCCATGGGGTCACGAAGAGTCGGACACGACTAAACGACTAAACAACAACAAACCTAGACAGCATCTTAAAAAGCAGAGACATCACCTTGCCGACAAAGGTCCGTATAGTTAAAGCTATGGTTTTCCCAGTAGTAATGTATGGAAGTGAGAGCTGGACCATAAAGAAGGCTGATCGCCGAAGAATTGATGCTTTTGAATTATGGTGCTGGAGGAGACTCTTGAGAGTCCTATGGACTGCAGGAAGATCAAACCTATCCATTCTTAAGGAAATCAGCCCTGAGTGCTCACTGGAAGGACATATCCTGAAGCTGAGGCTCCAATACTTTGGCCACCCCATGAGAAGACAAGACCCCCCTGGAAAAGACCCTGATGTTGGGAAAGATTGAGGGCGCCAGGAGAAGGGGACGACAGAGGACGAGATGGTTGGACAGTGTTCTCGAAGCTACGAACATGAATTTGACCAAACTGCAGGAGGCAGTGGAAGACAGGAGTGCCTGGCGTGCTATGGTCCATGGGGTCACGAAGAGTCGGACACAACTAAATGACAAAACAACAACAAAGGAAAAGCAGGACATTTTTGGGATCAAATCAGAAAGTGGGGCAGCTTCTGTAAATCCAGGACTGTCCCTGGACTTGGAACAAGCAGTCCTTCAAGAAGCGGGCCGTCTTCCTTTAAGGCTGGGTGCAGATTCCGAGATTCCTGCCTAAAGCCTGCACCTCAGCACCACATTGTTAAACTCCATGTCTGTAAAAAAAAAAGACATTGAAACGGAATACCTACATTCAGTCCCCGCTGATGCAGCTAGATGTGTGCACATCAGATTCAAGGTGGTGTATGTTCCTTTAATGTTTCCGCTTAAAAAAATGTTCCTGTCTCAATTGTATTATTTTATTAAAGAAGCGTTTAGAGGGAGGGAGCGGTGGGGGGGGGGGAGAGAAAACTCTAGGCCAAAGCACATCCCCAGGTGAATCTGCTTTGGAACTGGTTTGACTCGATTTTTCATGCAAAATTTTTGTGCTTGAGGGGAGGACTACAACATTTAAATGAATGATAATCTATTCTCAATAATGTCAAAATGACATTGAAAACTCGGAAAGACCTTGAGCATGTAGAAAAACTAAAGTTGCGTTTGAAAGGATAGGCCATAAGTACACTAAAATTGTGTGTCACTGTTGGTGCCTGTCTGGATTTCTGACCCAATTTTTTACTTGCTTCAGCAACCTCTATCAGTGCCTTTCATACTTAAGACTCCTAATGAGAATGTTTGCTTTTACTGGATAGTGTAAGCCGATCACTTGAAATGAATGGTAGAATGATTAGAGAAAGGTCCTCATCTTACCTTTGTGAGAGCTCCAGTGCATGGTGGAGAAGATATTTGACCTTTTTTGGGGGGGGGGGGTTATTTCTCATTAAACTTACAATACAGCTGGTCCAATGGATTTACCCCCCTCCATTATTACTTCCTAAAACACACACACACCTTATCAAGTAACTAGAAAGCCTGGCTCCCACCTCATTCTTTCTAAATCAATATGCTGATGACACCCAGATTTATCTGTTGATGGATGGCCGTCCTGTCTCGGCCCCGGACACACTGACCAGGTGCTTGGAAACTGTGGCTGGATGGCTACGTGGGAGCCGGTTAAGTTAAATCCTTTGAAGACAGAGGTCCTCTGGTTGGGTCAGGATGACATGGGGTGGGGGGCCAACTTCCATCTTTTGCCGGGCGTTAACTAGTGCCAGCACATAGCTGCCAAGTCTCCCGTATTCCTCAGGAAACCCCCGTTTTTCCAGCTGTCCCCAGCCGAAAAAACTGATTTTTTTTGTTTTCCCCTGGTTTATTCTGGCGTGGTGGCCATTTTGGAACTGGGCGGAGCATGCTCAGAAGTGACTTTTGATGCTGCTCTGCCCAGTTCCAAAATGGCTGCAGCGTGACTTCTGGTGCGGCGGCCATTTTGGAACTGGGCACAGCAGCATCAAAAATCACTTCTGAGCATGCTCCGCCCAGTTCCAAAATGGCGCCAGCGCTACTTCCGGTCTGCTACTTCCGGTCCGGTCCCTTATTTCTCAGGCAGAAAATTGGCAGGTATGTGCCAGCGCCTTCTGTCAAAAGTTTGGGTGTAACCTTCGACGCCTCCCTTTCCATGGAGGCGCAGGTTACAGCCACAGCTAAGGTGGCATTTTTCCATCTCCGCCGAATCAAGCAGTTGGTCCCTTACCTCTCTCGCCCTGATCTGGCCACAGTGATCCATGCAACAGTCACCTCCAGGCTTGATTACTGTAACTCACTTTATGCGGGGCTGCCCTTGAAGCTGACCCAGAAACTCCAGCGGGTGCAGAATGCTGCAGCGAGGCTCCTTACAGGGTCCCGGCCACAGGACCACATTCATCCAATGCTTTACCAGCTGCACTGGCTCCCGGTGGAGTACAGGATCAGATTTAAGGTGCTGGTTTTGACCTTTAAAGCCCTATGAGGCTTGGGACCCTCATACCTACGGGACCGCCTCTCCTGGTATGCCCCGCGGAGGACCTTAAGTAACAAATAACAATATTTTGGAGATCCCGAGCCATAAGGTGGCTAGATTGGCCTCAACTAGGGCCAGGGCCTTTTCAGTATTGGCCCCGACTTGGTGGAACGCTCTCTCACAGAAGACCAGGGCCCTGCGGGATTTGACATTTTTCTGCAGGGCCTGCAAGACGGAGCTGTTCTGCCTGGCCTTTGGGTTTTGATTTGGGCCATTTTAAAATGAGGCTGCATTTTAAAACAATTTTTAAATCTAAATTGTATTTTAATCTGCATTTTAATCAATTGTTTTTCTTTCTTTTACGTTTTATTGTAACTCCTCACTGGGGAGGGCAGGGTATAAATAAAAATTTATTATTATTATTATTATTATTATTATTATTATTATTATTATTATTATATGACACTGGATGTTCCATTATTTCTGGAAGTTCTGTTATCATGTAATGCTGTTTCTAGTGATTAATGTGGAAGAAAAGATGGCTGCCAACATGAGCCCATGGCATCAGCTACTTTTTATTTGCACATGGCTCTGATCATGTAGCATCAAGTTTTATTGCAAGTGACTAATGTTGATAACTTTGTGGTGACACGGAGGTGGGTTTTGTCACTGATGGCGTCAGTGTTATGGAAGGCACTCCCTGCTAAAATAAGACAGGCTCCATCTGTATTGACATTCTGCTGACTTTTAAAGACACACCTGCTTGCACAAGGCATTCCCTTGATCTCTCCGTTTGGGTCTCAGTTTTAATTACCGTGTTGGTTTAATAGGAATGTTTTACTGCATATTTTAATTGTTCGATTTTTCAAATAGGATAGTTCTGTTTTGTATTTTAATTACAGATGTTTGTATTTTGATTTCTCACCACCTGCTGAGAAGAGTTTCAGTTTTTGCAAAGCGTATTTAGACAATTAGTTTGAATCAAAGTCGGTCATTTCTACTGGATAATAATAAAAAAATTCCCCCTTGTAAACTGCTTAGAAACCTATTTTGTCATGAGAAGCAAATAAATATATAAATATCCAAGTACCACATTCTTCAGGTACCATTTAGAAAGGTCCTTCCAGTAGCACCTTAGAGACCAACTAAGTTTGTCATAGGTATGAGCTTTCGTGTGCATGCACACTTCTTCAGATACACTGAAACAGAAGTCACCAGACCCTTATGTATAGTCAGAGGGTGGGGTGTGTGTGTGATGGGAATGGATGATGGGCTGATAGGAGTGGTAAACCTGTTGATGACTGTTAACGACTGTTAATGACTGCAATTGGTCCTGCAGGGGAAAGCAAGGGCTGAGGTGCTAAAGAAAGCTTGATCATGTATAATGAGATAAGAATCCTATGTCTCTGTTCATACCAGGTCTCTCCATGGTTTTAAGCTTGGTAATGAGTTGCAATTCAGCAACTTTTCTTTCCAGTCTGTTTCTGAAAATTTTCTGTAATAAAACAGCTGCTTTGAGATCTTGTATAGAATGTCCTGGGAGATTGAAGTGTTCTCCTACTGGTTTCTCTGTCTTGTGATTTCTGATGTCAGATTTATGTCCATTTATCCTTTGGCGTAGGGTTTGGCCTGTTCGTCCAATATAGAGAGCTGAAGGGCACTGTTGCACAAACTTAGTTGGTCTCTAAGGTGCTACTGGAAGGATTTTTTATTTTAATTTTGACTGCGTCAGCCGAACACAACTACCTACTTGCATTTAGAAAGGTTGAGGTATAAATGATAAAGGTGATTCATAAATGATACAAATACAACAAACTTTCAGGACTCGTTGGCACTACCAAATATGGGAAATATGGACCTCTTAATGTTTCTCTTAACAGGTGTTTTTTTCTTTCTTCTAGTTTTGTTGATTGAGAAAATGGATATCACACACAGCTTTACTGCAGTCCATAGATCAAAAAAACACAGTACAACAATAGTAAATAGCAACAATTATTAAGGCGTAAAATCGGCCTTGCTAGGATATGTGGTCTATTCTGTCATTTTTAGGGAAGCCGTTAATGTTTAATAGATTATTGTATTTTAATACTTCTGTTGGAAGCCGCCCAGAGTGGCTGGGGAAACCCAGCCAGATGGGCGGGGTATAAACAATATTATTATTATTATTATTATTTCTGATATTTGTGTATTTTTACATTTTTTTTGTTTGTGTGTTTATCTTAAAAATGTAAAAACTCATACTAAAAAAAGAAGTGGGAGGTGGGAGCTGCTCAGAGTGACTTTTACGGAAGTTTGTAAAAGGAGGAAATAGATATTCCTAGGTCATTTGCATCCAAGAATACAAAGCAAGGGATTTGGAAGCCTAAATTGCAGTTTTACTCCAAGCAGTGATGAACAGCCGCCCAATACCCAGTGATATCTGCCACCCCACAGGAATGCAGATCACTACAAGAGAAACATAACTAATATTCAATTGTACCAAAGGAATGAAGGAAGTAAACAAAAGGGGGAAAAGGTTCTAAAGAGTAGACATTTTGCAATATATATGCAAAATGGGAAGAGCAAATTGAAAATATAACTGTAATCAAGGATTCTTGGGTGCATTTGCAAACCAATTATTTCTCTGTGTTATGGGGATGTATCGAGGAGTGCTGGTATCTAAGCAAAATGAGATGCCTATTTCAAATAAAGAACAAAGTCAATGAAAGGTGCATAAATTGCTGCAACGCACATGGGGGCCTTGCTGCATGCTGATTCAGATGAAACAATACAGAATGCAACCTATAAGGACATTTAGAAGTAGACAAGTTTCACATTCAAGATTCTGACCCTGCTCTCTTTCACTTACATTGCGACCTCCAAATAAAACGGCCAGTGCTCACTAGTGCTAGGATGTCTCTTCTTCTTCTTCTTGCTGCCGAGACCAGTCCTGAAAGACCTACATTGGCTGCCAGTACATTTCCGAGCACAATTCAAAGTGTTGGTAAAGCCCTAAATGGCCTTGGCCCAGTATACCTGTAGGAGCATCTCCACCCCATCGTTCAGCCCAGACACTGCGGTCCAGCTCCAAGGGCCTTCTGGTGGTTCCCTCACTGCGAGAAGTGAGGTTACAGGGAACCAGGCAGAGGGCCTTCTTGGTAGTGGCGCCTTCCCTGTGGAACACCCTCCCATCAAATGTCAAGGAAATAAACAACTCTCTGACTTTTAGAAGACATCTGAAGGCAGCCCTATTTAGGGAATTTTTGACTGTCTGGTGTTTTATTATATTTTTAATATTTTGTAGGAAGCCGCCCAGAGTGGCTGGGGTATAAATAATACCTCCTCCTCCTCCTCCTCCTCCGGTCACTCGTAGCTGAGTAAGATTATCTTCCATGAATGTGGTCTTAACAGTGTGTCCATAAGTGACCGTGGAGGCCAATTCTGGATCCGCACATCCTTCTATAATGGGGACATAGGTTTCCGGGTGGGAATTGATCATGGTGAGGATTTGCCAAAAGTGCCTTCCTCTTAGCTCTTAGCACATGTGGATTATTCCCTCATAAATATGTACAGGATTGAAGCTTAGTCCTAAAGCTACCACACAGGTCTGTTAACAATAGACCCCATCAATTTCCAGACCTATGGGAAAATAGTATTCCCCTTCCCCAGCTTATTCCTTTCTACATCTTTTGTGCAGGATGTCAAATAAAGTGGATAGATATTAAGTGGACTACAACCTGGGAGACCAGAGTAAAAATTGGTCACTCTTTCAACCTACTGTAGTTCATGGGGCTGTTGTGAGAATAACATGGGGGGAGGGAGGGAAGACCTCTAAATGCCACCCTGAGCTCCTTGGAGGAAAGGTGGAATGGATACAAATGTCCAATAAGGAATAATCAAAATAAAATGTCTCTCTCCAGCCTGCTTGACCCGGATTTTGAACTCGATGGAGGGGGGCAGGTTTGTAGAAATGAAAAAAAAAAGTCCAACTTAAAAATCGAAGAAAAATATGCACTCCAATACTATTTTGAGTGAAAATGTACTTTGAACTACATTTTAAAACATGTGTTCAAATAAATATTTCAAATGTTTTGGGTTTTTTAAAAAAACAAAACAAAACACAAAACACAACACTGTAGATCAGGCATCCCCAAACTGTGGCCCTCCAGATGTTTTGGCCTACAACTCCTATGATCCCTAGCTAACAGGACCAGTGGTCGGGGACAGGGCCAGCTCTAGGTAGACTCCCGGGCTGCTAGGGCGCCGGGCTGGTAGGCCGGGCGCCGCGCGGAAACCATGCTGCACCCTGCGAGGGCAGGGGCGCCGGTGCGATCTCCGCCCCTCAGCGCCAGGGCGTGCGACCTGCTCGAGACTGCCCTGGTTGGGGAAGATGGGAACTGTAGTTCAAAACATCTGAAGGGCCGAAGTTTGGGGATGCCTGCTGTAGATTGATGTGGAAATTGTACAGAATCAAATCATGTGTAAAAGCACAGATTAGAAATGGACAGATTCATTCATCCCTATGTGAATAATTACTCAGTTATCTGGACTATCACTATATTGTTTAAATGTGTCACCTTGACACCCCTTGTGACACCTGACATGCTGCTTTTTCTGAATGCTACCTGACATTACTACTTTCAAAGACCACACAACACAACTTCCCAGAATATGCTGGTGAAATTCTTAGGCAGAGATATTGTGTGCAATAAAGATGTTTAATCCAATTTCATTCCATTTCCCACTTTTTATTGGGGATGGGTGGGTTCCTCGAGTTTCATACATCATACTTTTTCATGCACACATCCCAGACCTATGTCAAATCAATAGTTTCTTGAAAAAAATCTTTCATTCTTCTGTTTTTGATGGAATTTAAAATGGGTTTAAAATTAATATGGTGACTTTTGCAAAAGGAAAAGACCTCTCAGTGTATATCTAGAACATTACCTGTATTCTTAAATAGGTACATTTCAGCTGGTTGATTTTAATATTCTTTCCCTCAGCATGGAAATGGCCCCATATTCTGAACTTGCATATTGCGGTTTCTGCCATGATATCATTGTTGTTGTTATTTTAGTTCAATAAAGAAATAATCATGTATATAATTATCCCCTTTCAACCTCTTTGCATTTGCCTATCTTGTATTATGAAACTCAATAAAAATGGGTTGAGCTGAAAGGGAGCAACCAATTTAAATTAAGTTTATAAATTAGATCTCTAGTCCTGATAGATTTTCTTCTCTTCAAACACAAAACTTGGCAGGAAAAAAATGTGAGAAATGCAAATGATTTTTCTTTCTATGGAAATATTTGATGGCACAATACTCACCCCACCCACCCACATCACATCACCCAAGAAGTGCTGTAGGCATTGTGGTCTTTTAAGCAATAATAATAATAATAAAGAAAAAGCTCTACGAGTCAGTTAATTTATTCAGTCTGGATCTGTTCAAACTGATATTAAATGCATTTGAATTTTTAATATCACAGCATTCAGATTGCTCAGTTCATTGATTTTCAGAGGAAAATGGAAGTAGCTATATCTGATAAGGGTCCTCTAGACTCTTCATTTGCCTCCTTTATCCTCCAAAGATTCTAAAGCACTTTTTAAACACTAACAAACAGCCTGATGATTCCAAACATATATCCCCCCCCCCGAAACCCTACTGAACTGAATGGTTTTTACTTCCTAGTAAACACAGTTGCCATTAAACGCCAATGTAGCTTTCATATTAGCATCAGTGGGGCCACAATTACATTGTGACTATTTCTGTTTCTTCAAATCAGGTACCAAGATATCAGATGTTGTTTTTAAAGACATTTAAGAGTACTACAGATCGTGAAGCTGACAGATCGTGAAGCTGAGGCTCCAATACTTTGTCCACCTCATGAGAAGAGAAGACTCCCTGGAAAAGACCCTGATGTTGGGAAAGATTGAGGGCACTAGGAGAAGGGGACGACAGAGGACGAGCTGGTTGGACAGTGTTCTCGAAGCTACCAACTTGAGTTTGACCAAACTGCGGGAGGCAGTGGAAGACAGGAGTGCCTGGCATGCTCTGGTCCATGGGGTCATGAAGAGTCGGACATGACTAAACGACTAAACAACAACAAGAGTACTACACCACTGAATCCATCTTGAATAGCGCAGCCATGTACAGAGGAGGGAAGGATACCTCGCCTCTTTATTATTTTTGCAGATGGGTGAATATTCTCCCCTGCATGATGAACTGTACCGAGAGAGAGAGAGAGAGAGAGAGAGAGAGAGAGAGAGAGAGAGAGAGAGAGAGAGAGAGAGAGAGAGAGAGACTACTGTTCAAGGTTCAAAACCCCTGCCTTCCTTTGCATCTGGTTATGCTAACATTTTAGAACACAAAAGTCATTTGAAGCTTGTCAGAAAGAAGACAGATGTGTGCACGCATTAGGGCTGCGCATGTGCACAAATACACCACTCTGACCTATGACCCTGATCTGTGACTCCGTGCCATGCCACTCCAGGGGCGATCCACGGATCTGTCCCTGAAGCAATGGGGAGGTCTTTCAGGATTTGTTTATTTATTTTAGTTCAAGAGTGGGTGCAGTGACCCACATTTTGCAGGATCCGATCCCAAGTAGTGCTGCATCCGGAGGCCGGAACAGGAAAGAGGAGAAACCTGGCAATGATGGTGTCAGGGTTGTTGTGACTACTCTTGAGTAACAACCTTCCACATGCTTGTTTTTCAGAAGTTTTTATTAGTGCACATTATTTACAGTGTAACGAACTGCTGGTTTCATGTCTACTCGCTCGAGTCAGATTCCTGCACTGCCCCCCTCCACGTTCTTGACCAACATAAAAGCCTCAGAACTGAGAAGCGCCTCCCTTTCCTCCTCCTCCTCCTCAATTCCGGCGTCGGGGGGACGGGTCTCCGGTCTGACCGATTCCTGTCCTCTCTTTCCACCTCCCTCTCTCCCTGCCTATGGAGCAGGGGCTCTTGGATGTTGCCAGAGCCCTGGCACTCCCTTTCCGTTTCCTAACTCCCTCCATCAGAACCTTCACTCTCATGACTGCTGGGAGACGGGCTGCTTCGGATTGGGGGGGGGGTTCTCTATAAGCCCTCCCCCTTACAGATGGGAAGGAGGAAGGGCCTGACAGGAAAGCACCCTCCCCCAACCTTCTTCTGTTGCTTGCTAGGTCTCTCCTTTTTGCAGTTTCTCAGCCTTCTCATCCACACCTACCCCTCCTTCCTTCCTGTCACCCCACATCCTGACAGTCCCAGATGACTCTGGCCCACTCAGCTTGGCCTGCAGTGATCCAGGGATGTTTCAACCTAACTCAAACGAGGTCCAAATCACTCTCAAAAGGCCTGTTTTGCCTCAGCATCCATGTCTCAGCCACACCTGGAGTACAACCCTAGAGCACATATGCACCAGTATTTCTGAGTTCTTGAGATTTTGAACTAGCAGATGTTGCTGAACCAAATGATTAAGTTCAAACCGCTTGCTCTCTCTTTCGACTTCATTTGGAGGGAACGGTTTGTAATTTTCAGCTACAATGTTTCAATCCTTCCACTGTGATGCTGATGTAAAATTACACCTTAACTTCCATACAACCCTCAAAGTCAACTAATGGTTGGATCCACAGTCCCAAAATAATTTCTCCATTGCTTCCATTATTGTCGTTGGAAGGCCAGCAACTGAGAATTAGCTAACACTTATGGCTATATGATCATCTGGCATCAAGTGATGTCAACATTTGGTACAGAAAGTTGTGTTTCCATCAGGTATTTTGCAAAGCTTTTAGAGATGATGATGATGATAATAATAATAATAATAATATTTATACCCCACCCTTCCCAGTCCAGACCGGGCTCAGGGCGACTAACAACAAAAATATCAACGCAAGTATAAAAGAAACAATTCAATTAAAATGCAGATTAATACAAAGTTAAAATTCATTTTTAAAATTAAAAATCTACAAGTAAGATAAAACCATTATAAGATAAAACCTTAGGGGAGGGTAACCCCGGGGTCAAACTGCGTCAGTCCAAAGGCCAAGCAGAACAGCTCTGTCTTGCAGGCCCTACGAAAACAGCTCTAGCTCTAGAAAACAGCAGGGCCCTAGTCTCCTGAGACAGAGCATTCCACCAGGTCGGGGCAAGTACTGAGAAGGCCCTGGTCCTGGTCGAGGCCAGCCTAACTACCTTGTGACTCGGGATCTCCAGTATGTTATTATTTGTGGACCTTAATGTCCTTTGCAGGGCATACCGGGAGAGGCGATCCCGTAGGTACGAGGGTCCTAAGCCGCATAAGGCTTTAAAAGTCAAAACCAGCACCTGTTGATGGGGTATATTTTTTCCAGATCTAGTTATGTGTTTCATTTCTGCACAAAAGGGCTTCATCATGGATTGATCTGCGTGACAGCGTGGGAGATGTGTTAAGAAAAGTTAATGGAGGCCTCCTTTAAAATTAGGCGAGGAGGCATCCATACCACCTCTACACAACAATATGGTTATTCAAACTGGAAGAGAACTGCTTAAGGTCCTGTCTTAAAAAGGTAAAGGTAAAGGGACCCCTGACCATTAGGTCCAGTCGTGACCGACTCTGGGGTTGCGCGCTCATCTCGCATTATTGGCCGAGGGAGCCGGCGTATAGCTTCCAGGTCATGTGGCCAGCATGACAAAGCCGCTTCTGGCAAACCAGAGCAGCACATGGAAACGCCGTTTACCTTCCCGCTGTAGCGGTTCCTATTTATCTACTTGCATTTTGACGTGCTTTCGAACTGCTAGGTTGGCAGGAGCTGGGACCAAGCAATGGGAGCTCACCCCGTCACAGGGATTCGAACCGCCGACCTTCTGATCAGCAAGCCCTAGGCTCAGTGGTTTAACCACAGCGCCACCTGGGTCCCTTTAAGGTCCTGTCAAGTCAGCCTTCCCAAACCTACAGTCCCAGCCAGCATAGCCAACCACCAGAGATAGTGGGGGTTGCTGTCTAAAAGATCTGTAGGGTGCCAGGTTGGGGAATGCCATCTTATGCAAACTGTTAATCTATTTCTTTGGCTGCCATAAAATAAAGAAAAAAGTGGGAAGCAACCTGTTCCTAGCAAGAGGCTTGCTGAAAGCAGCCTGAAAAGAATGGCTCAGCCAGGTCTCCCTATACTATTCAACATCTAATTTGTTTTTCAAAGGAGTAATGTTTATTTAACACTAACATTTTACTATATGCAGTGCTAATGGAGGTTAAGTAAAGACACAAGGGCAACGCAATTGCTCGCTCGCTCTTAGCACAAGGACAACCCCGCTATGTGAGCAAAATGCAGACTGTCTTCTCAATCCTCACAGTGCTATTTGACACTGGGACCTTAAGGGATGTGCTTTAGTGTTTGAAGGTTTTCGGCAGTGCTGGCTCATTTGCATTTGGAAAGATTTAAATCATACTTGTCAATGTGCTATTAATTTTTAACCAAAGTCGTTTTTTTTCCTGGGGCCTATTAATATGCCAGACAGTTTCAGGCAGCGTCAAACTTTGGCCCTCACTGCCCAATATTTGCATATGGTACATACTCTCAGCACTTCCGTTTAAGAGTCTTGATTCCAGCTCTTCACTCTATGGCACAAAGGGAGAAGCATCTATGGACCCACACAGAGCTTCCTCCAACCTGGTTAGATGAATATTAGATGTGCACTCTTTTGAGGTGTGCTGTCCTTGTCATGTTTAATTGAAACAAAGTGTGATGGACTTTCATGGACTCTGCAGCACAATGAGTACTTCTTCTCCAGTGGTGAAGATGTGTGGAACCTGATTTTCACCTTGTAATACCCCAATTACTTCAACGTATCTCTGTGACCTTGAGGGGACACAACACCAGTCACTGAAATCCAGTGGGTCTGAGATCATGGCCCTATCAGCTGGGTGAAACCATTTGACGTGTGTATATGTCTGTTTCATCAAGTAGAAACATTCTACCTTTCAGCTTTCTGAAACAGTTTTTTGCTGACGGGTGTGTTTAAGCTGAGAGAAATTCTGAAGAGAATTGGGGGGGGGGGAGACACCAAATCTCGTTCTAGTGACTTCCAGTTTGCTTTTGGTTCAGTGATGAATGGATTGCAAAATGCACCAGATACACTTTCAGACTTCAGATGAAAACAGTTTTGTGATTGACATTACATTATTTCAGGACTCCACTTCCTGAAATATATTGAGTTTATGTTGAAGAAGGACCAGAGCTCAGTGGGAGGTGCCCTCTGCTTTCCAGGCAGAAGGTCTCACATTTAATCCCTGGAATTCCCGCGTAGGGCTGGGAGAGGACACTGTCTGCAACCTTGTAGAGCATTGTCTCTGACCTTGGGGGAGAGGGAGATTCAATCTGCCCTGTGGCCCCCCAGGACACCCTCCCAGGGACCATAGGATTGCATCCTTCGTGGATATCATGTTATCAAATGTATGAGACTTGTGGTTCAGCGACATTTGGAGGACCAAAGGTTCTAGAGACTGGCTATGCAAGCTACCTTCCCCACAAAGGACATGAATGTGATATTTGGCCTGTTCCATAAGCTTGATATTTTACTGTTTCAGACCTGCAGGAGAAAAGATGAGAAAGCAGCTGAAGACCAGTGACCCAGAACTGTACTCTGCCAGTTTGGACTCTTTCAGAAACTAGAACTGTAAACAATACCACCACCTGGGAGATTACTCTGGGCCAACGGAAGGAAGACATTGCAGAGAGCTGTATCTTACTGTGCCATGAGCCCTCTGATATAATTATCAAAGAATCCCTGTTACTGTTGAAGGGTTAATGTCTGCTATTTGTTCAGCTGATGGCTTGATAACAAGAAAGAGGAGTAATAGTAAAAAGAAATCAAAAGGTCTGTTCATGCTGTTTATCTGCCTATCCACCTGAACAAGAAGGGAAGTAGTGTCAACCCCACATCTGAGGGAGAGAAGAATAGAATGAAAGATGTTATGATATGATCTGGATGCACCATCATTTGCTAGCAGCAACATTTAAGGACTTAGCTGTTTTTTCCCTGTCCTTTAGCATTATTTTATTTAAAGTATTTAGTGTATGCCCTTGTTTCCCTCACAAGATGGTTTGCTTAAAATTCATTTTAGCAATGTGCATCAACACAGTGCAATAAAACAGAGAAGGCAAGCAATGGTTTGTCACTGAAAGAGCTGTTTTCCCTCCCGTTCCCTCAGGGCAAGATGGCTCTTCGGAACCCTCTCCAGTGGCAATCGGAGAAAGGAAGGACCACTCTTTGGACCTGGATGGTGGGAGCTAACAGGCTTCTGCTTCTTCTGGTCCTCTCCCCTCAGGGCAAGATGATTTGCCTGAAGTCCCTGCAATGGAAGTTCTTTAACCACAATGGTGGTGGTTCCAAAAGAGGTCGATAAAGAAAGTGTGTTACTAAATTCGAGATTGTATTGAATTTCACCACAACTTTCTTTTCTCCAGTTGTACTCTCACAACAAGCTGCAGATTTCTGGGAGAGAAATAAACCCCTGAAGTTCCTGCCATTTTTTGCAAATGTTTGCTAATGCACTTCTCTTTCGAATAGCTCATTGCTCAGCAGCCTTAGAACAACAACCACAACAAAAATGGCACTGTGATTTTGCAAGGTCAAAGTACCCTTTTAAAGTATCCAGAATGAATTCATTATCATTCACTGCACTGCAAAGCTTAATGTCAGTTCTAAGGATCAAATAAACTGTGTGTAATTACTGGAAGTATGAAAGTGATATAATTGGGGGCCTGTTGGTGCTCTTGGGCGGGGGAGCTCATAAGCACATCTAGAGTATTTAAAAATTAAATCTTGTGGACAGCAAAATTGGTCACATTATCTTCCATTCCCCTGACAGAACAGAACAATGCACTGAAGGGATGAGTAATCTATCTTTATAGAGATCGTTAGGTTTTAGGCAGTTAGTAAAAATGTAATAGGATCTTGCTTATCCTGCATAAAATATCTGAATAAATTGAAACTGAAGCTCACTTTCATTTGGATGGACAAAAATTCACTGGTTGCTTTCAAAGCTCCCTAATGGAGCCAGGGAGATGAAGATCCCATTCAAGTGACCATTTACCAAACATTTTATCACATTTCGTAGCACTTGGCAAGATAATATGCAAGGGAAGACGTTACTCCTGAATGAAAGTTCTCATAATGGGATAGTTTTACTGTTTGTATGAGCTTAATAGTAGTATTCTAAGTCTGTACTTTGGAGTGGAAAGTTCTGAAAATTTCATCATCAATAGAAACCTTGCACTAAGACATCTCAACTTCCATCAGCTATGCTTTTACAACTTCTCAATGATTGAACTATTGGATCAATGTCCAGCTTCTTTTTTTTTGCATTTGTTATATCTTGGGGTTGCCTCTAGACTGTCACTATTTTGAGGGAGGGATTCAAGGGGATTCCATAAATTTAGCCTTGTGGATTAAAGTTCCCAGTCACCCTAGTGCAACAAATCCACTTTTTAAAAAAGTATTGGACCTTTTGAAGTTTAGAAAGTAATGGGGAAATGCATGGAGTATGGGATGAATGGATAATAGGATGATATATTAAACACTCTGTAGACAAATCAGAATGAATGTTGGATGGAAGATAGTTGCCATATTTGCCCCACAAACAAAGCAGAACAAATGTTCAATAAAGATGGATATAATCTAATCCCTGCATAAGATTTATGTAAGAAATTCAGAATTAATGCTCAATAAACAGGTCATCTGGAGGTACCACATCCTAACTATTACAGTGGTACCTCTACTTAGGAATTTAATGCGTTCCGAACGCACATCTGTAAGTCAAAAAAAATTGTAAGCCGAATCCCATAGGAATGCATTGGGAGAAAAAATTCGTAAGCCGAACCCACCCTATCTAAAAATTTGTAAGTAGAAAAAAATCCTATCTAAACAGCATCCAAGATGGCGGACGGAGCTCCATTTGTACGTAGAAACATTCGTAAGTCGAGTCATTCGTAAGTAGAGGTACCACTGTACGTTGCTCAAATGAGGTTGGTTGTTGTTGTTGTTTTGGTGGATGAAGGAATATTGAGTATTCTCTCAATTTTTTTTAAATGTAATGAGGTCTTACTTCTTTTTTCTCATTCCGCTCAAGAACAATCAGAACAGCTTCTGTCTTTCAATGTGAGTATGTTGCCATTCAACTAAGTCTTGATAACAGCTGCTCTTCCAGTAAATATCATTAAGCTAATCCTGAAACAACTATCTTTACATGCTTAAATATACAAATGCAATTTGTCAAACAATATCCTCTTCTCCAAACAATGCACTCATGAAGGTCTGACCGGACTGTGTGTGAACAAACCAAAGCGATGTTGTTCATAAGGCGCCATCTGCTCAGCTTGTAGTGTAAAAATGACTGCCATTTAGGGTATGGAGGGTTTTTTTCACCGAAAGGGGGAAAACTCTATACAGTGAAGATGAAAACGAGTCAATGACATAATGTGTCAATGACGTTTTGTGTTAATTAACTCATAGTGCAGTGACACTTATCCTCTAAAAAGGGAAAGTTAATGGCTTTTGAGAGGCCTCAGACAAACAGGCTGTTCAGATCAACGTTAGGCATATGCTGCCGCCCCTCCCCCACATTTTGGGAGGGAAATTTAGGGACACCCCACCATCTCGCCAATATCCTACTCAACCCGCCCGCTCAAAACACACTGGCTCACCCACTTCCTCCTCTCTCCCTCCCCGCTACCTTTGTCTGCTGTCTCCCACCTCCTCCTCTGCAGCCTTGGGAAATGTTGCACGGCCTGGGGGGAGGGCGCCCTTAGCAGTTCTGGGAGCCAGGTGTTGGGGGAAGATTTGGGAAGGCTTTCGATCCAGTAGATCCTGCCACTCCACTTCAATTACCCCAGAATTTTGGGAGGGGAAAACAACAACCCTTTTGTAGTCATTCTTATTTTCCCATTGGCAGTGCTATTTTTCCTAGAAAAAAAGAGGTGCTGGAAATTACCATGAACACCTCCCTTGTTCTCTTAGAATGGCAATGGCACCCACCTGAGAGGTGCTGGAACTGAGTTTTGGTGAGTTGCGGCTTGAAAAAAAAAAGCCCTTCCCATTTGGATCAATGAGAGGGGGAACCTTTAAAAAGAAAAAGAAAAAGCACCGACTTAGGGGTGAAGAAAAAGGAAGTGTGCCTCTATCAGTGCAAGCCCAGCAGAGCTATGGATTTTATTGATTCATCCTCCCTAGCTACTCCCTCCCCTGACCTGTTAGGATTACTCTGTATAGACCTCTAACCTAAATGGGACATGTGGCTGAGAGCTGAATGGGACTTTCCAACACAGATTGAACCCATACTGGCATAGCTCATTGAGGCCTAACTCATTTTCCGTTCAGGATGAATGTATTATAATGTCAAGAAGTCGCTAGATAACTTCATGTGAAACATTTTGTCATTAGAAATCTCTATTTCATCTTAAATTCTCAGTCTGTGTGTGTAATCATGTATCTCTGCTCTCATTAGATGAACTGTCTGTTTGGGATTCTGCTGCTTTCAATGATCATAGAGCCTGCCTGCCAGCCTGCCTACCTGCCAAGCAGCAATGAAGCAAAAAAACATTTCCAAGGCCCCAAAGAGTTCTTTTTCTACACCTCATTTAAAGCTTAATGTGGTACTTTTAAAAGGCACCAAACTGGCAGTAGATTGTCTCTTTGCCTATGGGCTAACCCGATGAAAGATTGACTTGTTTAGACAGAGAATTGCATAAGTTAATGCAAAGTTAGTTGTGTTGTTACGTCTTTCATTTCATCATATTTAAGTCTGAAAATCCAACTCTTTATAAATTAAAACAATTTGTCCTGTCCGTCTTAACACCTGATGTGCAGAATCTACACGGGACACTGTACACTTTGGCCCAATTTCAGGACAGTTGGATTTAAAGTGGCCAAGTTACAGCAGTTGAAAAACTTTCTTCCTTTAACTTTCTGGCATCTCTTGGATTACAGCAAAGTCAAGGGAAAACAAACTCTCAGATTTCATCCCTTCTAATATGAGAGAGAGAAAAAATCTGATTGGAAAAGGAATACAGATCTCCCATTCTCTGGATGGTTTAATAGCATAACTACTTTATCTAAATTGACATAATAGAGAAGACTGTTTGAAGATCAACAATCATATAAATTCACAAAATGTTTATTTCTAATGTTCTGGAATCACAAATTTCAGGACCCTATCCAGCCATGCACTCCAGATTTTGCAATGCAATTATCCAGCCAAGCTATACATACAACAATGCATATACTAGGGTAATATGTGCATAAAAACACACATACAGCGGACCCTAAGGTTTCGTTACCTTCGGATAACGTAACGTTCAGGTTGTGAACGCAGCAAACCTGGAAGTGTATTCTTCCGCATTTTGCCATGCTTGCATGCAGGGAAGTGCTCTATCGCACCATGCGTGTATGCAGAAATGACGCCTGAACTTGCGGATTTTTCAGAGTATGTACGGACCCCCTGGAACAAATTACATTCGTATCCAGAGGGTCCACTGTATTAGAAAAAATAAAATACAAACATGTGTGAGTTAATTAGAGTTGCCATATTTCAAAAAGTAAAAACCAGAACACCCAAAAATTGTTGAGCTTTTTTGTTAGGAGAACATCACACTGAAATGCCGATGAACTTTGATGAATTTTCACTTTTTAAAATAAAAAAATCCACATACGGTAATGTGAGAAACTGAGCTTAAGAATGGAATATATATATATGAATCTGAGAATCTGAAATTGACAGATTTTCCCACCCGGAGCCATAACTCTGAGAATTTTGGAGCGGAAGCACAGAAAATTGTTTTCTAGAGGAATGGCCCCTACAGCAGCATCTAGTGGAAGGGGGATTCCTTTCCATACATTCTGCAGAAAACTCAAATACATGGAAAGATGAGGTTCATTTTTAATCATCTCTTTTTAAAAAAATTAAGTGCAGGAGCTGAAACATTTCGACAATATTCACATTCAATCTGCTTCTCTCTCCCCCATATTTATGTATTTTATTTTATTTTTACAACAAATGACATATTAACATTCAAATAAAGGAAGGGAGTGAATGAAGTAGGGGAATAATTCTAATGGGACTGTGAGGCTTTCAAAATCAAAATTTCTTGTTCGGTTATAATAAGACGGGTGTGCGTGTGCGGAGGAGAGATAGGGGCGGAGTAATGTCAATCAATTTTATTCATAAACACACATTAGAGACAGGCTAGGCATCATTTAGATTCTCTCCTGGTCTGTGGAGTCTGCAGGCACCCCCCGCTTTATGTAGCATTACCATTTTGATTGAATGAACAGGGTCAATACTGTCACTTTTTGCCTCCCCCACCCCTATCTAGGGATAGAAAATTATTCTGAAGCCAATCATCAATCAATGTATGTAATCAACCCCTTTAAAGTTCCTTGCTGCTTTCACGTAACCAGTCTTTGGTGTAACAAAAATCTAAATATCAACATGTTTTAAGCCTCACTTGGTAGTCCTCCCGCATTCCCTCTAATATGGCAAAAGGCCAACCAGGATTTAAAATGTGTTTTGCTATTAAAAAGATTATTGCAATAGATTTATTCCAGAGGTTACATCATTCCCACTCCAGGACCTTTTGCTATGTGAATTCATTTACATATAATTGTTTATCCATTATTGCTACACATCATATAGTCCCACCAACTTTATTTCCATTCTAGAGGTTAATAGCTTTCTGAATAAATTTAATAAAGCCACACT
Organism: Zootoca vivipara; assembly: GCF_963506605.1. NCBI lineage: Eukaryota > Metazoa > Chordata > Lepidosauria > Squamata > Lacertidae > Zootoca > Zootoca vivipara. The sequence goes on along the minus strand of NC_083278.1, from coordinate 18,301,920 downwards.
AAAAAGTGACACTAAAAATCAAGCAAATAAGCTTTGAATATAATGTAAGAGCTGCTGACAATCAATATGTCATAAATATAGAACACAAATCCAGTCAGGCAAGTAACTCTTTTTCAGTAATGAGCTGAAATCACCCATAATCCTTTGGACTACAGCTACCACAGCAGTCTTAGTAATGGTTCATCAATAGATACCAGAGTAACAAACAAACAAGATGGCCGGGAGTGTTACTTACTGTTCCTGTTGCTGGACAGCTACCCTTTCAACTGCGAGTGGTAGATGAATGTTTGGCTTGCTTCTCCACAAACAAAATCGAAGTCACCATGTGAGGCTGTTGACTGCAAGTTTTGTCTCTTATTTGCACATTAGATGCTTCAAGAAACTGATTAACACATACTGTAAGTTCTATGCTTGCCTATACAGTCATACCTCGGTTTAAGTACGCTTTGGTTTGAGTACTTTCAGTTTAAGTACTCCGTGGACCCGTCTGGAACGGATTAATCCACTTTCCATTACTTTCAGTCGGAAAGTTTGTTTCAGGTTAAGTACGCTTCAGGTTAAGTACGGACCTCCGGAACCAATTGTGTACTTAAACCGAGGTACCACTGTAGTTCTAGCACCAAACCTTCATTTAATTATTATTATATTATTATTAAATGTTCACATGTGTGTTCCATCCCAATGGAATGCACCTTGAGCATTCAGGACACTTGCCCTGTTTTGAAATGCCCTGCATGCCTGCACTAAATGTGGCAATGGAACCTCACTGCCACCTCACCCATCTCCTTGGTTATCAGAAGCGACTTCTGCTCTGCTGTCAAGGAGTTGTCAGGCAAGCACAGGTCATCCACAGGGCAGGAAAGAACTTGAGACACCAAATGCAATGAGCTTTTATTCCCAGAAAGTGACAACACAGCAGAGTTCCTCTGGCTTGTCTCCTCTAGCTGGAGACGTTGCTGGAACTGACCACTGCCCCTACCTTTCTCCTCCCGCTGCTCGCTCTGGATCCCTCCCAAACAAGCAGAGATTGTGGCAAGGGGGGGTGGGCTGCTCCTCTGGGCTTGTCTGGCCCATTGCTCAGCAATGTGAAGGACTCTCCTTGGCTGTGGCGTCAGAGGGGAGGTGAGCCAGAGGACTGGGACTGTCTGTCTGCATTCGCACAGAGACTCTCAGCCTCCAGCCCTGTCCTGAAAGGGCGTCCTTCTTTTGACCCACCCTTGATAGCTCCAACTGCCTGCTTCTAGCACCTCCCAGCTTGTCTCTTCCTCAGACTGCTCCCCAGTGTCCTACCACCATGAACCAGGGTCTATCGGTAAGCCTTCTTCTTCTGTGTCCTTCTTGGGGGGCTCTTGGGAAGGTGCATAGTAGTGACTCAAGGGAGCAAACACAAGAGAGAGAGAGAGAGAGAGAGAGAGAGAGAGAACACATCTGAGAAGTATTCAGGGTGAAATAAAGCCTCTTCCCGGCTCGATGGGAGGAGGTGTTGTGGGCTCACGCGGCCTTCACGTGGGGGGGGGAATGGTAGCCATTCCCCCCCCACGTGAAGGCCCATTGGTTGTTCTCCTGCTGCGGCATGCCTGTGGTGCATCCAATCGGGGCGCACCGGGAGGGCGTGGCTTGTCAATATAGGTGAGACCGCGGCAGGAGCTCGTCCTCTTGCCTTCGGACTCGAATCACCTTTTTCTCCCACCCACCTCAGGCAGGGTTCAGGCAGGGTTTCTTTATTTGACGTTGCCTACGGACTTCGGTTGGTCGCCGTTGAGGGGCCTGGTAGGAATTTTCCCACCTGGCAAATTGGCTCAGGCCAGGTGGTTTTCGCCTACCTCGTGGTAATCGTCAGAACTTGGGTTTTGGCGGTAGGCATTGGATTATCTCTTGTAGGTCCAGGTGTGGTGGGGAGGTTGCTGCCATCACCTCCCCCAAATGCGGAGGGGTACTCCCTTAAGGAGTCCAAGGGGGGTTGCCAAGTCCGAAACCGTGGAAGGTGAGGGCCTGAGGGCACGACCCCGAGTGGTGGCCCCAGGATGGGTACCTAGTTGATGTGGTTAACCCTTCACAGACTGCCAGCAGAGCGGGCTGGAGTCAGATATAGTCGGTTAGATTCAATGCCTATGCCAATACCTCTCTCCTTCCGTAATCAATAAAGTTGTGGCCTATTCGACCCATTAACCTTAAGCTATGTGTCCTGTGTCTTTATTCCTTCCGGGGAGGCCGCGTGTATTGCCACGCAAAGGTTTTGACCAGGCACCTGAAAATCAGTAGGCACATATCCTGTTGGAGTTCCATAGAGCAGGGCCCGCAACACCAAAGACAAGACATGCCATTTACAAAGTTGTGCTTCTGCCCATAGGGATCCACTAACAATATTTCCCATCGGTGATCTCAGAGATCAAACTGGGGAGTACAGGATAAGGCAATCCTGGACCTAAGTTATTCGGGACTTTGAACATTACTACAAGAACCTTGAAGCTGTTCCTGTGAAAATGTTTCTGAGGCTGGGGGAAGGTTCCAGCACAACATATAGTTTTCAGGATTCACTGCTAGGGGAGACCCTCTGCTCATTTTAAGTCTTCATCAGTTTCACCACCCACCCTCCCTCCCTCCTTCTTCTGTGCCAGCCTGTTATCTTTGTCAGGTGTATATCTGCTGCCTCTGAAAACTGGCAGAGCCATTATTTATCCATTCATGCAGTAATCAGATTTCTCCCAAGCATCACTCAGCAATCACAACGCCGCACAAATTTGATCATGAAGCCAGGAATGCAGCCGATTTTCATAAGTGAATCTGCAGGCATCAAATAGACAATCAGTTCAATTAGTAGCTTACATTTGCATGGCCCTCACAACTGCCAAACCTAGACAAGAGACTTCATTAGTAATAATAGTAATATTCAAGAACTCCAGTTTTCAAAAGTTATTACCAGACAAGAATGCTCCGTATCGAAGAGATACAACATCTTTCCTTTTATTGATGGCAAAGAATTTGCTCTGTATAAAGGGAATGGGTATATTTCTTTCGATGCACCCCCAGTTCCTGAATATATATTTCCCCTTCAAATAATCCAGTACTACCTTTCCCCCTATTCTTGCAATGCAGTTGCGCCATTTAATCTCTTTTTTTGTTTATGGTTGATTTTAATTATCTATTGAATGTTTTCAAATACCTCTTTTAAGCTGTGTTTCATTCATAATTTTGATAGTTGGATTATTTTTGTTTTAATTTTGAGATTTTATTACAATCAAGTGGAATATACATAAATGTTGCAAAATAAATAAATTATCAAAGGGTCATCTCCTATGCACACAATAAAATTATTTTTTCCACCAACCACATGGCACTCTGCCTTTGGTTATTATTTTTGGTATATTTGGTTATTTTAATGTATTTTGGTATTTGTTGGAAGCCGCCCAGAGTGGCGGGGGAAACCCAGCCAGATGGGTGGGGTATAAATAAATAAATAAATAAATAAATAAATAAAGTTTGTGCTTGTTATTCTTTATTAAATCTCTTTCATCTGGGGATCACAGGGCAATTTACAATACAGTGGTACCTTGGAAGTAGAACGGAATCCGTTCTGGAAGTCCGTTTGACTTCCAAAACGTTCGGAAACCAAGCCGCGGCTTCCGATTAGCTGCAGGAATCTCCTGCAGCTAATTGGAAGCCATGGAAGCCGCGTCGGACGTCCGGATTCGAAAGAACATTTGCAAACCAGAACTCTCACTGCCGGGTTTGCGGCGTTTGGGAGCCAAAACATTTGACTCACAAACTAAGGTACGACTGTAACAGTAACTTCAGCTTACGCACATTCAACATATATGATCGCAGCTTTGAGTGGGTGGAGTGGAAGGAACAAATGAATAAATAGAAAGCAAAGGAAAACCCATTCTCCATTTATTTATTTCTACACCCCACCAGCACAAAGGTGCTTTCGTGGGCATACTGGCTTAGGGAAGGTGGTATGAGGGGTTTAGCAGCATACTTAAAGCACTCTCAGCTTTCACTTCAAGGAGTGGCTCTTGCCATGTTGTAACACAGGGGCAGGGAAACTGTAGCCCTCCAAGTGAAGCTGGACTCCAAGTCCCATCACCCCTGACAGTTGGCCATACTGGGTGGGGCTGACGGGATTTAGGTTTTTTTAAAAAAAAAGAAATCATTTTTATTAGTTTTACAACTACAAAGTACAAATAAACATGAACTAGTAAAAACATATCTATATAGAGAGATTCTCTGAATCTTGGGACTCCCTCCCCCCCCCCATCCCCTCCATAGGGTCTCATTTTAAACCTCTACGACTGCATATTCATCCGTAATCCAGGTTTTATATCAAACCTTGTTGTCCATAATAATTTTTACACCACAAGTGAGTCAAAATCCAGCTCTTCTTTCCATCGGTTTACAGTGGTCCCCAAGGTAACTTATGAATTTTCCCCATTCTTTTATAAAGTTTTTATCCTCTTAGTTTCTGAGTTTTTCAGTCAGCTTTGCCATTTTGGCATAGTCCATCAGCTTGATTTGCCATTTTTCTCTGGTAGAGACTTTGTCTTTTTTCCCAACTCTGGGCTAATAGCATCCGGGCGGCTGTTGTTCCATACATAAAAAAATATTTTCTGCTCCTTTGGTATATCAGTACCTGTAATTCCTAATAAAAAAGTTTCTGGTTCCTTAATAAAAGGTTATGTTAAGCATTTTTTTCATTTCGTTATATATCATCTCCCAGTAAGCTTTTATTACCTTACAAGTCCACCACATATGATAAAAAGTACCTTCTTTTTCTTTACATTTCCAGCAGATATTTGAACTTGTCCTAAACATTTTTGCTAACTTAGTAGGAGTCAAATACCACCGGTACATCATTTTCATATAATTGTCTTTCAAGGTACAACATGCTGTAAATTTCAAATCTGATTTCCATAATCTTTCCCAATCTGCCATCTGAATATTATGTCTCACATCCTTTGCCCATTGTATCATTGACCTGTTCATCGGGGCTGATGGGACTTGGAGTCTAACAACCTCCAAAGGAACATAGGTCCCCTACTCTTGGTGTAAGAAATTTACCATCCAGTATGGCACAGATTACAGTATGGACCCAGTATGGACCCAATATGGACCCAGGGGGCGCTGTGGGCTAAACCACTGAGCCTAGGGCTTGCTGATCAGAAGGTCGGCGGTTCGAATCCCTGTGACGGGGTGAGCTCCTGTTGCTTGGTCCCTCAACATATTTAACAAACTACAGTCAGGCTAAGTGAGGCAGAGGCAACATTCAGGTATGGGGTCTGTTGCATTAGTTTTCCTGGTTATAATGCTAGTGCTTCTCTCCCAACTTTTAACACCCTGTGACGGGGTGAGCTCCCGTTGCTCGGTCTCGGCTCCTGCCAACCTAGCAGTTCGAAAGCACGTCAAAATGCAAGTAGATAAATAGGAACCGCTACAGCGGGAAGGTAAACGGCGTTTCCGTGTGCTGCTCTGGTTTGCCAGAAGCGGCTTTGTCATGCTGGCCACATGACCTGGAAGCTATACGCCGGCTCCCTTGGCCAATAATGCGAGATGAGCGCGCAACCCCAGAGTCGGTCACGACTGGACCTAATGGTCAGGGGTCCCTTTACCTTTACCTTTATGGCACAGATTAGTGGATGCCAAATAAATCCTCCGACTGCCCATCCCTGTCAGAGACTGACCAGAGGCTGGCACAACTCTGCAGTAGGGATGTCTTGCCTAAAAGAGAACAGAGTAGGTTCTGTTTTGCTTCGCCGGGAAGGGGTGCTATTTTAACTGCCTTTGCACTAACTTGATGCAGAATATTACTGTCATTACTTCTCTGATGGGCCCATTGCTGTCACTCTTCGCATTTCTTTAAAGCGAGCAGGAAGGGTTGGGTGGTGCTCTAATTTAATCAGATGCCTTTTAAAATCGTAATTATAATGCAGGGAGTCAGATTTTCATGTTAGCAATATCCAAACATTAAAAAATGAGGTCTGTATTTGAATCAGGTTTAAATGGATGGAGACAACGGAGAGCCCTGGGGAACTGAGCTCATCCAGGCTTTCCTTGGAAAATTCAAGATAAGTCTTGAACCATTAACTTTCATTCCCACGCCCACTCCTTCTCTCTCTCTCTCACACACACTTTTTCTTACAGTTTAATGTATTTTGACATCAGGTGGCAAAGCTCCTTTTCTATCCAGATCACATTGTATAATGGGCAGAAGAGTGTTATTTTATTTTATTAAGGAAAAGGAAAAAGTAGGGGAAACCTGTGAGAACTTTTTTTAAAAAAGTTAACATGCTTTTATTTATTTATTTTTAAATCAAAGCTAGGAATTGCCATATGAAAAGGGCACAATCACGGAGGCGAACCATTCCAAATGAACAGTTAAAATTAATAGCTGCTCTAGTTCACACTGAGAGGGTTCAGGAAGTGCCAACAATTTCATACCATCCAGAATGGAAGCCCTTTTTGGACTTTCTAAGGAAATAGTTAGATGAACTCGCAAGCAGGATTTGACATACGAGCAACAGAAAGAATTAGAGAATACGGTATTGATATGACGGTTTAAAAGATCGGTGATATTGTGCAGCAGGGCGGTGGCGGGGGGGATAAAATCATCATGGAAAATAGGGTGGCGACTCGAAAAACAAAACGAATTTATTATGTATTGTATATATGTCAAATTTTTGAAAATTTAATTAACATTTGGTGTGTGTTTTTTAAAAAATGCATACCATCCACAATACTTTCTCTGTCCATTGTTAAAGGAACGGTGATGAAAAGGCAAACAGGTCTGTTTTTTAAAATGGATAAATAGCTGTGCTTAAGATCTAGTCCAGTAGTAGGGATTGATGGAGAAATGAATGAGGTGAATCCATGAGATGAAAGGTAACTCGTTTCTCTGTGACTGACCCTCAAGGCCAGCTCCACCATTAGGCAGAGTGTGGCTGCTGCTTCGGACGGCAGGTGCTAGTGAGGGTTGCTGTATAGGGGCAGTGTTAGCAGACCACAGAGATTCCTCCTGAACCATCAGACATTCCTCTGTGTTGGAAGATAGACTCATTATTGTCCACACTGACTGGCAGCAGCTCTCTAGCATTACAAACTGGGGACATTCCCAGCCCAACCTGGCTATGTCAGGGATTGAACCTAGAATTTTGTGTGGGTGGAATGCAGCCTATTCTACAAAGGTAAAAGCCAGATCCATTGCGACACCCACATTGGCCTTTGGTCCCATCCGTCACTCCAGCTCCAAGGTTCCCTCTCTGCGAGAAGTGAGGTTACAGGTAACCAGGCAGAGGGCCTTCTCGGGAGTAGTGCTAGCCCTGTGGAATGCCCTCCCATCAGATGTCAAGGAAATAAACAACTATCTGACTTAGAAGACATCCTGAAGGCAGCCCTGTTTAGGGAAGTTTTTAATGTTTGAATTTTTTTATTGTGTTTTTAATATTCTGTTGGAAGCCGCTCGGAGTGGCTGGGGAAACCCAGTCAGATGGGTGGGATATAAATAATGAATTATTATTATTATTATTATTATTATTATTATTATTATCATCATCATCATTATCATCATCATCATCATCATCATCATCACCACTGTCATGTGACTCCCAAAAGGCTGTTAGCAGAGTAGCTAAATTGCAACTATGGGCTTATTTAGTTGAATATTACAGCTTCTTCCTTAAACATTCAAAGAAACGGAGTCTTTCTCTCTTTCCAGTACTTGTACTCAGCCTTCGGGACATTACCCAGCTAGGCCATGCAGTTGCTTCTGAGAGGTTTCCACTTTCTCTTTCCAGAAGACTTCTCCTTACTGCTTCTTTTGGAGAACATCAACTTCTGTACTTCTTTCTGTCATGACACAGAAACATTAGCACCCCTCTCTTCTATTGTGTCTGGAGACAGTTCTCTAACATGCAGCCCTTACAGTCAAGTCACTCCCTCACAAAACAAAACTCGGGATGTAAAAATATACCTCCCATGTGACCAGAGTTGACCAATCACACGAGAGTTACTGGGAAACATTTCCAGAATTAAACACGCAGTAATGCATTTAACCACTCCCAATTTCAGTAAATTAAATCACTGTACTTAACAAAAGCTGCTCTCAAAGCGATTGTGTCCCTTGGGCTCAAAGGTTTCCCATCCCATGCTAAATATTTACGTTCGGTGGCTGACTGTATGGAAACATGGGTTCTATCTGTTCCTCATACTCTTGAGCAGACCAATCAAAATTAATGAACATGACTAACCCAGGGCCATTGATTCCATTACGTTTACTCTGAGCCAACCTTAAATGGATATAACTCCATGAGATGAGATCAGCTAAAAACCAGTGTATCGAGGCCGCTTGAGACACTCGACTTTTAGAAGAACTAAGAAATTTTAAATGCATACCTACAAGCGTATAGTGTGACTATGGTGAACCTGGTTGGATATGGCACACTCATTTGGGAGCTCCTGGTTGAGCGGGCATTCACTGGCAAACCCAGACTTGCCTCTGCACAATGCACAAAATGTTGCTGGACATTTTTAAGAAAGAGATCTGAGATACAGGCACTCACATTTGTTAGCATTGGTCAATAAAGGTAAAGGGAACCCCTGACCATTAGGTCCAGTCGTGACCGACTCTGGGATTGTGGCGCTCATCTCGCATTATTGGCCAAGGGAGCCGGCGTACAGCTTCCAGGTCATGTGGCCAGCATGACAAAGCAGCTTCTGGCGAACCAGAGCAGCACACGGAAACGCTGTTTACCTTCCCGCTGTAGCGGTTCCTATTTATCTACTCGCACTTTGACGTGCTTTAGAACTGCTAGGTTGGCAGGAGCTGGGACCGAGCAATGGGAGCTCACCCCATCACAGGGATTCGAACCACTGACCTTCTGATCAGCAAGCCCTAGGCTCTGTGGTTTAACCCACAGTGCCACCTGCGTCCCAGCACGGGTCAATACATCCAACCAAATCAGAGCACTCCTAGTTCCTGTCCAAATCAAAAGAGGTAGAAGAGAGATTTAACCTGTGGCTAAGCAAAGCTATTTCCATATGTTACGGACCATAATCACATGCACATTAATTGCCTTCTGTCTGATTAATGTTCCTAAAAGCAATTAAATCAGAGCACGGAGGCTATATCTTGGGAGGAAGGGATGACCCAAGTTAAAGCATAACATTAAGTATACTATTCTGAGCCATTCTCGGCAATCTCTCGGGACTGGTGTCAGCAGGGCAGTCGTCTGGTGGTCATCGGGAAATGGTGAGCCGGCGGGACTGGCAGCAGGTGAGCAGAGAGCTTCCCTCCAGGAACTGGAGATTTCTGGGGACTCCTTCCTCTGGAATGGAACTCTAGAGGCGACCTCTGAGGTCTGCTGCCAGGTTATGCATGGCAAACAGCATAAGCAGATATAAGAAAAACATCAGAATCTTGCTCAGAAATATACCCCATGCCCTTGCCATGGAGAGCCACAAATATATTTTGCCTCGCAAATGGAAGGCATATTCCCGCCCAACACATCCTAAGTGTTACCAGAGGACTCCCAAATTAGTCACAGCTGGGTAGCTTTGTGCTGTCTTCTTCCTTCCTTCCTGGAAAAAAAAGAAAAGAAAGAAAGGGGGAAAGTGGTAATTAGATTTTACTTAGATGCTAAAAACACTCCTGCTTTCCCCCCACTGTTTATCTATAAATTATACATGTTCTAAAATATTAGATTTTTCTTTTCCCCCATCTCTCTTTTTATTTTCATTTTTCTCCCCCAGGTTTGGATTAATACCTTTTGTTTTGCACGGTAGGGGGACATCGTGCTGTTCCACTGCCATGCCAGTCCGAAAGAATGAAAGGCATAAAGGAAGGAAGTCAATCCCTTTCGCTGGACTGACATCTGTCGGTGAAAGAAAGAGAGGAAGCTTTCGAGTCTTGAGGGCTGGAGAAAAGCCTTCTAAAGGTCCCTTGGCATATTTCTTTAATGCTTGGTTGCTGCCTCCCCCCCCCCCCGATGTGGTACATCCCACCCATGCAGAGAATTGTATAAGTAACACATGTTAGCAGTTGTTCTCCAAGTAAGACACTTAGGGATACCAGTGCTAGAGTGTCGCTTTCAATGGCACGTGATGCACTTAGGTCAGAGGTTGGCAACCTAAGGCCCAGGGGCTGGGTATGGCCCATGGGGGTCGTTTAACCAGCCCCCGAGCCGCCCCTGAACCCTGCTGCCCGCTTGGCAAGTCCCCATGCACTGCACTAAACCAACGCAGCATGGCTCTGGGACTCACTTCTGCGGCACTGGCAGGGCTTCCTATCGACTGTGTCAGGAGTATGGGCAGGAGTCAGGCTCTGGGGCCTGTAGTGCTTTGCAGGACTGGGGCCTGCCTCAGCTTGTGCTGGAGAAGCAAGGAGTGGCCACTCAGGTCACTTAATAACTCACTGCACCTGGTGGCAAGAGCTGGGAGGGATAAAAAGCTCAGCATTTTCCTTCAGCTTTTGCCACAGTAACGCTATCCCTGCCTGGTTGCCTCTGGTCTCTTGCTCCTTGAACCCTTGCCTTGCCGACGCCTTGATCCTCGACCCTTGGACCCTTGCCTTGCCGACGCCTTGCTCCTTGACTCCCAGACCTTCGCCTCTGCCTTGCTCCTTGACCCTGCGACTGCCTGCTGCTGGACCCTCAGCCCTGCACCTGTTCCTGCTTCTACACCACCATCTTGCCTCTGGCCCTGACGTCCTCAGCCAGGGCTTCAACCGCCCGCTGACCGGACCGTGACAGACTGCAGGAAGATCCTGCAGCCAATAGGAAGCTGCAGGCACCTCCTCCGTGCCAGAAATAGCATCTGTGCATGTGCGCACGCATGCACACGCCTCATCGTGTGCGCGATCCGGCCCACAGAGAGATCTCCAGGGAAGTGAAATGGCTCAGGTTGCTTAAGCCTTGCTGACCCTTGACTTAGGTGGTGCAATTTGCACAGCCCTTGCAGTGACGTTCTAGGCAGACAACATTCAGAGTGGTCATGAGCAATGGGAACCCCCAATCTCATAGCACTCGGTAAACCAGAAAGGGAAGTTTATGTGGAGAAACATTCAGGGTCCTCTGCAGACTCCAGATGGCATGTGGGGATTTCGCTGATTCCACCATCCTCACATGGTTCTGTAGCATGCAACTTCTCTCTCGCAAGGTTCTGGCTTTGTCCAAATCCTTTCAGCAAAGTCCTCATACGGGTCTCAGCTCTGAGAGAACGAGACAGATTCCGCTGAAGTACAGTCGTACCTTGGTTGATGAACGCCTTGCGACTCAAATGTTTTGGCTCTTGAATGCTGCAAACCCAGAAGTGAGTGTCCTGGGTTGCAAACGTTCTTTGGAATCTGAACATGCGATGCGGCTTCCAACTGACTGCAGGAGCTTCCTGCAGCCAACCGGAAGCCGTGCCTTGTTTTCAGGACATTTTGGAAGTCGAATGGACTTCTGGAATGGATTCCATTCGAGTTCCGAGGTACCACTATATAAGTGGTCCTGAAGAGAGTACTAGAAAAATGTTTTGTTATAGCCCACTCCAGTGAGGAACTGCTTGGTTTGGGGTATTTGGCTCAGAGGAGTGAAGGGTAGTAACTGAACAGGCAGAAGGTAGATAACAATTTGCAGAGGGAACAGACCACTGGTAAAATTACATGCCTGCAAACATGCAATTGCAGACATATGTAGAACCAAAAGGTGAAAATGGTCCAGAAGGCCTATATGCGCCATCGTGGTAGTCAAGGTAACCCTGAGGCTAAGTGTTATTTGCTGCAAGAATAAGCTCACATTTGCCTATCTGCTTGCTTTGAAGTTTTGAAACCTTGGTTTTAATTTAGCTAGTTGGGAGGGCTTCTCACACCGGCTCCCTTATCTGAGAGATGGGTGATTGCTGGGAAGGGGCCTCTAAGCTAGAGGTGAGTTAATTGGCCTATTGATGCCAGCTTACATAGCTTGTGTCTTTTTGTATAAGCAACGCTTATCATATCTTTTTGCACAAAAGTCATGACGGACACTTGCTGTTTCGGCTTCCATCCTGAGTCTGTAACGGCAGCAAGGTTCTGCAGGCTGCCTTGTAAGTTTCCACCTTCTTCCAATAAAGCACTAGAATTGATCAATATGGTGGGGGCATAGCTGCCAAGTACCCCGTTTTCCCCGGGAAACCCCCGTTTTTACTTACCTTTTCCCAGTGGTCCCCCGTATCACTTCGTCTCCTGTTTTTCTCCTTCATTTTCTCCTGCCGGCGGCCATTTTTTTCGGATTTGCCCTTCTATGGGCACCAAAAATGGCCACCACTGGCTTCAAAAGTCGCATCTACGCATGTCCGGAAGTGCGTAGGCGCGACTTCCGGTGTCGCCGGCGGCCATTTTTGGTGCCCATAGATGGGCGGAGTGACACCGGAAGTTGCGTTGATGCACTTCTGGTCATGCGTAGAAGCGGCTTTTGAAGCCGGCGTCGGCCATTTTTGGTGCCCATAGAAGGGCAAAGCGACACCGGAAGTTATGTCGACGCAACTTCCGGTGTCACACGGCTGCCGGTTCCGGATTCTGCAGTCCGGGACTTGGAAGGTAAGGGGGGGTGGCATCCTTTCCCTGCATCAAACCTCTCACAAGGAAATTCCTTTGGGCCTGTGGATCAGGACAACGTGTCAGCAACATTTTCATTGAGCATTGCCCTGCACTTCACTTATAAGGAGACATTAGGGTTGCCAAACTCAATAGAGGGCAGGACTTCTGTGCCTTTAATTGCCCTGCTCTCTTTTGAGTCTGGAAACCTTAAAGAGAAACCAGCAGACCCTTTGCTTGGAAATTAAACAAAGGGTCTGCTGGTTTCTCTTTAAGGTTTCCAGACTCAAAAGAGACCAGGGCAATTAAAGGCACAGAAGTCTTGTCCTCTATTGAGTCTGGCAACCCTAGGAGAAATAGCAATAGATACCCCGATCTGGAGACTGGGTAATAGAGGTTGCTTGGTTACAAAACATGGAAACAGTTGGTCTGCACAGAGTTATATTGCATCTCGTTGCCTGGACCAATGTCTTGTGAGTTTCTGAGTGAGAGGGGGAGACAGAAAGGACAGAAGCATACAGTTGTCAAATAAACGGTGAGGGAGAGGCTTCTATTTACCAAGGGCTTGGAGGGCTTTCCATTTTTTCTCCCTCTCTCTCCATTGCACTTATATTTCAAAGCCTCCTAACCACTGCCAATATATGCCTTATGCTGCTGCTAGTAGCTGCCACCGTAGCGCAGCAAATATTCATAAGAAGACCATTCTCCACCACTGCAATGTAAAGCACACTTACTTACAAGTAAATTCAATTTTAAAAATCCATGGGATTCTTTCTGAGTGGTTCAGAGCCCATTCTTAGCAATGTAGCCATGTAAGTGTGTTGCTATGAAAGAAAAACAAACCCACAAGGAGTATTGGGGTGCCTTAAGGACTAACATTTGTGATTGTGCCATGCACTTTTGCAGACCAGAGTCTGCTTCAACCAATGCATAAAGCGTTATTACCCTCCATTGGCAGGTGTATAGATTCATGGTGGTATAGGGTGGCAAGGGGAGGGAGCTGTAAGCAGGAGGGTCAGAGAGAAATTAAATGCCAGTCAGACGGATAGTGACTGTAGGAGTCAGAGGGAATGTATGTAAAATAAGCAAAGTGGCCCTTTATAGCAGCGGCGACAGATGATGGTTCAGAAAGGTCAGGCTCTAAAGGACAATCTATACATCACAGGGTAGGTGCACCCATTGAAATGCAAGGTTTCATAATGCTGCCTGCAGCAGATGTTTCCACAAAGGTCCCCTTCCCCGCAAGCTAATTTCACCTTTTTGTTTCTGACCTTTGAGTTGACGGCAGTTACAGTTTACCCTTGTAAAATAAGCAATATATAACATCTCCCAGTATCGACAAAGGTGCTTCGATGTTCAGAAACTATTCATGGCGAATCACAGCTGTGCCTCATTGTATTGCAAAACCCAACCACCCTGGGTCCCTCTCTCTCTCTCTCTCTCTCTCTCTCTCTCTCTCTCTCTCTCTCTCTCTCTCTCTCTCTCTTGAACAGGGTAATTAAATTCTGAAAGCAATGCCATTTTTCTCTCCTCCGGGCTTTGTGCATAAATTATACATCTTCTTAAATATCCGCGTTTTCTATTTCAGGGCTGAATTGATAACCTGTGTTTTGCACAGTAGGAAGACCGCATGCTGTCAAAGGCAAGAGCAAAGATAAACCTCACATTTCCACTCCTTCCGAGAAGCCCTTCAGCGGCACGCCACCAAAAGGTAATGCAGCCCCTGGTGTCAAAGCGTATTCCTACAGCATCAAGGTATGCCAGACCTCCCTTCCTTCCTAATGTAGTCGCACCATGTAGCCTACCAGGTTATGCTAGCTCTAGCTAACAGGGGTCATTAATTTCCATAGAGGACAATGACAAGCATCAGCATTAGTTCTAGTTATATTGCGGGGACAATATGGTTATCTTCCGGAAAGATGAAAATTAACATGAGTCAGCATGGCATAGACGCTTCAGCCCATTAAAATTCATTATCACTTATCCCTCTCCTTATAACAACTGCATTTACAAATGGATCGGAGGGGACTGAGGAAGGGAATGAAGCTGACATGTAGATTTTTCACTTAGCTCAGGGGCTGGATCCAGACATGATCTCCAGTGAATGGAAGGGCTATTTGCGTTTGTGGAAGGGACCAGGATCCAGTAGAGGCGCCCCTCTGGAGGAAGGACACATTTTTGCACAGAACTAATTTGCACATTGATGTGTGGGTATGCAACAGGGTTCATACCATACTATAAACTAACCAGTGTGGTGTAGTGGTTAAAGTATGGGGACTTGGGTGGTCTAAACCATTGAGCCTCTTGGACTTGCCAATCAGAAGGTCGGCGGTTCGAATCTGTGCAGCGGGGTGAGCTCCCGTTGCTCTGTTCCAGCTCCTGCCAACCTAGCAGTTCAGAACCCACCAGCACGAGTAGATAAATAGGAACAGCTGTGGTAGGAAAGTAAACGACGTTTCTGTGCACTCTGGTTTCCATCACGGTGTCCCATTGCACCAGAAGTGGTATAGTCATGCTGGGCACATGACCCAGAAAGCTGCCTGTGGACGAACACTGGCTCCCTCGGCCTGAAAAGCGAGATGAGCGCTGCAACCCCATAGTCGCCATTGACTAGACTTAACCTTCCAGCAGTCCTTACCCCCCTCCCCGCTTTTAGTGGTTAGAGTGCTGGACTGGGGTCTGGAACACTAGGGTTCAAATCTCTTCTCAAACATGAAGCCCACTGGATGACTTTGGGCCAGACACTGACCCACCTCACAGGGTTGTGGTGAGGACAAAATGGAGAGGACAATGTGCGCCATCTTTCTTTGGAGAAAAGGTGGGATAAATAAAATGAGCCAGACCATTTTTAAAAAACTACTAAAACATAAACAAGCGCTCTGAACTTTAAAAGGCTACCTGAAAAGTTGTTTTATGAGGAAATAGCTACAGCAAGGGCTGACAAAAGTCACCATCCAACAACATTTGTGGAGCGCTAGGTTAGGGAAGTTGGAATAGCAGTGTGTCTTGTCATCACACACTGTCCAAACCTCATTCATGAATTCATGAGAGCAGCCATATTCTCTTGTACCCATAATCTGTGAATACCTTAGAGTTACCCTGCCACTTCTGTCATGGCAGCTTGTCGCTTACGTATGAAATCTACACTTTCTTCCATGAGTTACTCCTGCGAAAGGGCAACATGGGTGCAGGGCCTCCGACTCCCAAGGTCAAGCAGCTCCTTCCAGCCCTTCATGTGCTGAGGGGTAATGTCTGAAGTGGGAAGCCTTTTCTATTCAAGTAGGTTCCCCACATGGTTTAGGATTCCAGAAGGACCAGGGGCCCTGGAAGGCCGTCTTTCAGGATTACTCCATCTCGCACTGATCAGGTAGTTGAAGTCAACAACTTCCTGCTCCATCATTCTACGATTCCATAAAGGGAGAGTCACATTTCTCCCACAGAGTTCCTGCATCAGAAAATTGAAAAACCATGCAAGAATTTATCCCAGGAGTTTTTCTGCGCCATAATCCTTGGCATACCTGGCCACCCAACTCCGCCTTGAGTGGTGGTTCCCTTGGTTCCCATTACTTTAGGTCTCTGGTGCAATTAAATCCAATATGTATGCCAGTTTTGACTATATTCTTATGTACAAAATGTAAGACCTAATGAGGAGCAAGCTGTAATGAGGCAGAGGGATTATGCTTTGCATGTACATATAGGACTTAATTGAATACATCACTTTACAGTTTCATAAAACATTTCCCACTATAGCTATTGTTGAAATTACTCATAAGAGATGTGTTTCTTCAACAAATCCCACACAGAAATATCCATACTTCTTTATATGCTGTCACTTACTGTAGCTGCCCCTATGCGTAGGAAGTAGTAATTAACTTAAAGAGGGCTATATTTCATTGCCAAATGCTAAAATGTCAGCATTATAAATATCTTAATACAAACAAGTTTAGGAAAAAGTAGGAGAGAGAGAGAGATGGAGTGAGATCGGGTGTGTGTGGAAAGACTATTGAGAGATTAACTAGCTTACAATGATGTAAAAGCGCCTTTGGATATTTCCCAGTCTTATGAATCTTTTTTCCCCCAATGCCGTTTCTTTTTGTGGGTGTGGGTACTCTATGGGTATTACTTTGGTTTTTATTTTTATTTTTCATAAAGAGAAGAGGAGCAAACCTGCAGAACATAGGAAAAAAGAAAATCTCCATAAAGTTTTTAATTTGTAAAGCCAGTCTACCCGAAAGAATAAAACAATTAATAATAATAATAATAATAATAATAATAATAATGGAGAGAGGGGTCAGATAGCAAAAGGGAAGGGGGAAGCTCTTGTAGCCATTTAAACGGGTTCTCCATTTACGGAGAGCACACGTTGCGGGAGGGGAATCAGGATGACCCTGTTGTTGCTAGGCAGATTAGGTAAAATGGCCACTGGCATGACTGGGCATTTTGGTGCTGTTGCTGGGTAGAAAAGCTTGTTGCAGATTGGAGTAAGGGTCGGCCCCTAGCCTATAAAAGCCCTCTGCGTGACTATATTGGTTTCACTTTTGCCAAGCACTTCGGATTTCCCGCCCGCCCACCTCCTTCTTTAAGGATGCTTTGCGTATTGACATTGCTGTGCTTGTCATGGGGTTGCCTGCCTTGGGGCAGAGGCCCGGTAGGAATTTTGCCATCTGGCTGATTGGCTGTTGCCATTTGGTTTTTGCCTACTGCATAGCGAATCGTCACAACTTGTAAGGTTGGCGGTTAGGCATTGGTCAAAATTGGCTGGTAGGAGATTTGCTGGAAAAAGGAGTATGGAAAGGCTGGAAAGTCACGCTAAATTGCTGCTGCTTATAGAGGTTAAAGGAATCCTGGGGCTCGAACGGCTTTCGTCAGTACCCCGTTAGGGCAATTGGGCCTAACACAGAGCAAATTGGGCCTCGGGGAACATTCGAGGGAGGACAGGAAGGGCCTGGTACCCGGCTCCGTCCTCCCTGAGAATGTTTACCTACTGACTTCCACAAAATGCCTAGAGGAAGTCAGTGTAGAATCTGTCCCAGGGCGGGGGACAAATGGGTTAACCAATGCCTAAGCAACCACTCACATTTGATTGTATTTTAATAAAGTTGTGGCCAAAATAATGCCAAAAACCTTAAATTTAATTCACGTGTATGTGTGTGTGTGAATTTATTGGGGGGAATCCGGTGACCTCGACACGCAAATTTCCTACAGTGATGGAAAGCTCCTACAACCAACAAGCTACTGAGGAAGCTGTCCAGTCCTTCCTGTGTTGTAAAGCTCGTCACTTAGCCACTAATAAAGGGAGCGGAGCCCAGCGGCTCTGACCCTCCTTTAAATTCCAGGACACTGGGATATAATGGACTACAGCATGAGCTTTCCAAAATTCCAAAGGTGTTCCCGGGACCAAATTAATTTAAGCGAGGACTTCCATCCATTCCTGTCTGTGACTATAGGGTGAAAAGTAGGTAATTAATAATTATGATAATCCTGCTTCCTTCTGAAATCTAAAATGGTGCTTTAACCAACAGCAAGATTAATCTTCTATGTATCTGATACATCTGGAGTGAGCTTTGCTCAAAGTGTGAGGCTGAGGGAGGTGAGAGCTAGGAAGGCTCAATACTTTGTAAGTAGATAGAGGATTAAGGTATAATTATGATAGTGAGCATGATATATATAATCTTGTGCTTTATTATTATTATTATTATTATTATTATTATTATTATTATTATTATTATTGGTGTTAGTCTCAGTGTTCCTTATCTCTCTGGTTCCTCCCTTCTTCTCTTTTCTCTTTCTCTATCTTTCTTGTTCTTTTCCCTTTCCTTTCCCTTTTGTCTTTTTGAATTTATTTGTTCTAGATATTATTTTACAAATAAATAAATAAATGGGGGGAAGAGGATCTGAAACATCTGCCACAATCCATCTAGTAGAGTCTCTTTGTACAGTAATTTCCCGAGGGGTGTAAATCTGCAAAGCAAAAACAAAACAAAACAAAAACCCTTAGGTAGAATAAAATAGTCCAACTAATAAATATTTGCCTACTGCAATGTGCTAATTCACATACGTCAGAGCAGTGGTGAAATTATTATGGCTTAAACTTCTGTAGACTAGAGTGGACTCTAGTCTACCATAGCTTACACCATAATCAATTGGCTAGTCTTTAAGGTGCCCCAAGACTCGTGCTTATCCTTTTATAGTACTGCATAGCCCTACATTAAATCCATTGTCTTCTGTGCAAATTAACACACTATAGTAAACAAATATCCATTAGTTAGAATATTTTATCTAGCAAGAGAAAGCAGCAATGTATGGTGAGTGCTTAGTAAAATACTGGCAGCTTCCAATTTCAATAGCTGCATGGAAATTATTCACATTAAAAAACGATGCATTTGGAGAGTATTTTTAATTGCAAAATAAAATGGTATCATTTGAGCGGGCCCCTTACAGATATTCATTGGTAGGAGAATTGGGAGTAAATCACTTAAAGCACATTAACTCATATATTTCAGTAAAACAAATAATTCCAGGCTTCACTGAAGCCCTGCACAGACAGTTAATATATTCTGGCCTGACTCTGAACTGTTTTGCCTCCTTTCTCACATAAATATTTTTTATGTGTGCTCTTACCATTTTAAATGCACTCTAAACAAGAGATGACGCATTGTCTTTTCAATGCAATACCCAGCTTCTGCTTGGTTCTTCTGGTAGATGCTGAATTATATCATTCCCAAGGACATTAAGGTAAAGGTAAAGGGGACCCCTGACCATTAGGTCCAGTCATGACCGACTCTGGGGTTGCGGTGCTCATCTCGCATTATTGGCCAAGGGAGCCGGCGTATAGCTTCCAGGTCATGTGGCTAGCATGACAAAGCCACTTCTGGCGAACCAGAACCAGAGCAGCACACGGAAACGCCGTTTACCTTCCCGCTGTAGCAGTTCCTATTTATCTACTTGCACTTTGACGTGCTTTCGAACTGCTAGGTTGGCAGGAGCGGGGACCGAGGAATGGGAACTCACCCTGTCACAGGGACTCGAACCGCCGACCTTCTGATCAGCAAGCCCTAGGCTCAGTGGTTTAACCCACAGTGCCACC
This sequence comes from Zootoca vivipara, assembly GCF_963506605.1. Lineage (NCBI taxonomy): Eukaryota > Metazoa > Chordata > Lepidosauria > Squamata > Lacertidae > Zootoca > Zootoca vivipara. Next base: position 18,282,289 of record NC_083278.1, on the reverse strand, counting down.
TGGGTCCCCTCCCAAGGACATTACTGAAGTATATTTGAGAACCTTCTGAGTTGCATTTAGTCCTGTGCCAAAATCTGTCCCTTAATTTCTTGAATTTTTTTTCCCCACTGTGAAAGAGGCTTCCATTTCACCACCTTATTCTCAGGGCAATTGTGAGGCACCCAAGGGTGGCATGTGGTTTTGGTCCTGTAAGCCTTGTACCACACCCAGTATATGCCTGGTAGCACTGCGGCCCATAGATTGCAGCAAAATAGTGAACAATGTATACCTAGTATCTTGTCCGTGCAATGAGCTCACAGGAAAAAGGTGCCCCATGAGCCCTTGCCAAGAGGAGGGGGAACCCTATATAAGAAACAAATACAGGAAATGAGGTGGCTCTGTACTCTGAAAAAAAAATTGCCTTGCTTCCCTCTCTTGTCCTATTAGCACCGTTCAGAGCTGGTGGAGAAATGGATATAGAAGTAGTAGAGATGGATGGATGGAATGATAGATGGATAGATAGAGCTCAAGGCCATTTTGCCTCAAGAGTTTCCTGCCCGCCCGCCCTTGGTTTAGAGCAGTGATGGTGAACCTATGACACGCGTGTCAGACGTGACACGCAGAGCCCTCACTGCTGGCACACGCCCCATCGGCCCATTCACGCTGTTGTTGTTGTTGTTTTCCCCCCATTTGTTCTCCCGCTCCTCCTACAGCTTATCTCCGCTGTTAAAACCCGGATCCTTTTTTTTTTTTGTTGTTGCTGTAGCCAGAGATTGGTTTTTTAATCCTTTGGGGCACCCCCCCCCCAAAAAAATACATTACAATTCTACATTTTTGTTATTTAAACTATAAATATCGTGGAAATTATGGTATTTTTCTCGAAGTGACACACCACACGAGTTATGCTCAGTTTTTTGGCGAATTTTGACACACCAAGCTCAAAAGGTTGCCCATCACTGGTTTAGAGCTTTCACTGAACAATTCTGAGTCGCTGGTTGAGAGGATCAGAAATTTACTTTTCCTCTCAACTTGAGTGCCACTTGATTGCATTTTTTCCATCTTTCCCTCAGAGAAATTATCATTGAAGAACATTGTTTGCATGAGGGCAGAAATGGCATTGGGCATGATCAACATAGTATGGGGAGCCATAAGGGGCCTGAGGGAAGGATTGACTATGGCACCCCCAAGTTTGGGTTGGGGTATCTGCCTGGTGGATGCGGGCGGCACTGTGAGTTAAACCACTGAGCCTAGGGCTTGCCGATCAGAAGGTCAGTGGTTCGAATCCCCGCGATGGGGTGAGCTCCCATTGCTCGGTCCCAGCTCCTGCCAACCTAGCAGTTTGAAAGCACGTCAAAGTGCAAGTAGATAAATAGGTACCACTACAGCGGAAAGGTAAATAGCATTTCCGTGTGCTGCTCTGGTTTGCCAGAAGTGGCTTTGTCATGCTGGCCACATGACCCAGAAGCTGTACGCCAGCTCCCTTGGCCAATAACGTGAGATGAGCACCGAAACCCCGGAGTTGGTCACGACTGGACCTAATGGTCAGGGGTCCCTTTACCTTTATCTGCCTGGTTGGAATTTGCATCCTGGTCGCCCAATGAGATCTTGCTTACTTGCACTTACGGCAGCCATTTATATAAATTTGGTATGGCCTAATTTGAGACACGGCATGGTTACACTTGGTTTGGAACAATTCTCTAGTCCCTCCCTCTACCTTGAACCATCATTGCTCTTTACCTAACATCCTCAATCTCTCCACAGCTAAACTACACTATCCGGTTCGCTTATTTAAAACACATCTCTATGTTGCCCTTCAATTAGAAATGTCCAGGACAGTTTACAATAACTTATCAAAACACTGCTCCCAAAACGAGCGGGAGGTCTTATGGAGTGTTGTCCAAGAAACTGTATATGCTTGCTGGAGCTGCCCAGATCATACCCTTTCCTGTCTGTGCCAATAGGCATGGCATTAGGACCTGGCACCCTTGGGCAGCTGCTGGGCTGCAGTCATATCAGCAGGACACACAGCTAACAGCTGCCCCACCCTGCACCACACACACACACACACACACACCTAGCCTAGTTTTCTATTTGCAGATTCAGTCAGCTGCCACAACAAATTTCCCACAGTGCCTCTGCTACAGCACTTAGGGACACAAAGGGACATCAACATGCATTGAGACTTCAGTTGCCAACCATTGCTTCTTGTGGGGTTGCTCCCTACCAGGTAAGCCCAAGGGAGTCTACCAGTGGAGGCTAGGCCACCAGAAGCTACATTGCCCAAGACTCTCCACAAATCTAAAGTGAGCCCAAAGTTGGAGGGAACAGAGAGGATGAGTACAGGAGATGAGGTGGCTCTGTGCTCTGAAAGTAATTGCCTTGCTTTCCTCTCTTGTCTTGTTAGCACCATTCAGAGCTCATAGGGAAATATATGAGTTGTAGAGATGGATGGATGGAACAGTAGCTGGAGTGAGAGAGAGAGAGAGGGAGAGGGAGAGGGAGAGGGAGGGAGAGGGAGGGAGGGAGAGGGAGGGAGGGAGAGGGAGGTATGATAGATTAGATAGATGATAGATACAGTAGATAGATAGATGATTGATAGATGATAGATGATAGATAGATAGATACATGGGCGTACGGAGCGAGGGGCAGGGGGGGCAGCTGCCCCCCAGAAGCAAAAAAAATACCATATTTTATGGACCATAACCCACACTTTTTCCCTCTGAAAACTGAAGGGGAAAAGTCGCTGCGGGTTATGGAAATGGGGCTGTTTCCGCCCCCTCCATGGCTGCAGCCAGCGACAGGAATGTGGGGGGGGGAGAAGCAGCCCGAAATCGGGCTGTTTCCGCCCCCTCCGTGGCTGCAGCCAGTGACAGGAACGTGGGAGGGGGGAGGAGCAGCCTGAGCTGGGGGGAGCAGACGGGAGCTCCTTCCTTCCTTCCTTGCCGCCCTCCCTCCTTCCTTCCCTCTCTCTTCCCCTCTCTTCCCCTCTCTTCCCCTCCCCCCCCCAGTTTTGATCCTGGGTACGCCCCTGGATAGATAGATGATAGATAGATGATAGATATTGTATATTTGCTAGTTTTTAATGTTCCTTCCAATATCCACCGAACCTTAGTCACACTGAAGCCCCATTGCAATCCATGGTGCTTCAGTAAGTCACAACTAATTTGCCTCATTGATTTCCAATAGACTTTCAGCATGACTGATTTCTTTTTTAATCCTGGACTGGGGCACATACATAAGTGGGGAGGGGGGTGGCTTAATCAAACAGCTCTACTTTATGCTGCATTATAAAATGAGACAGGGAGCTCTGTGTTTGTGTCAAAAATATGCACAGCTCTTGCCAATGCTCTGTAGGTGTCTTCTCCAAAGGTTAGACTGTGCTTTTCAATTCACACATATGATCAAAAATATTAAAAACTGCTGCCTTGGGGAATGAGCTGAAGGAGAAATAGTTCATGCTCCCTGCTGTTTCCAGAATAGGCTAGGATACTGTCTCTTTACCCACTTTCATTAACATTGCAAGCATAAAAAGAAATATACATTGTTGTAACGACATCTTGGCTGCTCCTGGAAATTATGCAGTGTCCTAGGTTTTGTTTAAGGGGAAGATAATGGTACATATGATGTGTGACAGCCAATATTTCAATGGACTTGTATTGCAAGTCTGAGGAATATTGCAACATTAAGGTCAGTCACTACAGGCTTCTTTTCCCTCTCTCTTTTGTTCTAATCTTCCTTTCCAATCTTCTCCTTTCAGTGTTACTTTCTTACTGTTTACCAATATGGGTAACAGAGGCGACATGGGGAGATGAAATATTTGATTCTGTATAAAGGAACTGTTGCCACTATTCACTGTTATTTGCAAAATAAAACTTGCAAATGGAAGGGAAGGGAAAACATCAATAGGACTGTTGTTATTTCTTAACCAAGTTGTGGGTAAGGATCTCACAAAATCCCGAGAGCCAGCCAAATCAAGTCATTTTTCAATATATTTTTATTGATTATTTTATGAAACACAAATTTTCAAAAACATAAAAATACAAAAACATAGAAATACAAAAATACAAAAAATACAAAGATACAAAAAAATACCAAAATACATCAACATCAAACAGAACAAAACAAAAACATATCCTCTTCAATCCATTTTTATATTCATTGTCTTTTGGCTTCCCCAATTCCCCACTATCTGATTTTCCTTTTTTTATATACATCTGTAGCAGTTTCTATTTCATCTTTCTTACCCATCGCATAATCCCTTTAACTCTTCTTATTTTCATCTTTCTACCATCCACCAGAATTTACTACTTTTAACCTCATATTTTCTCCCTATTGCCTTAACTTCTTTATTTCCCTGGATATTCAGAGTCCTAATTATCAAATACATTCCCTATATATATTTTAAACCTCCTCCATTCTTTTTCAACTTTGTCACTTGTTTGGTCCCGGAGTCTTCCTGTCAATTCTGCCAATTCCATATAGTCCAGCATTTTCATTTGCCATTCCTGTAACGAGGGCAATTCCTCTTTTTTTCCAATATTTTGCTATTAAAATCCTAGCAGCTGTGGTGGCATACATGAACAAAGTAACATCGTCTTTGGGAATTTCTTCCCCTACTATTCCAAGTAGAAAGGCTTCCGGTTTCTTCAGAAATGTATTTTTATAAATCTTTTTCATTTCATTATAAATCATTTCCCAGAAGCCTTTTATCTTAGGGCATGTCCACCACATATGGTAGAATGAGCCAACATCCTCTTTACATTTCCAACATTTGTTGTCACTTTTGTGGTACATTTTCGCTAACTTAACCGGCGTCAAATACCATCTGTACATCATTTTCATCAGATTCTCCTTCAACACAGTACATGCCGTAAACTTCATACCCTTCTTCCACAATTTTTCAAGTCATTTTTCAGGCTCGGAGCAATGACTAGAAAACATGATGCCCATGTATGCCATTTGTATAGGAGACTGACGCACATTCCCCACTCTCTCAAATGGTGAGAAGTTCCAGACACTGTACCTCTTGGTTTTGGCTCCCTTGGAGAAAAGAGCAGAGAAAAGAGCAGTCCAGTTCCCCACCCACCCAGAATATCTACTGTTCGTTGGGTGCTAGCCAACTAAGTCATACTCAGAGTGGACCCATTAAAATCAAGTCTAGGGATGGGAGGGATTTGATTTAGCTCACATTTAAAGTGCAGCCTGTCAAATTTGCACTTTCTGAAACAACGTGAGAAGTGAAACACAGCCATCCTTTGAAATTTGCACTCGTCTGAATTTAACAGTGCTGTTCTCCAAAGACAGTGAATTTTTCAGAGAGAAGTGGGCATACAAATGAACCTATTAGCTACAACAACATACAAAATGCATTATTATATTAGGAGAAATTGATTGCAAAAATGTGTATATTAGTAGAAATTCACGCAAAAATGTTGGAAGGGTTTTAGTGGGAATGTTCTTGTAACCACAAACCGCTGCAGAAATGTGGAGAACTGGGAAAATGAGAAATCCAGAGAATCAACATTGACAGATCCTTCCATCCCTTCTTAATTTCACTGATTTCAGTGGATATATGACTTGGTCAGATATAACCCATTATTTCCAAATATTCGTGTAGTGTGTACAAGTAGTGCGTAAAGCAGAGGCAGGCAGTATTTACTCCTACCAGGCAGTAAATCTTTCCCCCTTCTGACATTATTTCACCCATGTAATATTCCAAATAATGCCTATTGAATACCTGGCTGGGAGATATACTAACATATCTGTAAAAGAGCGCCTTTGCATTTGTGGATCAGGGTCTATTGAGGATCTGGTACGTTATATTTTATATTTCCCATTGTATGATTCCCCCAGAGTTAAATGGACCTCCCCTTTTCAGATGTACCTTAGAAGGTCAACCAGATTATTTGGAAATTAAATGGTTGTTGGCATCCTTTCTGGATGGTGCAAATGCTAAACCCAAGGGATGCTTACTAGAAGGAGCATTCCTAAATTTTTGGACATTGTAGATTTTCTTTGATCTGGTGTTGTTGTTGTTTTGCAGCAAACCTCCTGCTGACCATTAAATTACCAGTTTTGAGGAGACTCTCTAGCTATCTCCAATCCAAAAACTGCTGTTTCTTTCAAGATGTTTGGTGATAGCGAATCAATTTGACTTGGTTTGCATTTTAATGTGGAACTATCTAACCCACACTTCCTAAAACCACAAGGGAACTGAAACACAGGTACCCTTCAAAATGTGCACTTTTCTGATTGGGGTGTATTCCTTCATTGCAGTGGAAGGTTTCAGTGTGATGGCACTTGCTTCATATCAGAAACCTTTTATACTAATAAAAAGGTTCTTGCCATGAGTTCTGGGAGTCTGGTAACTTGAACATTTCCTCTTTGAGGAGTCAGTCGGCAAAGGCATAAAAAAGGGAAAGAAGATGCAGTTTTGATGAACTATAATATCCCAAAATATTCTAGAAACAATTACGCTGTCAAGTCTCAAATTATTTGTTGAAGAGCAATATAATGTAAAGCAGCAAGCCAGCAGTGTGGGCGCTCAAAAATAAATTGGATTTTAAAATATGTTGATGTACAACTAGCCTACTATAAGATGATGTTGCAGTTAATTCATAGCATAGGTAAAGCATGATAACATCGTCCTCATTATATATAATGGCACTTTTGTTAATGCAGCTGCCGTGATCCAGAAAAGTGATCCATGTATAGAAACTCTCTCTCTCTCTCTCTCTCTCTCTCTCTCTCTCTCTCTCTCTCTCTCTCACACACACACACACACACACACACACACACACACACATACATATAACACAATTGCACTGTTGCCATAACCAGCGAGCTATCTACCTGCTGCAGTTTACAGAAGGGTTGGGTGCAGGAAAAAATACTGCTATGCCTTCAAGTTAGTTAGCACTAGGCAGCAAAAAAATTTAAGGAGGCAAGTGCATATATTTCAATGCAAGGTGAGTAAATGGCCTAGCAGTGGAAGCAGGGACGTAGAACTCTCTGCAAATGCCCGGGGCAGGGTGCACCTCCCCAAAGCGGGGACAGAGCGTGCTACCCCAACCCTTGCCGCTGCCTGGTGGGATCAGGGTGAAGAGGGTGAAGAGCACCCTCCATGTTCTGTCACTGCCAGGAGGACCTTGCACACTAGTGGGCAGGGTGTGGAATGGGCTGTTCACCCTCCGTGCCCTCCCCCCCCCCCAGCACACGGGGATTCACTCATCAGCTGGTGGGCAGGAGCCCGACAGGGTGCGGAGGGTGAAGAATATCCTCTATGCTCACCAAACACCCATCAGCTGACGGGGGGACTCATGCCAGGCGCATTCAGGGGGCACCTGATTCATGCCCCCCATTCTGTGCCCTGTGCCACGCTCCCCCTGCCCCACATCCTACGCCACTGAGTGGAAGGATGGGTTTCTCTGCCCCCCCTGACATTCCACTGGCCAGCTCTGTCCCTCCTCCACTAACTCACTTAGAAGACTTTTAAAAATTACTTTCCTTGTACTAGGCTGGCATTCTATGTTTCCATACTGACCGCCTAAATTTTGAGCGGACTTCTGAATATGGAGCCTATTGATTCAAAGGGAGGCATAAAATTTGCATGTGGGGTAACAAGCAATCCAGCATTTGCCCATCCCTATGTAATGCAGACCGAATCACACAGTTCTATTAGGCCTAACTTTCCATGGATTGTTCCCTCTCTCTCTGGGCCTGTCTCTGCACCACAACTTTATATTGCTTTTGTACCAGCTTCATTGTCATGGCCTCTCTCAAGGGGTCCACATAACTGTAGTTAGGGGTGACATATTCCAAAGAGCAAAAACCTGGACACAATCAGGACACCCAAGATGGACACCCAAAATCTAGAGTGGCCCCAGGAGGGCTGTGCAAGGCCTGGTGGCTGCCAGAAATATATCATGGTCAAGTGCAACTCTAGCACAGCCCCCCCCCCATAATACAACAACAACAAAAACAACAACAAAAACAACAACACCGTTTATTGTGAGGACCATGCCTGTACACATATATCAACACAACAATAATTACAAATGTTAAGATTCATTGCATACTCTCCCAACAAAACCTTCATCCCACAAAACAGGAAGAGAAGGAAAACAAGCAACGAGTTAAACAGAGGATGAAGGGGTCTTTACTTTATCATCCATAAATCTTTCCCTTTCCTTTTCATGGCCTTCATCACAAAGACCACTACCACATGGGTAATTCGTGGGTTAGCATCAACTAACAAAAATTTTACTCTATCTTTAGGATTGATTATAGAGTTGGGTATAATTTGCAGCATCACGTCTCTAAAGCCCGAATAAATGGGGCAATAGAGGAGGTAATGTATAAGATCCTCTTTAATTTTCATGAAGCAAGGGCATAAACGGTGTTCTGCTGGGATTTTTGTAAATCTACCGGTCAGGTATGCAGTTGGCAATGTTTGAAACCGGGCCATAAGTGAAAGCTCTCTGAAGGGTGGGATCAGTGATATCTACCAGGTAGTTGGCACAGATTTTGACTGCTTTTACTTAGGGAAACCAGTAGGAAAACCCAGAATTTTTTTATCTTTGTGGTGTCTAAAAAGGCTTCTTTTTCAAAGATCCATTCCTGAACTTTATCAGGGCTCCACAGTTTGAGAGTATTAAACTCGGGTAAATTGTATCTGGATAGAATGTCTAATAGGTTTTGACACCAAGTAGTATTATGTTGTAAAGATACAAAGGATTGTTTAGCCAATAAGGTGTTTGTGAGGTTGATGAAAAAATGCAGAAATCTTAAGTGGGCCCTGGCAGACACAGAAGGTAATCCTACTTCCACTCTTAAGAAGGCTGCCGGAGTACCCTGAGGGAGGCCTAGAATTCTTCTGAGATAAAAAATTTGGAAGATTTCAAGCTGTTCTAGCAGCTTCTGATTCCATCCCCAGAGTTCTACCCCATATAGCATCTGGGGAATCACTTTTCCAACAAAAGCTTTTAGTGCCGGGATCACCAGTTGCCCTCCCCTCATATTAAAAAAACTGAGCAGAGCACCAATTGTCCTACGTGTTAGAAGGGTTACAGCCTGGAAGTGGGCAAGCCAGCTAGATGTAGCTTGGAAAGTGATACCAGGATATTTTTTTAAAAAGGACACTGTTCAATTATGTGTTCATCTAAAGACCATCTAAATGTGTGGCGAGCTCGAGTAAACACCACAATTTTGGTCCAAACAATAATAATAATAATAATAAATAATATATTTCGCTGACCCCACCAAAAAAGGATATGTCCAGGAAAACCTGGACATATGTCAATCCTACAGTAGTTCAGTGAGAGTGTTAGAACTATGCTTCATAGGTTTCCTGGGATGAGTAAATAACCTTTCTATCACCTAAAGTCTTTAATATGGATTTGTGTTTCAGCAGCAAGCAATGTTATTCTGTTATTCTTGCCACTCCCCAAAAGCAATTTTTTTTTGCTTTCATTACAGATACATCAACCCCTTCTCAGATCTCAAACTGACAAACTTTTTAAAAGCCTTAACCTCTATTTTTGAGCAGTTACGACTTAGAAATAGCCGAGGGCATTTTCCTTTCCATTTTGTATTTTCTGCAAACTGTGCAGTTTAACAAGGCCACGCAGCTTTGATAGCTCACAATTGCAAGTCTGCTTCCCTGATCCAATTTTGGCGGGCTACTCCTCCAATAGATCATAACACACATAAGCACACGTACTGTACAAACCCCTAGCAATCACTGGTGAGAGATTCAGCATAATTCTGATATTTAGGATGGCTCCAAGAGACAGCGAAAATACTAAAAGAAGAAAAAGGAGTATTCTTAAACCCACATTTCCTTATCAAGTCTGAAAGTATGTTTCGGAAAGGTTGATAGCAATTCTCTGTTCCCTCCCTTACCTGCAGCTAGAAAAAGTGACTAGCGTCCAAGATTGCATGCAAAGTTTGAGTTTGAAGTACCTGCAGGGGTGACAACTGGAATAAAATGGGGGGGGGCAGGTAAGCCCCAAACCGCAAAATCCATCACAAGACAAGGCAGACACACACCATCTGAATGGCAATTCCCCTAAAATTGGGGGGCAGCCCCCTCAAATATTTTATTGGGGGGCCAAGGGACCTCGGCTCCTAGGATTGGCTCCTAGGAGTACCCATATCACTTAATACAGTATAGGGTGATTTCTGTTGCTTTTATTGAAGAGAGATAAGATGTATCACATAGTGTGTGCATCCACAATCTCAAAGAGGTCCCACGATTCCACGGGAACAGTGGTCGGCAACTTGTAGCCCTCTGGTTGCTGAGTGCCCCCTCTTGCTCTTTGCAGAATCCTTCTGGGAATGTATTCTTCTTCCTTATCGTTTGTGTGCACATTTCTGTGTGTTATCTCTGTGCGTTTGAAAGAGAGATTTGGAGAGGGGGGGGGAGAGCATGCTGTGCAATTAAGTAATGTTGGAAAATCTGCCCACTATTGGATCTGTCCTTCCACCCCATGGGCAAGTGGTCCTTGAAAGATTATCCCCATAGTGTTACTCGGGAGAAAAGGTTCTCCTTCCCTGCATGGGAACTGAACTGACCCTGCAGAAAACCAGTGTGGTATAGTGGCTAGAGAGGCCACAGAGACAGGCCAAAGAGACCCAGGTTCAATCCCCACTTGTCCATGAAGCTTACTGGGTAACTGGAGTCAGTCACCATCTAGAATCATGGTCAGTACTATGTAGAAACATGAACCACCACCAAATATGAAAAAGAGTAAAGCTTTACACTTTACTGCTGAAAGCCCGGGGTAGAATCTGTCCTTTGAATGAAAGGAGCCATTATGCAGCCCGGCGCTCTCTATAGAATATTTACACAAAAGTTTAATGAGCTACAGCTAAATCTCAGATTATTTAAAGAAAGAGAAAGAGACAGAGAGAGATTCAGCATCCAGCGTGTGCTATTTTAGGTGTGGTTTCTAGATTTATTGTCTGCCCTGAGGATTTGTCCTATAATCTTTATAACCAAAGCATCTCAGCTTGTTCTTTTTGGACCTGGGAGTGAGGGGAGAGAAAAAGCCTCCTAGCCATTTGCCGACCACTCTGCCCTTGTTCTTTTCATTTCCCTCAAAGTAGAAGGAAAGAGGATAAATTCCAAAGACTGAGGCTGTGTTTTCCTTACCCTCCAGAGGATGAAGCTGTTTCTTGCATCGATTTTTGTTTCTGCAATGCCTACGGGGCTCTTCTGGTCTGGCACAGTTTGCCATCCCTACCAGGGCTCATCTCGAAGATGCCACATGCTAGGCTTGCTAAGGGGCGGATTCTGTTGCTAATATTCATGGAGGAGCAGGAAAAGTCGCACACATAAGAACATGTATTTTTGTTGTCAAGAGTATTAAAAGAACAAAGCACCACACTAGAGGAAATCTTTCCAGCATTGATCATTTGCTCATTCAGTCTCTTTATGCTGAAAAGGATACATAGGTCTCCCTTGGTAGTATATTCCTCATTTCGGGAGGAGGGCCATGGCTTCAGGCAAGCACGTGCTGTGAATAAGAAGGTCCTGCAAACGTGGTGATGGCAGATCTGGTTTTTTAATTAACACAGACAGAGATGGCATGTAGAAAGGGGACTGACTTGACAACCAAATAGGTGTTCAGTTGAGGAGTACAGGACCCTTGCCCGACTGTAATGCGCATCCCCACAATTTTGTTCCTTGATTGTTGCACCCCAGCTGAGCTTCATAACAGAGAATGACATTGTGTAAAACCGAGTAAAAATGTCCTCCACAATCTGTTGTTCTGTTTGCCATAGGCAACTTTAGGAGGGGCAATTTAGCAGTGTGTGGGTGAGAGAGAGAGGGGGGGAGGGAGAACTCATTTTCAGGGTGGCTGTGTTTTCTTTAGGTCCAGCTTATTCAGTAGTGAATGCAGAGGTTTATTATTATTATTATTATTATTATTATTATTATTATTATTATTATTATTATTTCCTTGGAGAACTGTATCATATTACAGTGGTACCTTGTTTTGAGTCCGGGATCCGTTCCAGAGTCCCAGGCGCTCAACAAAAGGGACGCTCAACAAAGCGCAGCTCTGTGCGCACACGCAGAGCGGTTTGCGCTTCTGCACATGCGCAAGTGGCAAACCTGGAAATAACCTGTTCCGGTACTTCCGGGTTTGCCACAGTCATTCGCCAGAATGGACGGTCGATGGGGCAGACGTTTGCAGAGGTATTACTGTATATCACAGATACCATCAAGACTAAATATAGCTACTTGAGCCATTCCAGGCTAGTGTTTACAGACAACATCCAATGGACTAGAGTGAAATTTAACCTTCCAGAAATGGAAAAGTTCCTGTGATTCACAAAAGGCTTTTGATCCCACAGAGCAATCCCTCTTGTGCGATTCTTGCTGATTCCTCTGATTCCCCGCACACACACACACACTGTCCTAAAGGTCCCCCACCCCACCTGATTTTAAGAAGACAGAAGGGCTAAAAAGGGAATATGCTATTGACAAAAAGTAGACTCTGGAGGGCCATGCAAAAGTAAGTCAGAAAAAATAAATCCTGCTCATATTAAAATAAAGCAAACCGAGTGAATGAATCCAGCATAGCCCTTAGAAACCATTTATGAAAGATTTGACTACATTAGTTTGGAGAATGCATAGGAAATGTAGATAGCTACTTCCCTTTCCTGGAATGTGCTATTATTGTATTTGATTCATCTTGTCTAGACTTTGCGATAGACCCAGGGGATTAAGCTGTATTCATTCTTTCATCAATATAGATTTATTGCAATGAAGGGCACTGAAGCATGATTTCCACATTTATTCTTCCTTGCAATTTGCTGCAGAACAATATGTATTTTAAGCAGCATTACTAAAAGACAATTGTAGATCAATACGATCATGTTAATTTTTAAGAAGCAATTGTAAGGTCAGCAGGACACATTCTCATAACCCATTATCGTCCACTAATGGTTGCATTGCTCAAAGGCGCATTACTTTTCATTTCTCGGGCACTCTGCAGATAACTGCACATCACACAAACAAAATAGCCTTCATCCTGCATAGTACAGTCCAATAAAACACCTAAACAGAAGCACATTGGAAAGTCCTTCATTGCCAGCACATCCACAAAAAAGGCTCGCAACACATAATATGGAGGAAAGGCTATATTTATATAAAATGTAACAAGGAGGACCTGCAAAATAAACCCAAGGGACAAAACCAGTCAAAATATAGACTGAGCAGGAATTTTACTACGGCAAGAGGAAAGATTCCCTTCCCTACCCCTGGGCATGTCTACGGACCCGAAGGATTGGGAGTGAACCGTCCTCCTTGCCTCAAGGACTTTGAGTGTATGACTTGACAAAAATGATGTAGTCCTGCCAGTTTAGCATTCACCCCATTAAGCCTAAATCTCCCCACCCCCCCGGATCCCCAAGTCAAGCTGGCACTACGATATCACAAGTGTCCTTAACCTTATAATGCCTCAAGTTTAAAATAGATCTCATATTTTACATTTTGTCTTGACTCAAGATATATACCACTCCAACAATACTCTCAACAGTATGGAACAGTAGAGTAGCAAAAGTGGGGGTCACAAGGGCAGTTGCCCCAGGCGCAAAATTGTTAGGGGAGCAAAATTTCAACACCTCAATACAGCTGCGTGCTTCTGTCGCTGGGCTCCATTGAAAATGACTTCTCCACTCCTGGGTGATGCAGACACCGTTAGGCAGTTCAATGTGCTTGTGTACTGTGTCTGTATCCCTTCCACCCACCCCCTCTGCACAGCCTCAGAGGCTGACAACCCACGCTACACCACTAGTATTGAGCAAGTGAATTAAGAGGATCTCAAAGGCCTATCAGAGCTGCCACCCCACCCCGCTAATCCTACTAATCCCTTTCAACAGGCAGCTGGAAAAATCCATGCTCCAAATGGAGGGATGCAGATGTGCAGAGAAGAACTGTGCCGAGTTTAGGCAGGTGCCAAGTTAAATAGCCTGGCACCTCTGCAGCTATGCAGACGGAGTGGGAAGTTGGGGTGTGACAAAGATTCTTCTCCCCTAAGTGTAAGAGTGACATGGTCAACAGGGTTGTTGCTGAGCTTCATGTTCAACTCTTAACAGGGATTCGGGGTGGGTGGGGAATGTATGAAATAGGTCAAGGGTCGGCAACCCTTGGGGGTCATTTAACTGGCCCATGGACCCCCGCCGCCCACTTGGGGACCCCTGCTGCCTGCTCGGTTGGCTCCTGTGCGCCACGCTAAACCAGCATGGAGCAGAGCGGGGACCGCATTCTGCGACGCTGGCTGGCTTCCCATTGGCTCTTCTGTGCCGGAAGGAGCGCCTGAAATAGCGTTTGTGGCCCACCGCGGCGTCTGCAGGACTGTGAACCGGCCCAAGCCACAAAAACTTTGCCGACCCCTGAAAGAGGTCTTTTGTGTCCACGACTCAGATGAGGATGTTCATTGGCTTGTGTAACTAATCAAATTTGTAGCAGGCAGGATCTCCAAAATCCCTCTCATATTTTTCCCCCCACATCAAATCATGCTTCTTTGAGCTGAAATTAATGCCAAACAAATAACTGAACTTGGATTGAACCAAGGCATTTCGTACAGCGGAACTAGTTCCCGGTTTAAGGGGAAGGCTTTGTTCGGTGCCCCCTCACCTACAATGGTGGACATCACAATGACCCAGAACAATGCTCTGTCATTTGGGGAAATCTGAAATGGTGCTAGTTTCTGGATCTAGCTAACCCGCTGGGGATGGAGAGTAGGTCCAGTGTCATTGGTGGATTTTGCTCAGACACTCAGACTCAGCAGCTGCCTATGCTGATTTCAGCCCTGTCTTGATGGAAATCAACTTTCTCTGTTGACTAAAAACAGGATCCTCTATCTTCTCTTAACCCCAGTCTTCGACCCAGTGGATTCGCCTACTGTTGCAGCCAGGATTCTTGGGCTGCCTTTCCTTGGTCTTCCTGATGCTCAGCAAAGACCAGTAAGTTCAGGCAAATAATTGTGAGAGTCCTAACAGCAGCAGGAGCACCCATATCCCTTCCCCTTTCCTCTGTTGCTTCAGCAGGATTGCTGAGGGCCCCACCCATGTATTCTGGTTGCATTTGTGCAACGTAAATTCCATGCACACAAAGTCTTGCCCTACGATGCCATCTAGTGCTGCAGGACATCAGGTTCTTTCTTATTTCAGTTCCCCTTCCTGTTTTGTTTAAGCCTTGCCCTTGAGGTACGTTTCTCAACGGGGAGGAGCTGCGTGTGGAACCGTGGGGGTTCAACGTGGACATTCCAAACACAATGATTCCTGTGGAAGAAGATCTTTAAGTCTGTCGTACAGATGACAGAGGTAAAAAACGGAGATTGCTAACAACACAGAAGGACGTGAAATGAAAATAACACCTCGCCGCCAGGAGTGGAGGTTCCAGCAGATGATAGAAGCTACACTAGTAATCAATAATCGTGGGGTAGCCCCTCCTGAAGGGGCAGGCAGGCAACCCTCATTCCACCGGTGGTCTCTCTCTGCTGGGCTGTGTGAGGGGAGTAATTTTCATTGTAAACAAATCTTTACCATGCCAGAGCCTTAATGCCAGTTTCAGCAGCAGCATCTCGCTCCCACCGCTATTTTCCTCAGCAGCAGAAACCTGAGCCCTGCCATTAGCAACTGCTGAGCTGGGTCTTTGAAGAGCCTGGTATCTCTTCGCTTGACAATTTACAGGCAAGAAAGGTGCTCATCACAGCGCTGAAGACAAACCGCCTTGCTCCAAAAAGGTTTTGGGGAGCTTTCCTACATTCACAGATACCAGGCTTTGGTTTCGTTTTCATCTTTTCCCCCAAGTGGAAGAAAAGCTGGAATTATTAAGCGATGAATCAAGCTTCCAAAAAGGAGACAACATGTAATACAACCAGAACTGAGATTTGATATCAGTTTGTTAGAGCATGGTGTTGATAACACTAAGGTTGCAGGTTCGATCCTTGTACGGGACAGCTGCATATTCCTGCATTGCAGAGCGTTTGGACGAGATGATCCTCGGGGTCTCTTCCAACTCTGCAATTCTATAATTCTGTGCTGGTCTACCTGTAAACACAGGGTGCCAGTAAGCAAAATAGCTTGCTAGGGAAGCTGATTTTAAAAGGGTCAACCTATTGGCGTCAGTCACAAAATAGCTGCCACAGGAGCATGGTATAGCACAAAACACTTGCTACATCTAAAGAGCGTAAAAAGAGGCAGGGCCACAACATGGTTTGGATGCCCCCATCCTCCTTTGTAAACTGCTCTTTATGCCTCTCCCCTGTTCAAAACAGATGTGAGGGTGTCTACTGTCAGCCAATGAATTGTGGGCATAGATGTGGGCACATTGGGCATAAGAGAATCCAGGCCGGTGCAGACAGGAACTGTGCAAGACGAGCAAACAATCTCTCAAACACCGAGAGATTCCACAAAATTCCGATATCTTGCGGGCATCATAGGGGTGGAATCTAGACGCATATAAAAAAACGCTGTGAATTTATTATTTTCATAAAGATGTATTGAAAAATATATTGAATTTGCCATAAGCTCACCACCTCCATCTAGTGTCACATTTGTATAATGCACTTAAAATGTTATATTTGTAGTTGTGTAGCTGACTCCATGATCACACTCGCAGGCACAGTAGCACCCCAAAACTCTGTGTTGCATGAACCAGACAAGCAAAACTGCAATGTACTGTAGTAGAAATACAGTTCCCAGCTAGAAGCTATGTGATGGGGGGAAATGACAATACGTTTCTCTCTATTCTGGCCAAAGTAAAACCCACTGGAAACTGTAATTTATTAATCATACACAGATGAAATGTAGAAATGTGAAATCATCCACATAAATAAATAGCTGCGATGATTAATACATAACCTTTAAGCTCCCACAGATTCAGAGGAAAATTTCCCCCCATCACTTGAAAGCAAATGCTATTTTTGTCTTAAAATTAGCAAGAAGTAAATAGCTGAAAGGATCTGACCTTTCACGGCCCGCTGGCAATCTCCAGACTTTGCAAACTTCTCGCAGTCACATATTGTACTAAGAAATTATGAATTAACCCTGGGAGAGTGAGGGCGGCGGTAATTCTCCACCTCTAGTCTTTTCATTGTCTCGTTATTCTTATTTATAGTTTGTTGAGTCTGTAAAGTCTTCTGCCAAGGCTCAGTAAAGTCTCCAGCTTTTACAAGACTGGGAGACAAAACATCCAGCTTGGTCCTCTGTATTATAGCCTTAAATAAAACTATTAAGGCTCTCCATGGGGAATACAGCTCTCCCTCCCTTCCATACCCTATTAAGCTTTACAAGAATAGTTTGGGGGCAGATAAACTGCTCCGTGCTGCCCTTTTCCCCTGACTGGACACAATCTTAAAAGTTGTGGAAATACCCTTTAAAAAAAGCCTATAATTATTATTTTTTAAGTTATATAAAATGGAAAGTAAGCACAATGTGCATTTTTGGAAAGACTCCTGAACTAAGCAATTTTGTGATTCTATGTTGGTTCTATTTCACTGCACTCTTTTAAGTTTGTTTGTCTTCATCCCTGTAAAACAGCCAGAAGAACTTCGGTTGTGAGGCAGCTAAATTAGATAATTCAATAAAAGTAAATGATCAAAAAAGAGATCAGGCTTGTTTTCAACGAAGGAGAGAAGAAGAGGAGTTTGGATTTGATATCCTGCTTTATCACTGCCCAAAGGAGTCTCAAAGCGGCTAACATTCTCCTTTTCCTTCCTCCCCCACAACAAACACTCTGTGAGGTGAGTGGAGCTAAGAGACTTCAGAGAAGTGTGACTAGCCCAAGGTCACCCAGCAGCTGCATGTGGAGGAGCGGAGATGCGAACCCGGTTCACCAGATTATGAGTCTACTGCTCTTAACCACTACACCACACTCTATATTGCACTATTCAGCTCCAGCTTTTGGACAACCCATTGGAGAATCCCATTGGCCACTGTGAGAACAGGATGCTAGACTAGATGGGCCTTCTTTTGTTCTTCTGTTTCCTTGCATTATGTTAAAGTTTTGGCTGCACTTTCCTCAAGCCTTTCCCACTGAACCCAGTGGGACTTAACTAAATAAATAGGCAAATCATTACTTTTCCACCATGGCCCCCTCACTCCCTAGTATACTTTAAGAACAATAAGTTTGGGGTATTGTATTTTTTTTATGTTTCCCACCTATTACCATAATGTTATCAACACAGTACAAACTAGCATGCTTTTGTAGGGTTGCCATGTGTCCTCTTTTCCCAGGACACATCCTCTTTTTCAGGGGTAAAATTTCTGTCCGGGTGGTTTTTTTTTATTTTGCCAAAACGTCTCTTCTGGCTATTCTTTCTGGATGAGACGTAGACATAAGTGGTGGCTGAAGACTTGCTTTCCTCTTCTCTTCATACCTGCCAAGTTGCTGTCCGAGAAATAAGGGACCGGGCCGGAAGTAGCAGACCAGAAGTAGCACTGCCACCATTTTGGATCTGGGCGGAGCATGCTCAGAAGTGACTTTTGATGCTGCTTTGCCCAGTTCCAAAATGGCTGTCGCGCCAGAAGTCGCACTGCAGCCATTTTGGAACTGGGCAGAGCAGCATCAAAAGTCGCTTCTGAGTATGCTCCGCCCAGTTCCAAAATGGCCACCGCGCCAGAATAAACTGGGAAAAAACAAAAAAATCCGTTTTTTCAGCTAAGAACAGCTGGAAAAAGGGGGATTTCCCGGAAAAAACGGGAGACTTGGCAGCTATGCTTCTCTTCTCCTGCCCCCTCCCCCAATCCATCACAGCTTCTATAGCCAACATATAGTAGGGGTGTTTAAAACGAGAGTCCTCATAGCATCCTCTTTTTTGCTCATCAAAATATGGCAACCCTATTTGAGATAAAGGATTTGCGCTTTTGTCATGTGCACACACATTTCACATGTCAATATGATCCTAATTGGAGCTGAGACAAAACACTTCAGAAGACACCTATTCTGAGAAAAGATTATGAGATTTTTTGTTTTCCTTAACACCCTAGAAAAAGAATTTTCTCCAAATGTTTTTTTTTCTTTCTCTGTGTGTGATGGCTGCAGGTTTTTATTTCTACATACACACACACTGCTAGGCCCAGGAGAATGCAAAATGGCTGCCAGGCTGCCAACACAGTTACTGTTGTTGCCATTGCAGCTGCAGCAAAATATCACAACTCTAGCTACACTCAGCAGCTAGAAACACACAACCTCCAAGTGTCTCTATTTTCCAGGCACAGTCCCAGAATTATGAAAGCCATCCCAGCTTCTGATTTGATCCTGGAATGTCCCCATTTCCCCTGCTAGCACTGCCAGCACGGAGTTCTGAGAGGAGAAAGAGCCGACACTTGACATGAGCGACCATGATGGCAGTTGTTGCGACTGTGAAAGAACAGTTGCCTCCCCATGGCCACTGTTGCTGGCCTCCTTCCTTGGACAGAAGAGCTCTTGATTTTTTTTTTTTACAAAATCCTTTGTGCATCCATGTCTAATCTTGCCCCTTTCTAAAATTTATTGGTGTGTGGTTTCATTTTTGTAATTCTACCAAAAATAAAAATAAAAATAAAACATTGTCGGGATTAAGGGGTTTCCTTGGGATGATAGAGGGCTTGTGTCCCTTTGGTGTAGTGGTGGTAGAAATGTTCAGTGGGTGGTGGGAGCCATAAAGGGGGGCGGGGAGTGAGGAGGGTCATTGGGTGAGGGGGAGTGAGAAATAGGGTTGCCAGACTCAATAGTGGACAGCACTTCTGTGCCTTTAATTGTCCTGCTCTCTTTTGAGTCTGGAAACCTTAAAGAGAAACCAGCAGACCCTTTGTTTAATTTCCAAGCAAAGGGTCTGCTGGTTTCTCTCTAAGGTTTCCAGACTCAAAAGAGAGCAGGGCAATTAAAGGCACAGAAGTCCTGTCCACTATTGAGTCTGGCAACCCTAGTGAGAAATGTCCCTGTTTTCAACTGAGGAATACTAGACGATATGGAAACACTGAAAGCTGGGAGCAGACAAGCTGGCTCATTGGCCTGGATATTTCGCTGCCTAACTTTCTTTAGATCTAAATAGATCTATTTAGTTTTTAAATGAAACCTATGCAGCTGAGTCTCTGTTGACTGTGGGCCTCCTCTCACCAGCTCTGATAGCTCCTATAATGCTTCCTGGCCCTTTAAACTGCCTGCATGGCAGACGTCTGGCAAGCCATATGCCATAGCTGCCAAGTTATCCCTTTTTTTAAGGGATTTTCCCTTATGCTGAATAGGCTTCCTCGCGAGAAAAGGGAAAACTTGGCAGCTATGCCATATGCAAACTATTCCGAGCTCATTGCAAGATGGGCAGACTATACATTCAATTTAGCCAAAATGAAAAAATAGATATCATTAAAATTCATCAGCACAATCTGGTTACATTCATTCATTGATGTTCAGCAATAGACTAAAGTAGCCCATCGGTACTGATGCTTAAAAAGTTTTCAGGAAAGCTTTCGGTCCATGTAGTTCACTGGAGACAAGAAACAGAAAATCGCAAATGTTTTTGTACTATTTTGTGAGTTTCTGCTGTCAGTCTTGCCCCCCCCCTTCTTCTCCATCTTTTTTCTCCTTAGAGGAAACTAGATCATCTGCTGCACCTTCACCTTTCTCTCTTTTCCTTGCGGGTGTCAGCCTTGTCAATCACCGTGCAATGATCCAGCTCATGAAAATGTGTCACAGCAAGCAGTGCTCTGACCTTCAGCTCTCCCCTCTGCTGTGACAAACGGGTTTCATTTGCCACTTGAAGAAATGAGCTTTCTATCCCCCCCTCCCTAGCTCAAACTGTATTCTGGCTTCCAAGAAAGTGGTGTCGGGGTGGGGGTGGGGAGATACTGCATTCTGTGTGTGACTGGGGAAGTGGCTACACAATACCAGGAAGATTTTAAAAACACAGTGGTAGATTTAACTTCCCTCTAGCACAAGTAAGGAATGCAGGTGGCGCTGTGGTCTAAACCACTGAGCCTCTTGGCCTTGCCGTCCAGAAGGTCGGTGGTTTGAATCCCCGAGGTGAGCTCCCGTTGCTTGGTCCCAGCCCCTGCCAACCTAGCAGTTCGAAAGCACCCAAAAAAGTGCAAGTAAATTAATAGGTACCGCTCTGGTGGGAAGGTAAACAGTGTTTCCATGCGCTGCTCTGGTGTTGGTGTTCCGTTGAGCCAAAAGCGGCTTAGTCATGCTGGCCACATGACCCAGAAAAACTGTCTGTGGACAAATGACGGCTCCCTTGGCCTGTAAAGTGAAATGAGTGCCGCAACCCCAGAGTCGTTTGTGACTGGACTTAACTGCCAGGGGTCCCTTTACCTTTACATTTAGCACAAGTAAAGGCCAGTACAGGTTTCATTAAGGTTTGAACCAATCTTTCTCCCTTTCTCTCTCTGTCTCTTCCTTTCTCCCTCCCTCCAACCCCACATCCTTTCCACCAGGTTGACTTTTCATCTTAAAAACAAAAGACATAAACATGGTAGGAGAAAGGTATGCAGATGTGAAAATGTGGGGAGTATAAATCTTTCTAAGTCTATGGTGGTACAAAACTATCGGTAGCCCGACAAGTGGTTCATCCCTCCTCCTGTTGGGGTGGTCCTTTGTTTTGGAACGCCACGCTGAAATCTGACGTTCTGCTTTTGCGCCACTTCCCTGAAGCCACAACTTTAGTCACCTTGATCAGGGCAAAAACAATGCCACCTAAATTTATGAGACTGACTTCTCAGCACTGTCAGCAAATGCTGAAAGGAAAACGTCTGTGGGTAGCAACCTCCATTAAAGTCTATTCATTTCCATCCTCATTTTGCCCTGTAATCTTGAAGAACACATTTGCTCATTTCCAGGTGGGTGAGTGCCATGTTCTCTTGTGATGCTATTGTTTGCAAACAGGAGAAAAAGCTACCGGGAAATATCACCCTGTCCATAAAATGTTCCTTTGTAATAATGTCAGACACCACTAGGGATGGTGGCTGGAATTATCTACAAGTGGACCAAGTATTGAAATGGCCAATAGTTTGCTTTTGATTCCAGTGAATTTCTGCAGATTTCCCTAATAGCAGTTCCTGTTATGTCCCCGCCCCCACCCCAATATGATGACATTTGTTCTAATAAGTCAGCTGCCATCATCATCAATGTTGGATCTTAACTGCCAGCTAGCTGGGTTTTGCTGAAATGCACATTCACTTTACCTTCTGTCTCATGGATTCACTCTCAAGGTGATTATGTTAGCTATTAACCATCATTAACATTCATGGTTTCATTGTTCACCTTTCTTTCACTTTTTGGCCACCTATAACTTAGCCGAGTGCACACAGAAAGAACAGTCATTGTCTTACATCTTAATGTGACCCTTACCAATATAACCAAAAATGGGGCTCACTCATATTAAAATGTGAGTCCAATGCATCGTTACATCATTTATTATAACATTATAATAAACTGTTAATGTTCCCATTATCCTATTTATGCTTATTGCTTTTCATTATTAATCCATGGAAAAATACAAACTGCATTTCCCCCCCTGGGCAAATTGGGATATCCTAAGCACACCCTGCAAACTATGCCTTGAACAATGTGAACTGGGGGAATTTTTTTTGGGGGGGGGGGAGGTGATTGATCACTCATTTGCTTGACAAGTTGTTAACATACTAGCTGACAAGAAAAAAAATGGTGAAGAATGGTAACTACAGGGTGGGGGGTCCTGTCACTTCCTCACCCTCACTTAAGAATCTGAAGAAGTGTGCATGCACACGAAAGCTCATACCTATGACAAACTTAGTTGGTCTCTAAGGTGCTACTGGAAGGATTTTTTATTTTTATTAAAACAGACAGTCAGCCTAAGGTAAGACACATACTTCAATTGGCAATTATCACCTAACTGTGTTTTCAGACGGCTCTGAAATCATCATTAAAAAGTAAACAGTGGTGTTACTTTCAAACAGTTAATAGACCAGAATAGATAAAAATAATGAAGTGAAAATTGAAGTCTGTCAAATCATAATCCAGAAAGTTGTAGCTAGGCTCTGGGTTGCATTTTTCAACCTTTGCCTGAAGCTAACCTTCCATTCCCGAGTGCTCACTGGAAGGACAGATCCTGAAGCTGAGGCTCCAATACTTTGGCCACCTCATGAGAAGAGAAGACTCCCTGGAAAAGACCCTGATGTTGGGAAAGATGGAGGGCACAAGGAGAAGGGGACGACAGAGGATGAGATGGTTGGACAGTGTTCTCGAAGCTACCAACATGAGTTTGACCAAACTGCGGGAGGCAGTGGAAGACAGGAGTGCCTGGCTTGATCTGGTCCATGGGGTCACGAAGAGTCGGACACGACTAAACGACTAAACAACAACAACAAACCTTCCATTCAACTGGCTTGGACCTACTGACTCTCCAGGGTGTCTTTGTTTCTGTATGGAGGAAAAGCTTTCGACAAAAGAAACACCCAGCTATATGGATTACCCTTGGGCTGCCTCAGGGATATGAGAAGCCTAGAGTAGCTCTCAAGCAATGCATTGTATGATCTAGGCTCAATCTCCAACTGCACTATAATTTATGGAAAGCCCCTGGCCAAGAAAGCAGTTGACTTTCTTTCTGCATTCTTGGCCTACAAGCATCACAGAGTCTTCACAATGGCATGCCCTCCTGAAGGGAAGATACAAAAAAAACCACCCACCCAACCCTACCATGAATGCAAGTGTCCCTGCAACTCTGGAGAGGTTGAGTTGGTAACCCATGTTCTCCTCCTTGTGCTTTTCCTTTTACTGTGATCTGTGTAAAACCGGTAGCAAACACTTCTTATCAAACCTGCCAGGGCGATCAGATGCATTTTATGGCCTTCTACTCCTTTCAGATTAAAATGCATCTATCACTCTTAGTGTAGTGCTGCAGCAAGCAATACCAGTCGGGAACAGATATCCGACAGATATTTGTAATTTTCCTATTTGGAGATTGTGACATGATGGCATCTTTTATGTTCTTGATGCCCATTTTATTTCACTCTATGTGATTTTTAGTCACTTTTTTCTACTCTGTTTTATCATCTTTCAGTCTATTATATCCATTTTAGCTAATGTGTTTTAGGTGCTTTTCATTTTTTTCTCTCTTGATGCTGGTCATTGGCTATAGCAATAAAGATTTTATTTGATTTTGATGCCTACAAAAAAATGTTGCATGGGGGGATGCCTCCTGCTCAGAGTTCCAGCCAGCCTGCCATGCTCTCTTCAAGGATTACCAATTTTACTTAAACAAGCACACAGCTAGCCAGCACCCCACAGCCACCTATTTTGGGGGTTCCCTGCCCTTAGAAGTTTCTTTTCTTTTTGTACTTCTGAGCAACTCAGGGTTCTCCCAGGCCTACTGATACCTCCTCCTTGTGTGTGCCCTTTTTGTTGCATAGGTGTTATGAAGAGACTCAGCCATCCTATATAATAATGTCCAAGTTGTCCCTGCGTCCAGTTGTCCCGTGTGTCCCTGGGGTACTGCGCATGGGCCCCAGGGACACAGGGATTGGACAGCAGAGACGACGTACACACACGCGCACACGCTCTCCCCCCCCCGACCCCTCTGCCAACTGCCGCTCCCGGCCGGACAAGCGCCTCAGTGTGCTTGCGCTAAAGAGCGAGGAGGAGGAGGAGGCTGCTTTAGCCCCTCCCCCCCCCTACGACCAGCAGACCAAGGGGCTCAGTACCTTGGATGCCGGTCTGGTGGGACATGACGGCAAGCAGCTGCCAGGAACTGCCGCCTCTCGGGCCGGGGGCAAAGGCAGGAAGCGGCGCCGGGGAAAGAGAGCCGCAACTCAGCGCCTCGCTTGCCTTCGCCCCGGCGGAGGCTCCTTCGGGCCAGGCAGCGGCGCCAGGACTCGGGCCGGAGACACCGGGAAAGCGGCAGAGACGTCTGCTTCCTGTCGGCGGCTGCGAGAGAGGAACGGAGGAGGAGAAAGCAGCGCTTTCTCCTCCTCTGTTCCTGTCCCCCTGCCGCCGACAGCAAGGACGGGT
Source organism: Zootoca vivipara (assembly GCF_963506605.1). NCBI lineage: Eukaryota > Metazoa > Chordata > Lepidosauria > Squamata > Lacertidae > Zootoca > Zootoca vivipara. Next base: position 18,257,325 of record NC_083278.1, on the reverse strand, counting down.
CCCAGGGTTCGGAGAAGCGCTGCACAAGCGCTTCTCCTAACCCTGGGATGTCTGCTTCCTGTCGGCGGCTGCGGGAGAGGAACGGAGGAGGAGAAGGCAGCGCTTTCTCCTCCTCCGTTCCTGTCCCCCTGCCGCCGACAGCAAGGACAGGTCCCAGGGTTCGGAGAAGCGCTGCACAAGCGCTTCTCCGAACCCCAGGATGTTCTAGCGCCCGTTATTAAACGGGCTGAAAACCACTAGTTTTGAATATATACCTAGCACCTAAATTCTAACATATTGATTTTGTCTGGGAAGGTCTTAGATTCCCAAGGACTAGAAATTTGTGAGCGTACTTTGACTGCCCTCCATTCACATAGATCAGGCACGTCCAACTTCCAAGAGACTGCAATCTACTCCCACTATATAAAAAACAACAACTGGCAGTGATCTACCCATCAAAGTTGTTGAGGTTTTTGTGGGGGAGGATGAGCCAAAGTACGAATGTGAAAACTGTGCACTTGATCACCATGATGGGGTGGGGACCAAACTATCAGTGCAACCTACCCTCTCTTTGATCTTATGCAGGAATCTCACCTCCAAATCAAAGGTTTATAAGGGATGCTTTGCAGTTAGTTAGTTGGTTTGTTTGCAGTCCATTGTCCAGTTTGTAAGATGTCTTCTCTTTCCTTTGACTTGCATGGGATTTTCTATTTAATGCATTGAGCAAAAATAACTTTCCAAATGTAGCCTTTAACATGGAACACTCAAAAAATTCCTTCCAGCAGCACCTTAGAGCAGTGTTTCTCAGTTTGTGGGGTAAGTCCTAAATCTCAGTGAATTATGACTGTAAGAAACACTTGCCAATTGCTGTGTTGGTTGCAATCTCCTGTAATAAGGCTTCACAAGCCGCTGATTTCTCTGCCAGCACGTGCTCCTCGCCGAAGAGGCCGCTCACTCCCTCGTAGGCGCTGCTGGCTGCCCTCCGGAGGCTGTTCTGCTTGTCGGCCCGCGGCCTCGCGCCGATCAAGCCCCGGGCACCGCCAGCAAGAGCAGCGAGAGCGAGACAAACAGCAGCAGCAGCACCCGCCGGCTGCCTCTCACGTCCGAGGCCGTGGTGGTGGCTGTTGAGAGCTGCGTTCGCCCTGCGTCGTGACCCGGCCAGCTTCCTTTCCGGCGGGTTAGTGTTGGATATTGGCGGCCACCAGGCACGTGACAATGTAAATCGCCCTTCTCGTCGCTGCACGTCGTGGCACACCAGCCAGCGTCTCGCGGCACACTAGTGTGCCGTGGAACAGCGGTTGAGAAACGCTGCCTTAGAGACCAACTAAGTTTGTCATTGGTATGAGCTTTCGTGTGCATGCACACTTCTTCAGATACACTGAAACAGAACTCACCAGATGCTTATATATAGTGAGAGGGTGGGGAGGGGTGTTACTCAGAAGGGTGGTGGGAATGGGTGATTGACTGACTGATAGCTGTTGACAACTGTTGTTGTTGTTGTTTAGTCATATAGTCGTGTCCGACTCTTCGTGACCCCATGGACCAGAGGACGCCAGGCACTCCTGTCTTCCACTGCCTCCCACAGTTTGGTCAAACTCATGTTCGTAGCTTCGAGAACACTGTCCAACCATCTCGTCCTCTGTCGTCCCCTTCTCCTTCTGCCCTCAATCTTTCGCAACATCAGGATCTTTTCCAGGGAGTCTTCTCTTCTCATGAGGTGGCCAAAGTATTGGAGCCTCAGCTTCAGGATCTGTCCTTCCAGTGAGCACTCAGGGCTGATTTCCTTCAGAATGGATAGGTTTGATCTTCTTGCAGTCCATGGGATTCTCAAGACTGCAATTGGTCTTACAGGAAAAACCAAGGAGTAAGATGGCTAAAGATAGCTTCATCATGTATAAGGAGATAAGAATCCAATGTCTTTATTCAGACCTGGTTTCTCCATGACTTTAAGCTTGGAAATAAGTTGCAGTTCAGCAACTTCTCTTTCCAGTCTATTTCTGAAATTCTTTTGTAATAAGACAGCTACTTTGAGATCTTGTATAGAATGTCCTGGGAGACTGAAGTGTTCTCCTACTGGTTTCTCTCAGTCGTACTGGTTTCTCTCAGTTTAACTGGAACACTCAGTTGAACAATTCTCCCCTCATAGCCAAAGCGTGTTCAGTCTTATGAGCTCATTAGGAAATTCCGAAATGTTCTAAGGAGGAATCCATTTTTTTCTCCATTACTTTATCCTACAACCGCTTGAGGAAATGCTTCTGGACCTTGAAATACATTAGATCTCTTTCTTTGGGTTTTTTGTTGGATGTCTTACCCCAAGCTTTGGACAGTCCCTTATGATTTTGTAGATATGTCATGATGGCTTTCCTAAAGGTCTCCTAGTTATTGTAAATCTGACTTAGATGCTGTTCTGTTAATCATAGCTGCCAAGTCTCCCGTATTCCCTGGGAAACCCCCGTTTTAAACGTTTTGTTTGTTTGTTTGTTTTTTCCCGGTTTTCTTACCGCCCGGGGGAGGCTCCTTCTGCGCATGTCTGGAGTCTCTGGACATGCGCAGAAGCGATTTCTGGTACGGTGGCCATTTTGGAACTGGGCGGAGCATGCTCAGAAGCGACTTTCGATGCTGCTCTGCCCAGTTCCAAAATGGCCGCAGCGCGACTTCCGGCACGGTGGCCATTTTGGAACTGGGCAGAGCATGCTCAGAAGCGACTTCTGGTGCTGCTCTACCCAGTTCCAAAATGGCGGCAGCGCTACTTCCGGTCTGTCGATCCCTTATTTTTCCAGCAGGAACTTGGCAGGTATGCTGTTAATTAGTGCTAGCTTGATTGGTGTTTCCAGGACCCTGTATCATACAGTTACAATGAGCACAGCTGTCACAAATAAAAATAACTTTTGACTTTCAATTCACAAATACTGTTTACTATGTAGCTGGCAACACAAGGCACAGAAACAGCTAATTCCTGACAACTTAAGATCCCGGCAAGCGACTAATGTTAGTGAACCTAACGTTTTACCGGTACTTTTAACAATTATTTAATCAGAACAATCTTTAAAAAGGGGAATTATTGTTAAAACCAGAGAGCAGCAGATTGGAATGTGAGGAACAGCTGGAAGCTAACTAAGGCATGCTGCACCCTGGAGTTAAGATGACATATAAGAATTTTAATACTCAGAAATATTTGCATATATTTATTTCCACTTCACAGCTACAAGTACTTGCTCAAGCTTTGGTACCAAATGTTGGAGGCACACAGCCCTGTGTACCAAAAACCAGAAACAAAAGAAGACTTGCTAGGCTAGCCACCTTGACATATCCTAGCAAGTCAAGGATATAATTATTACTATTATTCTACGTGCTTTCTGGAGTTGTTATGCAAAGGAAGATATGGGCAAACTCTTAAGTTTAGGCAGGCAATTTGCTCAGAATCCAGGAACTTCATTTTTTTTATTTTTCTCAGATGCATCTCAACTTATTCTTGGAAATTCAAATCAGCCTCCTCACAAAAATTGTAGGTCTGGAACTGGATGTGGAGGTTGTGTATTCAAGCAAAAGTGTGTTTGGTTGGCTGGTCTAGTCACCAAGTTCACATCAACAAGCATTTGAAAGCTGTTGTACATCCATCTACAAAGTAGCTAACTTTAATATCTGCATCGTGTCAAAGCAGTCAAAGAGTTTTGTCAAGAGCAAGAGGTTCCCTTTGGCACACATACCTACAAATATTCTGGTGAATTGGCCACCTGTACGCCAGCAGAATCTCATTTTATATCCTGAGCCAGAAAATAACCGCTCTGAAAGGGCACAGAATCCGTAATCTGTCTGGAGATTAGAAGCCAGGACTGATATTTCAGGATTTGTCAGATTTTTAGGCAGACACAGTGGGAAAATCCCAAAATGGAGAGAAGGATGTGTGCACAATTTTTGGGTTGGGGGGGGGGAGATGGGGACAATTATCAAGCAGTTTACATGGCACAATCTAAAACAGTAAAAACATATTAACATAAAATGTGAATACAAATTAAGTAAGCAATTTTAAAACAATTCTACATTATAAAACGATACATTAAAAATAAATGCCCGGGTAGGTTTGCTGAAACAAAAAATGTTTTCAACAGGTGCTGAAAACAATGCAATGAAGTTACCTGTCTGATATTTATGGGTACCAAATTGGGAGTTCCAAAAAGCAGTGCTCCCAGACTGAAGGACTGATTCCTTGAAAGCGTGAAATGAACATTATGCAGCATTTGTAAAAGTATACTGTATGTTAGCCAGGCCTAAACTGAAATTGACTGAAATTGGAATGTGTTTATCTACGATTGCCCACAAATGCCCCCCACAATCCTCTCCACCACCTCTTCCAATAAGAAGATATTTGTAAAAGCTACTATCACTGATGGCAAACCGGCAGTAGTAAAGCAAAACTCTGGTCATCACCACCTTCCTTCCCAGAGTGCTTCTGGAAATAATATTTCTAACAGTTTAGAGAAAATAGTTTAAAATGAAGGGGAAAGGGATTGACAACTGAAACCAGGGAAGGGCGGTGGGAAGTCAATGGATTCTGAGAATCCTAAATGTGAAGGTGAATGATATGTTTAAATTGAAATTTGTTATGTAAAATCTAATAAAAAAAATATTTATTAAAAGAAAGAAAGAAAGATAATGGCGGCCAGATCTCTGCTAGCGGTGCTTTTCCACAAGCAGGAGTACACCTTTTTACACATTCAAAAAGGAGGGAAAGGCGGTGGTATTCTACCCTGTTATAATTTAAGCCCATTCTTCTACCACCAGAAGTTGTTTGGGTGGTTGAATATGAGCCCCCCCCCAAATGACACACACCCCTCATTTTTCACCTGCAAATGGGGTTTCAGGTATCTGTTTTGGTCAACCCCTGTAAAGCCGGACAAATTTGTATTCCTAAGGAAGTAATTATGAACTCTGGCAACATCACTATGCGAAAGGGAGCAAATGATTGTCACATCCTTTCAGAACAAAACAGTTATCTTGGAGTAGTCATAAGCAGTAGTGGAGCTGTTTTTCATGGTTCACTACTTATCAATCACCATTTGCCAACGTTAAGGTCACAAAAGCAACATTTTCATTTTTTTGTTGCCTTAGAGGAACTGTGACTTTGTGCCTATTGTCAAATGTAACCTTTATAAATGGGGGGGGGGGGCTATTTTCAGCAGTACTTTTGTTTATTGTGATGTGTGTACCTTTTCCTTATAAATTTAAAAGCCTCTGGCTGCGAATGATAGAGAACAAATCACAGACTTAGGATTCACTCATTCCATGGTCCTGCAACAAGAATGTGCAAAGCAGGATACTGTACTGAGTCTGATCATTAGCCAATCTCGCTCAGAACCATCTACAATAACTAGCAGTGTATCTCCAAGATTTCAGATGGGAGTCTTTCTGAGATGCCAGGAGATGCCAGGAAGTGAGCCCTGAGACCTTCTGTATGTGAAACAGATCTCTGGGCTCCATTGCACTTCTTCCATGTCACAGGAGCGTGTGGATCAGTACTCACACAGTTCAAAGGTGGAGTTAATGCTTTTTTAAAGCAAAAACACGATCTCCACAGACTTGCTTGCGTGTCAGGCCTATTGAGCAGAGCAGCACATTCCCAGTGGTCTTCCTCTATGAAAACCAGCTGCCAAGACTGAAAGTCCCCACACCTCCCCATAGCTGTTTAAGTCCCCTCCTCTTCAGGGCTCCCCACCCCAGCAATTGGAGAATGTGCCTGCAGTCAACCTCTCCTCGGCCCTCGTCATGCCTCTTCTGGTTCTTGTACACGAGGGGGGAGGGGAGCTTGTCACAGCAGGAGGGGGAGACACTCAGCCTTATTCATCTCTGCCTTTTGACCTTCCACCCTCCTGTTTCAGTTTCTGCCTCTGATTCTGGACCTCTTTCTGCCGCAGACTCTCCCCGCTCATTAAACCTCGTTACCTCTTCACTTCCAACACCTCCTCTTCCCAGTCTTCTCCCTCTGACCACTCATCATTGTCCCACCACCACTCCCTGGGCTCTGAGCCTTCTTCCCTTGGTGGTTCCCCAGCTTGTTCCTCCCACCATTCCTCTATGTCCAGCCAGTACAAACTTCCATCCCAGTAAGTAGCGATCAGTGGAGCAGGGTGGAGTGGCTTGATTCACCTGGTGTGGAAGTTGCCAGCAGTAACCAAGAGGGAGAGGGGAGAACTCGCAGTCAGTGTGGTGCAAACTCAGCAGCAGAACTGATCTCATGCTCATGCTCCTGACTCACATTGCACCGAGCTCCCCACCGCTTCACCCCTCTCACTCTCAGTTGCCCCACATCACTCTGCCCTTTGGGCTGCTACTTGCTCCCATGTGGCTTCCTTGCCTGGCCTGCTGCAGCACAAAAGACTTCTCACTACACCTATATTTGGGAGGTAAGCCATCTATCTGCCTGCATCACAGCACCTGCTGTAACATTCCACTAATTTTTCAAGTTTGAACCTGTGCTACAGAGATAAACCACCAAATCACAGAGCTGGTCTGAAAAACTACACTTATGTTTATCACTTTCAGCTTCCGTTAGGAACTGTCAGTCTGGCTAAATTTTCTAAAACATCCCCTCTATGTAATTAAAGGGGAGGGAGGGAGGGACCCACTTGATTAAGGAGTCACTTTTCAGTTAATGATATTGGAGCATTCTGTTGTCCAAAATGCCTGGCTTCCATTTTATTGCCAATTGATATGGTGGCAAATTTAGCACTTTGCATGCATGTAAGGGGCGGGGGGGGGGGCAGCCATGTGAAATGCTGTGATAACTGAGTCCATAGTATCTCAAATTACCACAGTAGGATGCACCCTTTCCATTAGAAATTAGAAAGTTTGGAAATGAAGGATTTCCAAGCTAGTCTCTTATAAGCAAAATTCCACAGGTGGATTATTTTCCAAATTTTAAAGCTTTACTGGCACTCAATGCCAAGAGAATTCTTGTAGTGCTTTAGTTTTGGTTCAGGATTCACAAACAATATCTTCCTGCCGGGTCTTACTCTCCCAAGGAAGGAGCCTGCTGACTTTAAAATTGCTTTGTGTTTCGACAGCTTTCATGCTTTGCTCTTTAATTCATGCCTAATGTGCTGACAAATGGCAGTGAGCTGGCAAAGCCTTTTTTTTGTTACACCTAAATGGGATTTGTAAACCACACGGTGGGTGATGTCTAAAATACAGTACTCAGAACAACTTAAGTCCATTGATTTCAATGGGCTTGCTCCAAGTATGACTTAGATGGAAATCAGCCTGTGTGTCACTGGTAAAGGAATAATTATGGATCTGTTAAATCTGTTTCTTATTTTTCCAATTTTAAGTTCAATTCTCCACATTCTCTTCAAAGTTTTTGATTAAGATAAATGGTGCAAATTTCTCCTAATATACATATTTAAATGCAATTTTGCCAAATATACACATTTTTGCAAAGCAATTTCCCCAATGTAATGCTTTTTACTGTTATCTTCACTAACATATATATACATTTATATGCAAAATATATTAGTATTCTTGGCTCGGAAAGTGAACTGCAAAATTAAGAGCTATGCAGATTTTGTTCACATACCACTCTGTCTTTGATGTTCCGGTAATCTTTCCTCGATTGTCTCCTCAGTGGCTTGGCTGTTTAGCAGATTAAATCCTCCCTCCTTGTCTGAAGCATGTCCAAAACTTAAATCTAATTATTCATTTTAAGTAATGGAACTTGTTGCGCTGCAGGGATGGCGTCCAGGAGAGCGGCTATCTTGGGTGCTTTCCACCCAGTGCCCCCCAGCCCCTCCTTCCTTCCGAATTTGGGTTGAGTGGACATCTGCAGATGAGACTGCATCTTCCCTTCTCTGGGAAGAATTTGGGAGGCTGCTTTACTCCCATAACAGCCTCTAATTAGCCCTTGATAGTTGGAGCGATGGGATGTTCAGCCATCTTCCGTCGCGCCTCAAGCAGAAGCGAGAGCTATGCAGATTTTCAAGGATGGCTGTGTTTTTGTTTCAGAAAATGTGAGTTGGGTATTATTATTATTATTTATTAAACTTGTATACCGCTCTTCATTCTCAGCTCTCGGGGTGGGTACATTTGCCTTTAATTGCAAAATGAAATGCATTTTTCCTCCATACCTACTAGTGACCAGCTTTCCCCAACCTGGTGCCCTACAGAAGGTTGGCAGTTTGTTTTCTTACTACAATTCCCATCAGCCCCAGCCAGCATGTCCAATTGAGGGCAACAAGCTGGGGAGAATATAGCAGGTTGAAGTGCTTGGTGTTCACATTTTTAGTTTTGCATAATGGGACTGAATTATATTATAAAAGGCACCACCTATATCAGGCATAGGCAACCTTGAATCTCCAGATGTTTTGGAGATCCCTGACCACTGGCCCTGTTAGCTAGGGATCATGGGAGTTGTAGTTCCAAAACATCTGGAGAGCCAAGGCTGCCTATGCCTGACCTATATCATCAGTATTTCTGAACATTGTTGGCAGTCACCTAAGTGCAGTTTGGTTACTTAAGATACAACAATTGTGGCTTTCTTGGAGGACCCTTCATATTTATTAAAGACACTAGACACCCTCATTGTTTATTCATTTCATATATATATTCACATCAATGTCAGTGAATTGTAAGCATCCATGGAGTAAACATAACATTGGGACATTGTGTGTATAAGTGTATTATTATCTACCAAACAGGCAAAATGAATATTTTCTCCATGGCAACTGACAAAGTTTTTAAAGAACACAGCCACTTGCTCTTATTTTCTTGGTTTTCCAGAATCAACAGTTGAAAATGATCCTCCTGTTACATATTTTAAACACAACCCAGAGTTTTGTGATATGCTTAAAGGGAAGAGGGAGTGATTTGCACTTTCAGTATAATTAAGACTGAGCCAAAACTACTCATGTTAGATTTTGTGAACATCAAAAAGCACCTCGTGTTTTCAACAATTCTTTGCCTTTGTTGCGAATATATTTGTAGACTTCCAGTACTATTTGTCTATGTGACAATATCTTTCTTCTTTGTTGCTCTCACTGTCTTTACCCTCTACCTTTGGGCTCTCACATCATTCCTCTCCCATGAAGATTGGCTGTCTGTCTCGGATTCCTGGGTGGGACCTTTCCTCTGGGCCACATCATTTTCAATCTCTCAGTTATTAAAGGAACCCATACTGGATGCAGGAGTTGAGAATTTCTGCCACCTCATTTTCCTCCTCTCCATCTACCACCTGTATTGGAAGAGGCAGGGCCTGTGTAATGCAAAAGACAGGGCAGAACAATGCAGTGCAGGGAAATTGGCCAAAAAAGAGAGATGTAATTGCAGCAGAAATGTGATGGGGTTGATTTGTTTCAAGGTGCAGATTGGGCCAATGAACCAGGCATCTTACTTGTGCAGAATGGTTTTTGTTGTGTTGCAGAGCGAGCTGCATTACTATGTACCAATTCAGCTGAAAGTAGGGAGGGTGACTCAATATTCCTGCTGTTAATTGATGTAAGAGCAGATGTACTGTTCTAGTGTGGTAATGGTACATTCAGCCTATCTGTCTGGCTGAACATGGTAGGCTGGAGAGATGAAGCTGAAAATGCCCAGAAGGCCCTGAAGGGCATGCCAAAATCAGGAGGTGAAAATGGCTCTGCTGTGCCCTTGACTAGCCAGGCAAGAGACGAAGTGAGCCAGTTAGGTAAACATGAAGTATGACTTTCTGACATAGGGAGATCTGTAATAAAGAGTAAGAAATCTATGGGGAAGTAAGAACGAACACATTAGCAAAGCAGAAAGGAGATGCCTGACCCATTTTCATGAATTACGTAGGATGTTCTAGGTAATGTGCAAAGCCATCAGAAAAGGGATGAATGGGAACGTAGGAAACTGTCTTATCCTGAGTGGGACTATTAGTCAATCTAGCTCAGCATGGCGTACTCTGACTGGCAGCAACTCTCCAGGATTTCAGAGAGAGTACCTTCTTAACCCTACCTAGAGATGATGATGATTGATTAAATTTCTATACTGCCCTTCATACGAGAAGCACAGTGTGGTTCACAATAAAAACAACAACACAAAAATGCAAACAAAAACAATACCAGCCACACACTGTTTAAAAGGGCATAGATGTTTTTGCCTCTTCTAAAGATATGTAACGGAGGTACCAGGTGAGCCTTCCTGGGGAGGGCATTCCACAAGCAGGGAGCCACTGCAGAAAAGACCCGTTCTCATACTGTCACTCTCCGGACCTCTCGTGGAGGTGGCACACAAAGAAGACATGTTGTGGATGCAGCCCCAAATTGCCCACATTGCCCACATGGTCTTTTGTGTTCTTTGCTTCGTATGTTAATTAACTCATCTTAAGGACAGAATTAGTGATGTAGATGGCCTATGGGTCTGAGCTACTGTTTCTATGTCCTTATTAGCATAGAGCAGGCATCCCCAAACTGCGGCCTTCCAGATTTTTTGGCCTACAATTCCCATGATTCCTAGCTAAGAGGACCAGTGGTCAGGGATGATGGGAATTGTAGTCCAAAACATCTGGAGGGCCAAAGTCTGGGGATGTCTGGCAGAGAGGTAAGGCAGTTTAAAACTGGATACAGTCATACCTCGGTTTAAGTACGCTTCGGTTTAAGTACTCCGCGGACCCGTCTGGAATGGATTAATCCACTTTCCATTACTTTCAATGGAAAGTTCGCTTCAGGTTAAGTATGCTTCAGTTTAAGTACTCCACGGACCGTCTGGAACAGATTAGTCCACTTTCCATTACTTTCAATGGGAAAGTTCGCTTCAGGTTAAGTACACCTCAGGTTAAGTACGGACTTCCAGAACCAATTACACTCATACTTTGGGTTAAGTACGCTTCAGGTTGAGTACTCCGTGGACCCGTCTGGAACGGATTAATCTACTTTCCATTACTTTCAATGGGAAAGTTCGCTTCAGGTTAAGTACGCTTCAGTTTAAGTACTCTACGGACCGTCTGGAACGGATTAGTCCATTTTCCATTACTTTCAATGGGAAAGTTCGCTTCAGGTTAAGTACGCTTCAAGTTAAGTACAGATTTCCGGAACCAATTGTGTACTTAAACCGAGGTACCACTGCACTGTACATGCAGAAATGTTTTCATCTTGTAGATCAAGCTCTCCAATAAAAACACTATAGCGCAGGCTATAATCAAAAACTTAAATCTCCCTTAAAACATGGGCAGAAATTTTCTTTTTAAAAAAGTTGCACCTCACACGGTTCGTTTTGGATGCCGAGATGCATTTTTGTTTTAATTTCTGTGTCTTCTGAACTCCCGTAAAGCCTTTGTGATTTGGTTTCCATCAATCCAAGAGATTAAAGAATGTTTTCATTTCTTAAAAGAAGAATTTTGTAATAGATGTGTTGACACCAGGTTTCTTAAAATCCCTTTTTAATCATAAAAAAAGAATCCCTGTTCTGTATGGAGTTAAAACCGCATGGATGTTGTTCTTTATAGCAAGTTTTCAGAAGACACGAAAGGATATCAGTAGTAACAGCTGGATATCCCCGTAGGTATGAACTGTTTCTGATCAGGCTAACACCATCTTAACACATCCTCCTCCACCACTTTTTAGTCACTTCCAAAGATGGTACGAATAAAGCATCTTTTCAACAATGTCACCATCTACAAAGAGACCTAACAGCTGAACAGGGTGCATCTTATCAGTGCATGTCAGACTGGAATGCATAAAAGGGAAAGAAGTTTACTAGAAGTTGTAACTTTGAATGGGGATAAAAAGTGGTGTTTTCTTTCCTGTACTGCTATCTTCTTGCTCTTAAATACACAGTTCAGAAGGAGAGAAAAAAACCCAAATTGTATAAAACCCCAGATGCAAGATGGAGAAAGAAAGCTATGAAGGATTTCATATCCTTGAAACATCGCAAAAGAAGAAGAAGAAAGGGCTTTTCAAATCTCTTTTCAAGTACTATTCAAGATTTTCATTCCCAGTGTTAGACTTGCTTAAAAATGTTCATCAAAAAGTCTGAACAGTGGAAAATTGCTTCTTCTTTTGGTAGAAAATTGATCCTATTCAAGATAGGTCCAGGAAAACCACCCAAAATAAATTTCACCTCAAACACCCTCATGTTTTTCAGATCCCTCCACTATAAAATATTATCAGTATTACCACCATCTGAAAACTAATCAACTGTAAGTTAACGAAAGGATAAAAAATGCTTTCTGACAAAACCTTTGACAGAAGTAGATAGCTTCAACACGAATAAATTACCACCACCTCAAAAAAAATTGGGGGAGGCACTGCCTAGCCCCCATGAGTCCCTGTCAGGAAAAAAGACAGGGTAACAACAACAACAACAACAACAACAACAACAACAACAACAACAACAACAACAACAACAACAGTTTCATGTAGGGGCTTTCCTACATGAATTCAGATAAATATAACTTTGGCATGATTTGTAATGTTGCACTTTCTTTAAGCAGAAGAAGGTTCACCTGACAGATGAAGCTCTACAAGCCTACTCAGAAGTAAGCACCAACTTACTCTGGAACTTACTTCCAGAGACATTTAAATATAGGATTACAATGTCCCACCATCATTCTGACCTACCTTATCTGTATACTTGGAGTTAACTGTCCACCAAACTCCACCCCTCTGCCATTCTTGCGGCCTCAGTATCCAGCTGCAAATAGCAGGCCCCGAAACCAGAAACCAGAAGATATTTTGAAATAATAAATAATGCTTAAGGATTCCAGGCCCTTTGATTCATAGCTGAGTCTTTCAATCACAAGCCGTCTGTCACTTATAGTCTCTCTACTTAATAACATGAACAAGACAAGCTTTCTTTTTGCACCTTATGACACACACACACAAATGGATACCGGCATTGTAGTACACCTGGATTTATATCCAACAGCCAGATCACCACCCTAAATTTTATATTAAAGCCCAGTGAACACCTGACTTAAGTCAGTCCGAAAGTCATTTGTTGCTTGACTTTGCTTGCTGGGAAGGCTGATGGGATGCTGCAAAGTCCACAGGATCTATAGTATCAAATATTTTGTTTTTAGTTGGTGAACATTATTGTCCTGGTTCCACAGTGATGAGGCAGAGTGAGACAGCTACCTTGGGCAGTGGAATCCAAGGGGTGGCCCCACACCACTGCAAGCACCAGAGAAGTAAGGAGAAGTTGTGGAGGTGGCACCTTCCAGGTTCTGGTGAGATCTCACTGCCAGTCCCTGCCACTTCCCCACCCTTCTCAAGCACTGTCATGGGCACCTACCCGCCACCTACCCCCAAGGTGAGGAAGAGCGACTGCAGCTTCTGGGTTCCAGTGAGATCTCATGAGACTATCATAAGATCTCAATGTAAGCCAACACCACTGCTTCCCCTTGCTTCTCCAGTGATGCTGCAGTTTTGCATCAGGCGGTGAGGAAGGATGGGCTGCCGCTGCCTGGTTATAGCTGATGAAGTCAGTGGTTCAGAATCCTACAGTTTTTTTCAATGCAGTGGAACACCAAATCAAGTGTGGGGGTGTTAGAAGAGGGGTAGTTCCTCTGATGGGGGACATGCCATGCAGCGGCGTAGCTAGCCGCCTGGCTGCCCGGGGCGGCAAACCCAAAGGTGTTTGGGGTGGGGTGTCTGCCGCGTGCATGCGTCACACGTCACGACACATGCGTCATGATGCACGATGCACACGTCACAACGCACGATGCACGTGCACACAGGAGGCATACAACACGGCGGCATGGCAAACCCCGTGAGCAAGCCGCGGAGTGAGGCAGTCTCGCTTGCATTGGGGCTTCTCCTCGATGGCGGCGGCCGCGTTGCATGGTAGTGGCGGCGGCCGTCAGAGGTGATCAGCCCCGCCCAGCCTGCTGCCCCCCGCCCAGCTTGCCGCCGGGCGGCGCGCCCCCGCCCCCCCCATTACTACGCCACTGATGCCTTTATCCTTCTGGGGTAGTTTGTCCACCTTGGGTCCCCACCCTGCACTAAGCTCTCAACTGTGGCTCCTAGAAGTTGTCAGCAGGACTCACAAGAAGCAGCTTTGACTGACTGGCTAAACCTGGCGAGGGTAGCTAATGGGTCTCAAACCCTCAGTGTGTTATGGAGTTCCTCTGCATGTGAAGATGGACTCTGGCAGATTTAGCAGGCAAGACCAATAGTGGGTTCAAATGCCAAGAAAGCAGTTGAGGGAAGGAAATGGGGGGGGGACAGATGAGACTTGTCAACCTGGGGTGGGGAAGGAGCCCATCTTGAAGGAAAACTCTGATCCTAAACCTCTGCTGTCTTGCAGGATATCTTTGGGAGAAGAAAAGGCGAAGGAGTAAATGCTACACAGATTCAGAGTGGAGTCCCTATGATGGTTGGATGGTGCCTTGTACAGCAACTCCTTCCAGCAAACTCCTGCAGCCAGGCTGGACCAAATGTATTGCTCTGCTTTCCTTTGGACCACACCAGTGAGGACGAGAAAATAGGGGGGGGGTCTTGTCATCTAAGCAACCCAGGACTTCCATACACACTTCCCAGGCTTGCACTCCAGGGAAGTCACTTTGGTGCTGCTAACACAGTGGTTTGACTTCACCCGTGGAGGCACACTCCATTGTCTCTTGAGACAAATGGATGCCAACAAAGAACACTAAATAAGCAAGCCAAGTTTATCTGTGCCATCTAAATGAGTGCTGGAGTGTTTTTGGCCCTCCAGATGTTGTTGGACCCAACTCCCACCATCGCTGATGAATGGACATAGCAGATGGGACTGACAGGAAGTGGGGTCCAACAGAAGCTGGAGGACTTCAGGTTCCCCTTCCTTGATCTAAAGTCTTGGTATGCATGCCTGTGTATCTGCTTTTCACAAAGAGTGAATTGCATGGCTTACCAGGGACCTGAAGGACTTAGACCTCAAAAACTCATTTCCAGCAATCATACTTATGCTATTTAGAAATATCTTCACACATACTGCTAAGGTAGTAAGTTCTAGTGACTCTTCATCCTCACCAGTATTTTGGCTCAAGATTAATAGCCAGCCTATGTCTCTGACATTGATGCCATTAATTAAAAACAAGAGTACTCAAACTGTTCGACAGATGTAAAAAAATCTTAAGGATTTGACCCTTATAGTTCTTACCAATTTTTGGAAAAACAAGGCCATATAAAGTGCCACTTGCTTTAACTCAATATATCTCAAAAAATCTACATTGAAAGCTTTCTGTAATTGGTCTAAAGTGCTTTCCCTAAACTTTGCTAATGTGAAACTACACTTGCAGTTCTTGTAGCTGCAAGTTCATTAACTTGTTTTTCAAGACACTTAAGGTTCGAGATGGAACCACTAACAATTCTCCAGTGTCTCTCTCATGTTTTGTCTGATAGTGCACTTCATAAAGACTTCATTCCCTTCATCTTACAGACATTATTGTTGTACCACATGCTGATGCATGGCAGATCAAAGATATACAAGCAGAATTTTAAAAAAGATCTAGCCATATCCAAGGCTAGCTGAAGTTATCTTAATTTTGTTTCCCCACAGTTTCCCCAACATCTTCTTGTATGTGACAAGAGGGAATTGTGTTTCTCTCTCTTCCCCACCCCCAAGGATTTCCTGAATGGGGGACCATGTGAATTGGGTTTCATTAAGTGGGGATGCTTGAGGAACTTTTTTTTACCATAGTTCAGTGGTAGCGAACATCTGTCTTTCCTGTAAAAAGTCCTAGGTTCAGTTAAGGACAGACAAGTGTGTCCATTTCAGTTCACCTCCGTTTCTCATTTTTCCCAATCTTAGTCATTTCATTTATTTGCTGCATCATTCTGCTTTTTTTAAAGTCCACATGCAATTTCATCAGCATTTTAGTGTGCCTAACATATACATTTTTCTATACACTTTAGCCTAAAATAAGTAAAGAAAAATTCATTGAAATGAGGCAGCAGCAAAAGAGAACAGCCCACTCCAGGGGGAAGTGGGTGTTGAAACTGAGGTGATACCAAGATCTCCCCCCACAAAATTGCACTTGCTAAATCTCCTTGTTTCTCACTGCCACTGAAAATAACAGCAGCAGCAGCAATGTTGCATCCTCCCCCTCCCCCTTTTCTTTCCTTGACTGCTGAGAGAACCTGGTTTGGATTTAAAGCACGGTATCCATTGGATAGCGAGGGAACCCAGTGCAAATGAAGATCTGCACGCACAACTTGTGAGCACTATGCTTCATGGGCACTCAGGGGCAGCTCCATCTTAGCTCAGCATCTTTTGGAATGGGCCATGGGAGCAGAGAGGTAGCAACATCACCTGTTGGACCCTGGACCTGCTCCCCACCCCAATTCAGTGATGGCTGGAACCACTACAGGAAGAAATCCACAAGGTGAAGCTCTCATGACCAGGACTTGTAAACAGGGGCATTTGTGAGGATGCTGAGTGGAGGAGTAAGAGGGGGAAGCCCAGAATGTTGGTTCATGGTGCACACAGAAGCAAGAAACCTGGATGGCAAGGGAGCTGCTTCAGGGTCCTGCAACACCTATGCCATGTTTTGCCTTCTTGCCTGAGAACATGCAAAACTATACCTGCAGCAAGTGCAGGTTCATTGCCTTGCTGGGAGAGAAGGTACAGCAACTTGAGGCCGGTCTATCCACACTTGGTGCTTTTGGGCAACATGAGGAAATTATTGCTAAATCAGGGTGGAGTATCGTGGAATGGAGATGCAGGTGGAGTGCCACGGGGGGCGGGGGAGAGAGAAAATCACCCAGTGCAGGAGACAAAACCCTGGAGGAACATGACCCAAAAAGTGAGGCTGTCAACAGCCATGCTGTGTCCCTGGAGCTGCAAAATTGATATCTAAAGGGCTGTAACATGGAAGAGGGAACCAGCTTGTTTTCTCCTGCTCCAGAGGCTAGGACCTGAACCAATGGATT
The DNA here is from genome assembly GCF_963506605.1 of Zootoca vivipara. Lineage (NCBI taxonomy): Eukaryota > Metazoa > Chordata > Lepidosauria > Squamata > Lacertidae > Zootoca > Zootoca vivipara. The sequence goes on along the minus strand of NC_083278.1, from coordinate 18,240,487 downwards.
CAAATTACAAGAAAGGAGATTCCAACTAAGCATCAGGAATAACTGTCTGACAGGAAGTGCTGCTCAACAGTGAAGCAAACTCCTTAGAGAGGTAGCGGGCTCTACTTCCTTGGAGGTTTCAAAGCAAATGTTGAATGGCCATCTGTCCTAGATGCTTTAAATTGAGATTCCTGCATCGCACGGAGTTGGACGAGATGACCCTCAGGGTCCCTTCCAACTCTAAGATTCTATGATATACATAAAATGAATATTGAGGATTGTGATTTTTGCATGTGGCTTTCACCAACGTATGCATTTTCATGAAAACTTCCCCTAAAATACACACATTTGAGGTATCTCAGAACTGCATTGCAAAATTCAGCGAAGGGCAAATTACAAAAGAAAACTGTGTTTTGGTTCACATATTGTTCTGGGGTGAGGATTAAGTGGGTTCTCATTAAAATGTGAACCAAACTGGATTGTTCCCCATTCCTAGGTTCAGTTGTCAGCATTTTCAGGTAGAGCTGGGAAAGATTCCCTGTGTTAAACCGTGGAGAACTCCATCAGTCGGTGTAAACTGAGCTAGATGCAACATGGGTGTGACTCAGTACAAGGTAGCTTCCTGTGCTCCTATATGAGATTATAAAGGTAAAGGGACCCCCGACCATCAGGTCCAGTCGTGTCTGACTCTGGGGTTACGGCGCTCATCTCGCTCTATAGGCCGAGGGAGCCGGCGTTTGTCCGCAGACAGTTTCCGGGTCATGTGGCCAGCATGACAAAGCTGCTTCTGGCAAACTAGAGCAGCACACGGAAACGCCGTTTACCTTCCCGCCGGAGCGGTCCCTATTTATCTACTTGCACTTTGATGTGCTTTCGAACTGCTAGGTGGGCAGGAGCTGGGACCAAGCAATGGGAGCTCACCCCGTTGCAGGGATTCGAACCGCCGACCTTCTGATCAGCAAGCCCTAGACTCTGTGGTTTAACCCACAGCGCCACCTGGGTCCCTATATGAGATTATATCGCAGGCTAATCTGAAGATTGGAGTTGGAGACATTCACTTCTCTGAATGTCGCAACACAGTTCCCAGAAGTTCATATATAAAATATAATATGTATATATAAAACAACATGCATAGCACATAAAATATATATATTTAAGCATATTTTTGAGTGGGGAATGCATATTTTATACATGGATTAAAAATGTATTCAAATAGTATTGGGGGGGGGCATTTTTACATTTAAGTCATTTCCATTCCACATTTTCAGCAACGGAATGGAATTATAGCTACAAACCTCCAAAAGTTAACGTGACCTGAAATAGATTCACTGGCAATTACCTCAGCTTCTCAGACACCTTCATCCAAACAGACTATAATCTAAAATTGTGTGTCCCTGGTAGACTTTCCTGAATAATCTGGAGCACCTGAAATTAGACAGGCACTGTATGGCGTATTGAATTGGGTTATCCTTGCCACAGCACTAATAGGCTATAGAGAAGGAGCTGGTCAATAAACCAAGGGATTTGTCTTGAAGCCCTCTTCAGAAGTTTGCCTCCAGAAACTTGCCAAATTGCACAGGGCTTCTGAGTGCAAAGAAGAGCTTCTGCACACCCACCTGGACATATGTGGGTTCTCCCTATCTTCAACCCCAAATGCAGAGGAAATGCAAATGCAGGGAAGGTGGGTCCAGTATGTGTGAGCCCACTCCCAGCTTCACCTATTCATGGAGCATGCGGAAACAGAGTGCTGAAGTGAGATAGGAGAGAGGCTTTAGCATAAACCTCTCCCTGGTCTGAGAGTTTATGACTTCAAGATAGTAGTCTTTAGATAACTGGGAGGTGGGGCAGTTAAGGGGCTGGGCCTCCTTCCCCTTTTTGCAAGCCCCCTCCTTTTAAAAGGCTACAGGAGGTAGGGATGTCAGGGAATTCAGATGAAAATGGAAATGTGAGTAGAAATTGCCAATGTTCACTTAATCTGTTCGATGTCCAGAATGGAAATCAACCAATTTGCTGCTGCTATTGCTTTTCAGTCCACAAATAATATGCAATGTGATGTGAAGGAGGAGGAGGAGGAGGAGGAGGGGTTGTTATTATTTTTTCCCATACACATTGTTTTGCTTTTGCACTGAAATGAAATAATGTAGTGACAACGTAATATTTGTAAGTTACATAATTTATCCACAGCGTACAAGGCAAATAATGTAAGCTATGGACTCACAGGGTTGGACATAAACCAAATCATACAAAAGAGGAAATCCCAACAAACTGTTGATATGAAAAAAGTGGGAAAGAAAATATTATTAAGCTGATAAAATGGAGAAGAGACCCGTGTACATTGACCTTGGTAGAAAACTGGGATATAGCCGATAATAACTAAATAATGGGCGGAATTTCACACAGCACTAAGTGGGGTATTGTGTGATGAATTAGGTCCACTCACACAATTCCCCCCACACACACACCGCTTCCTCTACACAGAAATCTGTTCTGGGGTTCCCCCGCTACCCTCCACAGGCATACACAGGGTGAGGGGGGGCAATGTCCCATGGCACGAGCAGACCTCATTCCATGCCTGCAAAAAATAGTTGAATCATGCCCAAGATGTCTGTCTCCAACCTGTTTGGCCTTGATTTTGAATTGCAGGAAGAAGTGTCCTCAAACACTTCAACGATTCAACAACAATAAATTGTCTCAGCAGCAGATAAGGGCTTAGGATCAGGGGGGCGAGTGCCAGAGTAAAATATCATTACATAGACCCTCTGCTTCAAACAGATGTGCATGGGCAAATTCTTTGACACAAAGAATTACAGGAGGTTAGCACTGATAGGACAGAGGCCCTCTGAGATTCATTGTTATGGCCGCTGTAGAATAGAGAACATAGTAATAGCTTCTACAATAAAAAGTGATTTTTTTAAAAAAAAAATCCAAATGAAACCAATGAAGCAAGCTTTCTGTGATAGCTTAGGAGTGCACTTTGGCATGGCAAAGCTGAAAGAGAAACAAAAAAAACCAAACACAAGAGGGGGAAAGTAATAAACTTCTGCTACCCATGGGCAGGGTTCGCAGCAGTCGAGCAAGACAAATAGAGGGGGAAAGCAGCTGCTGTCACTACCCACAGGGAAATGTAATGGCCCCAGTTATGACCTCCCAAAGACAGAACCATGCAGAATAAGTCAGGAAGTTACAGGGAGCAAAAAATAGAAATAAAAAGTGGGCCTATGGAGCCTGCACTGAACCATGGAAAGAAGTGGTGTTGCAGCTGGAATGAGAGATGCAGTTGACCTTTCAGAAGGCTGTAAACCAAACATTGAGGGGTGGCTTGTTTGTTTGATGACAACAACAACAACAACAACAACAACAACACCCCAGTTTTGTTTGTTTGTTTGGTAGCAGTCCCCGTCTTCTATATTCACAGAAACGTGAGTTGGAAGCCCTGGGCTAGATAAAAAGATCTGTCTAGTCCAATATCCTCCCGACCCCAGTGGCCAACCAAATGGCTCTAGGACAGGGACAGCCAACATGGCAGTGGCCAACCAAATGGCTCTAGGACAGCCAACATGGCATCCTCAAGATCTTGGCAGACTCCAGTCCTCAGCCAGCATGGTCAATGGGCAGGGATGATAAGAGCTGAAGTCCAACAATATCTGGACGGCACCCCATTGGCTCACCTTGCTCCAAGAAGTTTGCTTCTAGAGATTGAAATGAAGATCCCTTCGTTGTTTCTCCCAGGGTAAGGTATAAAGAGATCTGCTGCCAAGAAGGTTCTGTCTAGGTTTATGTCAGATTTGTATTCCATGAATATGTTTAATCCTGCTTTAAAGGAATTTGCCAGTGACCATGACAAAATCTTATCTTAGCGAATGCCATATATTAAGTACACTCACTTCAGGCAAGCTTTTACCTAACAAAAATAAATAAATACAGTCGTACCTTGGTTTTCGGACAGCTTAGTTCTCAAACATTTTGGCTCCTGAACGCCGCAAACCTGGAAGTGACTGTTCCGGTTTGTGGACTATTTTTGGAAGTTGAATGTCCAATGGGGCTTCCGTAGCTTCCAATTGGCTGCAGGAAGCCAACGGTAAGCCAATCAGAAGCTGCGCTTTGGTTTATGAACATTTTGGAAGTCAAACGGACTTCCGGAATGGATTCTGTTTGACTTCCAAGGTACGACTGTATAACTGATGATATCTAACACAACAGAAAAGGGTGGACAGTGGACAATGTGTGGACATGTCCAACTCCTCTCTATACAGCACATTGTGGTCCTACTCCTTCAGTCCATTATTCCTGTCAGGAGTCCCGGTTCCTGTCTTGATAACACAGCAAGTGTAGTTAATTAAAAAGGAAGATTTATTGCAAAAACAATCAGGGATCACCGGACTGCTCTAACAAGCTGCCAGCCTCATCAGTCATGATGACCCTTCTGAAGACTGCTTCCTGTGAGACCAGAAGCAACTGAATTTTCGCTTCTGACATCTCTTGTTTTGCTTCCTGTCTTGGAGCTCTCCCATTCACTGAGACCTTGGACTGAGAGGGTCAACTCCCACCTCTTCCTCATTATCTGAGGGGCTGTTTCTTAGCTCTTTCCCGCCTGATAAACTGCTCCCTTCTCTGTTCACAGCATTTTGCACTTTTCAAGAGTGTTGGTGGGGTTCTGGCTCACTCTCAGTCATTCCCTTATCAATCTACATTCCAAGGGGTGAGAGAGTTGGCACTAGCAGATGCTCATCCTTTCTGGCAGTTAACACTCTCTACTCCCTGGGATCTGACTGCAAACCTTCCCTAGGGGCTGGCTCATTCACGACAATTCCTAAACTTGGTGCCCAAATATGTGTGGAAGCTTTCCCAAGCTTTCCTTATATGTCCCTTCTAAATGGCATTTCCTGCCTGTCAATTTATTATTTATACTCCACCCATCTGGCTGGGTTTCCCCAGCTACTCTGGGCGTCTTCCAACAGAATATTAAAATACAATAGTCTATTAAACATTAAAAGCTTCCCTAAACAGGGCTGCCTTCAGATGTCTTCTAAAAGTCTGGTAGTTGTTTTTCTCTTTGACATCTGGTGGGAGGGGTGGGTGCCACTACCGAGAAGGCCCTCTGCCTGGTTCCCTGTAACTTGGCTTCTCGCAGTGAGGAAACTCCCAGAAGGCCTTTGGCGCTGGATCTCAGTGTCCGGGTAGAACGATGGGGGTGGAGATGCTCCTTCAGGTACACTGGACCGAGAACTTTAAAAGGGAGAACGGATGAGTGCCCTTGTTCCACACTCCATCCACCATTGCCAGCAGCAAGCATCCTGGTCTAGTCATGTACAAACACACAACGATCACCGTTCTAAAATTGCCCTGCTTCAGTGACAGGGATGGTGAGTGGGTGTTGCTGGTGCACTCATCTCTCTTCCTCACGGTGCAAAGGATTAGAAGACCTGGGCAGGGCACATGTACAAGCTGAATGCCAGATCTTTCAGAGCTTCTTTCAACATGTCATACAGTTATGTTTATAGTTACAGGTAGGTAGCCGTGTTGGTCTGAGTCGAAGCAAAATAAAAAAATTCCTTCAGTAGCACCTTAAAGACCAACTAAGTTTATATTTTGGTATGAGCTTTCGTGTGCATGCACACTTCTTCAGATAGGTATCTGAAGAAGTGTCCATGCACACGAAAGCTCATACCAAAATATAAACTTAGTTGGTCTTTAAGGTGCTACTGAAGGAATTTTTTTAGTTATGTTTATATTATTTTCCTTCTGGCGGTATTATAGCTGGTTAGATCATTAAATGTGTGTACCTTACCTTTCTAATTATTGGTGTTATTAGAATCATAGAATCATAGAGTTGGAAGAGACCACAAGGGCCATCTAGTCCAACCCCCTCCCAAGCAGGAAACACCATCAAAGCATTCTTGACATATGCCTGTCAAGCCTCTGCTTAAAGACCTCCAAAGAAGGAGACTCCACCATACTCCTTGGTAGCAAATTCCACTGCCGAACAGCTCTTACTGTCAGGAAGTTCTTCCTAATGTTTAGGTGGAATCTTCTTTCTTGTAGTTTGAATCCATTGCTCCGTGTCCGCTTCTCTGGAGCATCAGAAAACAACCTTTCTCCCTCCTCTATATGACATCCTTTTATATATTTGAACATGGCTATCATATCACCCCTTAACCTTCTCTTCTCCAGGCTAGAGAAGGTTAAGGGGTGATATGATAGCCATATTAATTCATTTTTATTTTTTACTCCCATCATAAGCCATGTGGGGCTAAAAATGCTCTTTTCAATTAAACATGGATTTCTCCAGCATCTTGACATTTCCCCATAGAGTGGATATGTAGGAATCCAACTGCAATGGCTTGAATGAGATGTGATGATTTCTGTATTTTAGTGTTTTGTTGGAAGCCGCCCAGAGTGGCTGGGGGAACCCGGCCAGATGGGTGGGGTATAAATAAATTATTATTATTATTATTATTATTATTATTATTATTATTATTATTAGGAAACACAATGGAAGATCAGTTCTGGCTCTTTAGAGACTGTGTTTATCTTTCCAACACTCTAGTCCTCAACATGTCTAACCAGCAGTAAGTCCCACGGAATCAATATGGCTTACTTTCTGCCCTAGACTATGTGTACACATTTATATGGTCACACATTTGATGCACGCTTCTAACTCTCTCTGAGTTTTAAATAGCCAAGGAGCATTTCAATAAAATACAGAGCCTGACCTTATAGTACGGGCGCATGGAACTTGAATAGGAAAGCTATTCTCTGTTACAAGGTCATTCAGTACTTCAGAGTACAAGGTGCTGTGATCTGAAGTTCAGAGGGGAGGTTGTTTGCCATGAAATGCCACATTTGCATATGGAAAGTACTTTCTTTTATTAAAAAAAAATCCATGCAAATAGTCACACAAACGCTGAAGTAAATAGCAAAGCGGAATATGCACACACTTACACAGAGGGATTCTGTTCAGCACTTAGCTCAATATTAGAAGGGCAATTTGAAATGCATATGCCAATCTTTGAGTCTGGGTAATTGTTTGTACAGTATAATTTATTTGTTATATCCACATCCTGCCCTTCCACCAAGAACCTCAGGAGGTCATTTTAGCCTCACTTGTGTTAGGCTGACACAAACAGTCATCCTAATGGCCAAAGGAGCCTGGAATGTTACTTCTTTAAAGATTGCACTCTCACTGGTGGCTACCTTCTCATGCAGTCCAATATGATGGGAGACAGAGGAAAAAGGACTGTCTCACATGCTGTCCAATATGATAGGAGACAGAGGAAAAGGGACCGTCACCCACAATGCCAGTATTTTGGAATGCCAGCCCCAGTGAGCCCCACCAGATCCCATCACTGGGTTGGATTCAGACTTAGGGTGCTATCCTGGTCACTACCCAGCAAGGCACCACTGCCATATCTGTGGAACTGCCATTCATGCCATCTGTACTTTTGGCACTGTGGTCTAAACCACTGAGCCTCTTGGGCTTGCTGATCTCGGCCTCGGTCCAGTATATCTGAAGGAGCGTCTCCACCCCCATCGTTCTGCCCAGACACTGAGGTCCAGCACCGAGGATCTTCTGGCAGTTCCCTCGCTACGAGAAGCCAAATTACAGGGAACCAGGCAGAGGGCCTTCTCGGTAGTGGCACCCACCCTGTGGAATGCCCTCCCACCAGAGGTCAAAGAGAACAACAATTACCAGACCTTTAGAAGGCATCTCAAGACAGCCCTGTTTAGGGAAGCTTTTAATGTTTGATTTCTGTATTTTAATGTTTTGTTGGAAGCCGCCCAGAGTGGCTGGGGGAACCCGGCCAGATGGGCGGGGTATAAATAAATTATTATTATTATTATTATTATTATTATTATTATTATTATTATTATTAGGTCAGCAGTTCAAATCCCTACGACAGGGTGAGCTCCCGTTGCTCTGTCCCAGCTCCTGCTGACCTAGCAGTTCAAAAGCACGTCAAAGTGCAAGTAGATGAATAGGTACCGCTGTGGCAAGAAGGTAAACGGCATTTCCATGTGCTCTGATTTCCGTCACAGTGGCCCGTTGTGCTTAATCATTGTGTGGTTTAATCATGCTGGCCACAGGACCAGGAAAGATGTCTGTGGACAAACGCTGGCTCCCTCGGCCTGAAAGCAAGATGAGCACCACACCCCATAATCACCTTAGATTGAACCTAACCATCCAGGGATCCTTTACCTTTACCTTACTTTTCTGCTGTTCATTTCCCTCTGACCTCCCTCAAACCCCACAAAACACACACATATATAACCATAACTTAGGGCAACACCATGCATCTGATGAAGTCGATTGCAGTCCAAGAAAGCTTCTCATAAGGCATCGCAAGATTATTTGTTCTTTTTGCTGCAGCTAACACTGGAAATTACATTACACGCTCCCATAAGTTATATATGGGAGCTAGTACAGCATGTCTTTGTCCCATGGCACTGGGAAAGTGTGAAAGAAACATATCACCAAGTTGGAGAAACTCACAGCAAGGTTCCTCCTCAGATTATTGTCAGTCCATCCCAGAAAGTGGGGAAACACCTGTTCCTCCCATGTGGCCTTGAGGTTCTCATGTTTACCCCGCACTCACAACACAAGAAGGCTGCGTTGCGCTCTCACACCACCAAGTTAACACACAAAAGTGCCCTGAGAATGAAGGAAACTTTATTTGCATCAGCCATCGGCCATAGCAACGAAAAGCATTGCAATATACACAGAACAAAATAAAAGTCGGTTATATAAAACACAGTTTAGGGTCCTGAATCAGCAGTCAAATAGTGGACCTTATTCTAATTGCCCCAGCCCTAAGAGTTTTGAATGCAGGGACATATTGACATTTGTTTTAGGACTAGAGACAGGCAAACTCTCCTCTGCTCCTCTTGGACTGACTCATAATTTATCTGAATTCTTTCCCTCCAGAAACAGAAATAGCATGGATCATTTCCCAAGCCCATCAGACTTCTGAACTCCCTCCCCATCACCACTGTATGCCCCAGATCCCACAAATGCAGCCATAGCCCTTTCCGTCGCCAGGATGAGCATACTACACAGAGAAAGAGAAGAAGGCCTGGCCCTTCACCTCATCTGCCATCCTGGACTCAACACACAGCAGCGTATCAAGAGGGAAAGCATAGCGGCAATGGAAGGAGCTCCTGTGGAAGATTACAGATCCCAAGATCAGCACATCAAAGTGATGGAGGAGTGGCAAAAATAAGCATTCTCCCCTCTTCCTGTATACTAGTGGGGGGCTTGTTGGAAGGCTGTTTTGCGGACAGAATTCTTCTCTGGAGCAGATTTCAACCCTAGTCGGAGAGAAATCCAGGGGCTTGCAAAGTTTATTTCTTCTTTGCTACCATCCTTGTGATGAGCCCCAAAAGTTCTTCTCCAGAGAGATTTGTCGGCATCTCTAGCTAGGATAATTATGTCAAGGCAAAGTGATTCTTTTGAATCAATGAATGATAAAGTAGAATACCCATGGTTTCTATTAATTTATACGCTCAATGGTCGTTGTTGAGTTTTGTTTTTTGTTTTTAATGTTTTAGGAAAGTGGAGCGCATAAAGAAGCCAAGCATCCTGAATTCTGCTCATTGACTCCGGAGGTGTCATTTGATTTCCCTGTCTGTGCATCAGTGCCTAGAAAAAAGGGGCAATAATGTTTATTTATCTGCTTTGTGTAGATGAATGAAGCAAGATACTGGATATTTGTAAAGAGCTTTGGTAATGTCACATCAGAGAGCTCTTGCTGCATTATGCATTAAGTTGATAGGAGAAAGGAACAGTGTCAAAAAAAGATGTCATTCTACGTGGATTCTAGCCCATATGGATTCAAGGGGCTTCTAATCTATAACTATATATTTGTTAGAAAGCACTTATAGATGAGTGATGGGAAGCAATCTACTTTTATACAACATGTTGCATATTCCCTAAAATTGCTCCAAAATTCATAACCGGTATCTTTCCCTCCAATTCTTATTATAAGGTAAACCACCATTAAACTGATTCAAAAAGGATATTGCCATAAGCATCTCTGAGTCATTCTTATATTTTCCTCTAACTTCAATATGAGCCAGGGAGTATTATTATTATTATTATTATTATTATTATTATTAGGAAATGAAAAAGAAGAACCTGAATCTATCTGAAAACTGAATCTATCACTGACCGCTTTAGCATGTGAAAACTTTCAAATAGAATTTCACATTTCATCTTTTTTTCATAACATTCCCCTACTTGGGAGAATGATTCTATTATTGAGTGTTTGGGTGTTGTTGTTTTTAATTTGGCACTGCTCCACAGGAAACACACCTGTTGTTGCTAACTCGAGTGGTTGGCAAGAAGGAGTGTGAATTTGCCTGATAAAACACTTCAAATTTGTAGAGCTTTTAGAACATGCTACTGTTACATAAGTTTCCTCTGGGGCAGCCATTAGGAATAGAGATTTTGAAGGAAAGCACAAACAAATCTCTGTTGTTTTTCATTAGTTAATGAATTTATGTACCCAGGGCTTTTTTTTTCAGCCGGCACTTCTCAGTTGTGCGCCATTGCCGTTATAAGAGAACAAGAGAGGCGTTCATGGTGAGTTCTGGCACCTCTTTTTTTTCTAGAAAAATAGTGGTGTATATCACTGTTCAAAATATGCTACCATCCCACAGCAGCTTACAATATATAAAATCAATTTGAAATGTAGACCAAACAATACATGAATAATAATAATAATAATAATAGCAGCAGTAAAACATTTCACTTATTCTAATCCAATTCCTTCACCCAGCCACCCCAATAAAAAGAGAGGCACCCTATCTGTTACTCTCACTATAAAACCAGTCATGAATAAAAATGTTTCTTGAGTCTTCCTAAATCAAGGTGTGGAATCTGTGGGCCTGTGGAGATAATGAGGCTTTAGCCAATCAGTTTGGTGTTTAGAAGGATGGGGAGATAAGACTTAGAGTCCCCACCTCCCATTGTTTCAAGGACGGCAGGGATGGAGCTGGCATTCATTATCTGAACCTCTCCTGTATGCAGTGGTGTGCGGTGAAATTTTTCGTAGGGGAACACTTAGGGCCAGAGGATCTAGCTTGCAAGGCCAATTTTTTTTGGGGGGGGGGCAACACTGTGTACGTGACGTTGCAATGTCCTGACATTAGGCATGTGAGCATCGTGGCTCCCTCCGTAAGCAGAGCAGAAGGTTCCTGGGCTTTGGGGGGGAGGTGGCCGGGGAACATTTAGGGGACTAAGCTAGTACTCCTAGTCCACTGACTGCATGCCACTGCCAGTATGACAAAAGGTAAAGGTAAAGGACCCCTGATAGTTAAGTCCAGTCGCATACGACTCTGGGGTTCTGGCTCTCATCTCACTTTACTGGCCGAGGGAGCCAGTGTTTGTCCGCAGACAGTTTTTCTGGGTCATGTGGCCAGTATGATACCATAATGCAAAAATGTAAAAAAATAATAATTATCCAGCACACTTTGATATTTCAAAGCTGAGAGCAATGTAGCACAGGTGAATTGCATTGTGTCTTGGTTCTGGAACACCTTGCGACTTGAACATTTTGGCTCCCGAATGCCGTAAACCCAGAAGTGAGTGTTGCGGTTTGCAAACGTTTTTTGGAAGCCGAACGTCCGACATGGCTTCTGCGGCTTCCGGTTGAGTGCAGGAATCTCCTGCAGCCAATCGGAAGCCGTGCCTTGGTTTCCAAACATTTTTGGAAATCAAACGGACTTCCGGAACAGATTCGTTTGAGAACCAAGGTACAACTGATTACTTCCACAGATACCCTGCTGTGATCCTCTGATGCCCCCATAACCTTCTTCAAGTGACTATGTGATAAACGGGATAAAAAAAAAACTGTGTGCAGATGTGGTTTGAGCTGCAAGCTACATCCATTTTCAAGGGTCTGTACATAGAGTTGTGCAGCTAAATAAATACCCATCCCTGCACATGTTCCGCTGAAATCAATGCACCTTGGTAGGTTGCATACTTGCAGGCACATCTAATTTACTAAAAAAACCTGTATTTTCAAAAGATTTTCATGGGTCTATAGTCATTATAAATAATAATTCACACATCCCGAGCTGTGAGCCTTTTGTGACCTAATATCCTGAGATCCTAACATGAAAGATGAAGAAACATTACAATACTGCAAGGGCTCAAACAGCACTGACATCCAATCTCTGCATTATATTAAAATGAACGCTAATATTAGACACAATGCAATTCACCTGTGCTACATTGCTCTTGGCTTTGAAATATCAAAGTGTGCTGGAGAAAAATATCTCTTTTCTCTTCTCTCCTCATCCCTCCCCCTCCCAGCTGCCCGCTTATGAAATGAGTATTCACAGCAAAGGCAGGCTTCCCTTGGGGGGATTATTTATATTCACTGCAGAAAGTCATTAAAATGTCCAATTTCTTGATTCTTCCAATAAGACAACATATCCTGAAGATTAGCAGAATACTGGGCCTCAAATCCCCAAATTATGCCTCGTTATCAGAAGCTGCTACAAGGAGAACCAATTGCAAATATTAGCTAAATAATGAAGAGCAATGCTGATCAAGGGTCACATTTTAGAGTTGACAAACAAGACTTTCACCTTTCCCCTCTCAAGAATCGTTCTCTCTCTCTCTCTCTCTCTCTCTCTCTCTCTCTCTCTCTCTCTCTCTCTCTGTGTGTGTGTGTGTGTGTGTGTCCATACACACATATTGTTTCTGATTTGTTTCCCAGATTTGGGAAACAATTTTAGAGCCGTTCAAACTTCCCTTTCCTGTCAGTGCGACAGCTGTGAGCTTCCTTCTCATTATGAAACCGTTTTGCAGGGTTTTTATTAATTGTAACGATATTTGTAACCTATAATATTTTATTCCTTTTCACTGATAGCTAACAGGATGGTTACATGGCACTACACCTGGGGTGCTGGTGGCGCTGTGGTCCAAACCACTGAGCCTCTTTGGCCTGCTGATCGGAAGGTTGGCGGTTCGAATCCCCACGACGGGTTGAGCTCCCGTTGCTCTGTCCCAGCTCCTGCCAACCTAGCAGTCTGAAAGCACGCCACGCCAGTGCAGGTAGATAAATAGGTACTGCTGCAGTGAGAAGGTAAACGACGTTTCCGTGTGCTCTTGTTTCCGTCATGGTGTTCCTTTGCTCCAGAAGCAGTTTAGTCATGCTGGCCACATGACACGGAAAGCTGTCTGTGGACAAACGCCGGCTCCCTCGGCCTGAAAGCGAGATGAGCGCCGCAGCCCCATAGTTGCCTTTGACTGGACTGAACCGTCCAGGGGTCCTTTATCCTTTTACCTACATCTGGCACATTAAACCAAGAGACTTGGTTGACCCTGAAGGCATCTGAAGGCAGGGTCTTTTAATCTTTAATCGATTATTTTATTCTTCTGTTTTATGTGAATTATGTGTACTGTTTATGTGAACCACTCAGAGAACTTGGTCAGGTGGGTGGTATTCTTAAGCGTATAATGGAAAACCTAATGCTATCTCTTTTTCTAAACAACAACAACCTCAAAAACCTGGACAATTTCTACTGGAAGCCTGTAACAAAACTTCCATGTCATTGTTTCTGACTGGCTGATTATCTGCGGAAATTCTTTTAAGTAATCCGTGTTTATGTTTGCAGGTTGAACCTCAAAGCACCACCACCAGTGGAAACGGGTCGAAATTTAGAGGGTTTATGTCTGTGCCACCCTTTTGACGACTGCAGCTTTAGGCCTAAAAAGAAAAGTGCCTTGATTATCTGAAGTAGTGGGCAGACATGGGCTCCATTGCCAGCTACAGGCACTTTCCAGCAACCTTTAAAAATCAAATGGCTTCTCTAAGTGCCTGAGCTTAAGACACTCAGCCTTTTGAACACGGCAGCTTCTGTAATGAGCATCCGAGCAGACTTTCTCTCCTGAGCAGGCCCTTAGCATGATTTCCTTCACTTCAGGCCACTAAGTGATTACTACAATTTAACATTATTTGTTACAGAAGTGTCTTGAGGGTCTGAGAAATCAGAGGTCCAATTGTGCAACATGCAGTACATAGTTTGGGGGAGAGGAAGGGAAAGGCAGAGGTAGCCTTGTGCCAGACACCTTATAGTCTAAAGGCAAGACATATCAAGGATCTATTATTGTAATTAAGAACAATACTTTGTCAAGTGTTTCTAGTGTGCTTGTGAATCTTCCTACTAACCTTTGGAAAGGAATTACTATATTAGCATTTCCGTCTTCTAGGATTGATGTGGAGAGATTGTTATCTGTGTGAGGCCACTCTCTATGTTGCCAAATAGGGGTCAACCTGGGACCCAGATTGAGGTTAGGTTGCCCCATTTTTAATTTTTACCACAAGGCAGATGTGAGAAGCTGTAATATGTACATTTCTGTGCAATGTTTTAAAGACATGTATAAGTATTTGTGGTGCATCATATAAACTTATACAAATTTATTACCTAAGAAAGAGTCCGCCCCCTGAGGAAACCATTCCTGTGAAACAGGGAAGAAGCTAGCCGCCAGTCGGAAGAGATAAGAACGCATGATAAATCATAGCACTTGATTATCGGACTTGATTATTGCACTTTATACTGGACCTTTAAGACTTCGAGGATGAGATTTTGTACACATTTTTGAATCTCTTTGTATATGTGAAGGTTGTTGGTGCATATACATGTAAATATTTGCACTTCACGGTTGTTTACCTTTTCATTGTTTTGTAATATGGATCAGAGCAGTGGCACTGGGGAATATACTTGTTTTGTACCTGCCCTTTTAAACCCTGTAGGTCTATTAGCACATACCCTCCAACATTTCTCTGAAGAAAATAGGGAAGTCCTATTTAATAATAATAATAATAATAATAATAATAATAATAATAATAGCAACAACAACAACAGTATTTATATGCCGCTCATCTGACTGAGTTGCCCCAGCCACTCTGGGTTGCTTCCAACATATATAAAAGCATGATAAAACATTAAACATTTAAAATCTTCCCTATACAGGGTGTCTCTCCCCTCCAGCTGCGACAAACTCTGGTTTCCTAGGTCCAGGAGAGGTATGAAGTGGGAGGTGTAAAGGCAGTCATTCCAGCATAGTCTTAGACTGTTGGGAAAGACCCTGGAGATGAGGAGACAGGCATTTGTTGGAAGATGAGAACCTTCAGTCTGACCTGAAATTCTGGAGGTTGCTGCCAGTCCTTGTAGACAATACTGAGCTAGATGGGCAAATGGTTTGACTTTGTATATGGCAGCTTCCTATGTTGCTTGTGTTGCCCCTGGCATGGAGACTGGGTTTGTTGAAGGATGGTACAGATCCATGAACTGGGAGCCAGCATATTACACCGATCCTGGTCTGACTGCACTGGCTACCAATTCGTTTTCAGGCCCAATTCAAAGTGCTGGTTTTGACCTATAAAGTGTTAAACAGCTCAGGACCGCAATACCTCAAGGACTGCCTCTTTCCACATGAACCTATCCGGTCCCTGAGATCATCTTCTGAGGCCCTCCTTCGTGTGCCTCCTCCTCGAGAAGTCCGGAGGGTGGCAACATGAGAATGGGCCTTCTCTGCAGTGGCTCCCCATCTGTGGAATGCTCTCCCCAGGGAAGTTCACCTGGCTTCTTCATTATACACCTTTAGGTGCCAGGCAAAAACGTTCCTTTTTAACCAGGCCTTTGGTTGATCTGATTTATGTCTAATGCCCCTTTGAAATGTGTTTTGGGGGGAGGGCTGTTGGGTTGTTGCTTTTATTTTTACAGTGGTACCTCGACTTACGAACGACTCGACAACCGAATTTTTCGACTTACGAATGGGGGTAATGGCCACACGCTTACTCATGTCTCGACATCCGGAAAAAAACTGTGGCGGTTTTAGATAGGGATTTTTTGACTTATGAATTTTTAGATAGGGTTGCTTCGACTTACTAATTTTTCCATTTCCAATGCATTCCTATGGGAAATCGCATTTCCAATTTTTCGACTTGCGAAGGTGCCTTCGGAACGGATTACATTCGTAAGTCGAGGCACCACTGTATTAGGTATTTTGTAGTTTTATATCTTGATTTTATTCTGTGAACTGCCCTGAGACCCCCTGGGTATAGGGCAGTATAGAAATTTAAATAATAATAATGCAAATGGGTTCAATTTTTGAGCCTCAAAGTTCACTACTTTGAACTAAAAGCAAAACGAAAACTCTTTTTCAAAGGCTACACAAGCTATTTCCACTCTTATTATATTTGTAAGTTTCCATTAATTTAACAAGCAATCATCTTGTAGCAACCGTAGATGCCATTATCAGATAAAATCCAATTAGTTTTATAGTGAATTAATGACTCTTTTAGAATGAAAAAATGAACATTATTTTCAGAGATGTTGTGCTGAAAATATTAGAAATGGAACTCCACCCACCCTGTTTTATTCCATCTTCTCTTAGTGGCACATAAAACTGTGCTCTGTACTTTTCCTGCATTCCTTATACATACAGGGAATGACCGTGAGGTCATTGGCATTTATATTAGTGGATATGGCAGCATTTTCATATTTACTTAGCTCACAGATATAATTTGAATGCAGGGAGTGTTTGTCATCGAATTGGAAATGGACAAATATGTGTTTATCACAGCTATATTTGCAGTGCTTGATTTACATTGAGCTATGTCCATCTGACGTTCTTCCTTCTTTTTCTTACCTTTCCCATCTTCAATTTTGTTAAAATGTAGTGTAAGTTGAGAGAAGTGGCATCCCTTGGGAACAAGAATTGAAGGAGGAGAAGGAGGAGGAGGAGGAGAAGCAGAGGAAGAGGAAGAGGAAGAGGAAGAGGAAGAGGAAGAAGAAGAAGAAGAAGAAGAAGAAGAAGAGGAGGAGGAGGAGGAGGAGGAGGAGGAGGAGGAGGAGGAGGAGGAGGAGGAGGAGGAGGAGGAGTAGTTTGGATTTGATATCCCGCTTTATCACTACCCTAACAAGTCTCAAAGCAGCTAACATTCTCCTTTCCCTTCCTCCCCCACAACAAACACTCTGTGAGGTGAGTGAGGCTGAGAGACTTCAGAGAAGTGTGACTAGCCCAAGGTCACCCAGCAGCTGCATGTGGAGGAGCGGGGACGCGAACCCAGTTCACCAGATTAGGAGTCCACCACTCTTAACCACTACACCACACTGGCTCTCAAGAAGAAGAAGTATATGCTGCCCTTCTGACTGGGTTTCCCCAGCCACTCTGGGCAGCTTCCGACAAAATATTAAAACACAAACAAGCCTCAAACATTAAAAAACCTCCCTGTACAGAGCTGTCTTCAGGTGTCTTCTAAAAGTCAGGTACATGTTTATTTCCTTGACATCTGATGGAAGGGAATTCCACAGGGCCTGATTCCCTGTAACCTCACTTCTTGCAGTGAACTGGACCTCCGTGTTCAGGCTGAACCATGGGGGTGAAGATGTTCCTTCAGGTATACAGGTATTCAGGCATTCTTGTGTAAATAGGTTGTCTTTGAATTTGAGAAGAAGCACTGCATTTTAAAGGAGTACATATTGTTTATTATTGTTGTGTATTGCAGCCCACCTTTCCTCCAAGGAGCCCTAGTTCATCCTCACAACAACCCTTTGAGATAGGTTAGGCTGAAGACTGGCCAAAGGTCATCCAATGACCTTCATGGCTGGGGATTCAAGGGGATTTGAACCCTTGCCTCTAATCACTATACTACACTGACTCATGGAGGCAAGGAAAAGGGAAAAGTGTAAAGATTGTGATTTCTCCCACAAGGGGAAGCCTAACAATATACTCTGTGTGTGCAGGTTTTCTGCAGTCATCTAAAATGTGGCTGATCAAATAATTGCTCAAAGATGTGGTGATGAAGGCAATGTAGGACCCGCTGAGTTTATTCTGATTCTGAGATTCAGTTTTTCTCCAGTTCTTCTGTATTTTGGGAGGGGCAGCTTGCATTTGGTCACCATTCTGTGTACAAACAGTGAACTTAATTCTCTTGAGTGCCAGCCCTTAGTTGGCCAAGATGGCATGACCTTCCCACAAAAAGGAAAGTATCAGCATGCTTTGGGGGGAATCCTTGTCATACTTAGGGATCATCTGCAAATGGTTTCATTTTCAATCCTCAGCATCTTCAGGATTTAGAAAGATTTCCTGTCTGCAATCCCAAACAGTTGCTATTAATCAATGTAAGCGATACTGACATGGACCAATAGTTGGATTCAGTGCAAGGCAGCTTCGCTTCCTGTCTAGCTCTGAGGGATAGCTCAGTTGGTAGAGCAGGAGTCTCTTAATCTCAGGGTCATGGGTTTGAGCCCCACACTGGGCAAAATATTCCTGAACTGCAGGGGGTTGGACTAGATGATCCTCGTGGTTCCTTCCAACTCTTGGTTCCTCCCAACTACAATTCTATGATTCTAAACCTCAGGCTTGCAAAAGTTCAAAACAATAGAGGAATAAAAGGAATAAAAATAAATCTCAAACAGTCAAAGGAGAACTGAGCATGCTCAATGGGTATGGAATGCTATTGAGTAAAAAGCAATAGTAACAGCCTGGAAAACCAGGAAAGAGGAAGAGTGGAATGGAATATGCTTGTAAAGGAGCATTGCAAACTGCAACAATTTGTTGCATGTCCCGCTTGTATTCTTTAATAACGAAAGAGTTTTCAATAGCAGGAGACCAAAGAGGAGGACAAGACAGAAGGGATATTAACTCCAAATGACTCCCAGTTAAATTAAATCCAATATTGATTAGTCTCAGTGAAGAAAATTGGTATAAACAGTCTTTGAGTGCCAGTTTTTATTTTCTCAGAATGTAGACTGCAGTTGCAACATGAAGCTAAACAAACCAGACCTAAGGTTTACTCTGCCTTTCTCTTTTATTCATTCGCACTGCCTCCTAAATTAACCTATGTCTTAAAATAGGATTTGTCTGGATTTATCAACATTGACTTCTTCTGCAAAGTAATTTATTCCTCTTGGCTTCTTTCTTTCTATTCTTTCAGTGCTACCTGTCAGGTCAGCCTGTAGCTTAATCTGATTTGAGCTTCTACATGCATGAGGCAGACAGCATACCTTTTAATGACACTGGGATTAGTCGAGTACAGAAGGGAGGCGGAGGAGGAGGAAACCCACAAGTGGAGCTAATGAAGCTGCTGGAATGTACAGGGGGAGGCTGCTGTTTTAGTCATAAAGCTTTATTAATGCATTACCCCTGGTGGCAGAAGGTATGTGCAGCTGCAGTATTTCTTGGCTTTCTCCCTATAAATTTGAGAGGTTCGGGCAAAAGAATAATGGAATCCATTATATCATGGAGGGAAGAGATACCAACAGTGCAGGATTGGCAAGTAAAAATAATAGAATTTATGAATTTAGCTAAAATGACTGCAGCTATAAGGAATACCCCCAAACAAAAAATTCAAAACATTGAAAGGCTATTTGTGAACTTCGGTTGGTAGAAAAAGTGAATATTGTCAAACAAAATCTTCCATTGGGAATGGAAGTTTCATCTGAATTAAATGTCTTGCCGTGTCTTAATCCTAGGTAAGTGCACGTTTGATTGAAGTGATATTTATTTTTAACCTTTTAAAATTAGAGAGAGGGAGGGGGAGGGAGTGTGTGTGTGATCAATAGCAGAAGCCTAACATGTGTATTGAGACGCAAGTTCAATAGGACTTACTCCCAGGCAAACATAGTTAGGCTTGCAGCCTAAATTGCCAAAAGTTTAAGTGAAGAACTCTCTCTATAGCACTTGCATGTGATAAGAATCCTTGAATAATAAACCATTTTCAACTGTCCTCAAACACATTCATCATAGTGACCCAGACCACTGATCTCTTAGAAGCAGAGTGAAGAGAATTACTTGAATTATAGTGGATGACTATTCAGCATAGCTGCCAAGTTTTCCCTTTTCTCGCAAGGAAGCCTATTCAGCATAAGGGAAAATCCCTTAAAAAAGGGATAACTTGGCAGCTATGCTATTCAGGTCACCTATTAAAATGAGAGCACAAAGCAACAAAGCATGAGATCCTGAATAGTCAATATGATTGCATGGAAACAAGCAACTGGATTCACGTGGAATTTTGAAATCTGATTTTGAAATAGCCATGTCCATTCCCCTCCCCCCCTAATACTATCTACTGGGTTTCTTAAAGGAGAAAATCTTATTAAAGTTATAGGAATAAAAGTTATTCCCCTCCCCTCCCCACCGGTTAGGAAATAGTGTAATATTCTGCCACCTAATTAGTAATATTGACTCCAATTATCTCTCCACCCCCATTACTCTGTATACTTGGGAAATCGCTTATTTTGTGTTGTTAAGGAATGGTTTCCCTGGTTGTCTATCAGTGACATAATGGACCATGGCATAGCTGCCAAGTCTCCCGTATTCCCCGGGAAACCCCCGTTTTTCCAGCCGTTCCCAGCTGGAAAAAACAGATTTTTGGGGTTTTTCCCGGTTTACTTACCAGCCGGGGGAGGCTCCTTCTGCACATGTCCAGAGTCTCTGGACAGGCGCAGAAGCGATTTCTGGCACGGTGGCCATTTTGGAACTGGGCAGAGCATGCTCAGAAGCGGCTTCCGGTGCTGCTCTACCCAGTTCCAAAATGGCGGCAGCGCTACTTCCAGTCTGCCGATCCCTTATTTTTCCGGCAGGAACTTGGCAGGTATGGACCATGGACTGCCATACCTGTATCTAAAAAGAGGCTATTGCATACGGTCCAAGTGTCCTGATCTTCTAGGGACAGTCCCTGAATTCCAAAAGTCACCCCAGCTTCTGATTTGATCCCGGAATGCCCCTATTTCCTCTGCCAGTGCTGCTGCCACTGAGCTCAGGGAGGAGGATTAGCTGGTGCTTGTCCCAAGCAGCAGCAGTGAAAGAACATCCTGTTGCCTCTCCATGGCTGTTGCTGCCGGTCTCCTCCCTTGGGCAGCTTGTAGCAGGCAAGGAGAAGAGACTGCGACCGCTGAGTCCCAGCTTCTCGTGACACTCCAGCTCTGAGGGGCAGAAAGAGGGCAGGGTGCTACTGGATGGAAAGGAAGGGGGAATGGAGCAGAGTGCAAGAAGTCTTTTTTTAAAAAATGCTTTGTGCATCTGTGTCTAATCTTGCCCCTTTCTAAAATTTATTTATTGGTGTGTGTTTGACTTTTTGTAAATCTACCAAAGAACAAAATGAAATTTGGGAATTATAGGGACGGAACTACCGAAACTGTATAGAAACTTATTCACGTACGCTACTGCAGCGGCAAGAATGTTACTCGCCCCAAAATGGAAAGAAGCAGAAGTCCCAGCAAAGGAAGAACGGATACAAAAACTTGTGGAATATGCAAAAATGGCAAAACTTACCGGAAAAATAAGAAATCAAGATAACAAACTTTTTTTTAATAAAAGAATGGAAATGGTTTATTGAATATTTACAGAGAAATTGTAAACAGATAAGAACATTGGCAGGGTTATTGTAAGAACCTGAAGTTTGATACGAGCATATATTCAAAGTAGATGAATAAATGAGCAAATCAAGTTAATTTGGATATGCAGGAGATATTAAAAATAAATTTAAGGAACCGTAGAAAGAGGGGGAAGGAAGCCAAGTTTTCAAATGTTAAAATGATTGTAAAATTAGTGAAATGCATAAATCTGAAAAGCATACTTAAAAAATAAATAAATAACATAAAATAAAATAGGGATTAAGGGATTTTCTTAGGATGGTAGAGAGCATGCATGTCCTGTTGATGTAGTGGTAGAGACACTTGCCTTTCTTCTGCTCAGGGGGGAGAATGGGGGGCTGAGGAGGTTCAGTTGGGGGGGGGATTGAGTAATGCCCCTATTTTCATCTGAGGAATGTTGGTGGGCATTTGAATGGCTTGAACTGTGAAGCTGAAGTTCAGTAGGCAGGTGGACAGGCCAAATCAGACTCTCAGGCTCTTAGTATTTATACAAAGCCTGGCCAATCGGAAGACTTCATGCTGCCTGCCAATTACAGGGGCTGATGTTCTTTTCTGCACCTGAAAAGGGCTCTGAAGCTTGAGTACCCATTAGGCTTCAGTAGTTCATTAGGATAGTGTCCAGGCCCAAACATTCCTGTTTCAAGCCAAAGAATCACTGGCAGAGTCTCTGAAACATTTAGTTGTGGCCGCTCTGCAAAACATATTGCTATCAATTAATTGTCCTCAAATAGTGGAACCACCCATTTGTCTTCATTTTGGTCTAAATAGAAAAATTCAAACAATGCTGTTTCTGATATCACCCCCATTCACCATGCAATGGGAAGATCCCTTCAAATATGGTTTGTTAGCGAAAGCTAACAAATGGTAGTGAGCAGGGAATAAACTCTGCAAGACTAGAAATTATAGACATTATTCTGATAAAGGCATAATAAAGTACTGCATGATATTGTCATTGTGGGGTGATTTTAATGCCTACTGCTGAATTAATTCCTTTTTCCAGGGCATCGAGAAATTAATCTGTTTTATATTTGCATGTATGGGAACAGCCTAATATTTCAGAACAGAAGAGCGGGTTGTATTAACTAATCACATAAAAAATAAAAATAAAAACACCTTTGTCTCAAAGGTATTGCCGAGTAGACGGAGACAAAAGAGAGGTAAGAGGGAGCCAAAAAGAATAAGTGGGCAATTATCTAATCAGCCACCAGGTTTATGAAGAGAAGATTGGTCAGTAATATATTGATAGCCTTTTCTGACAGAAATGACCTTTTTTCCCTTCCTCCCCCCCCCTTTTTGCTAATTAAATCTCAGAAGCAGTGTTTCCTTCTTCTCTGAATTGCCACTGGGATGACAAGTGGATCTCTCGTACCTCACAATTATAGACTCACAAGTTCTGTGAGTGAAGAAGAGACTTTGACCTAACTTTCTGATTCACTGACAGGAGCCTAAAAGTGACAAACAGCACAATCCGAAGCCCAGCCCTATTGAATTCAGCGGGGCTCAGAAATCAGTCCCATTGAATTCAATTAAGCTTACTCCCAGGTAAGTGGGTTTCGATACTGCAGCCTAAGATTCTTCCATCAAAATGAAAACTGATAGCAACATAGTCCTGGGCATTTGATTGTAAGAAAATATAGGAAATGGTGGTTTTTTATAAAAAAAAATCTCTTCAAAACTTTGGGCATAAATACCTGTTTCACAACAGCAGCCAAAGCCTAAATGAGACTGTGCTGCGAGAGGGCCAAATTAACCTTGAATTGTGGAGGGGAAAAATTGCTGTGGCAGCTGCAGAAACAAACCTGAATTTACAAAACAGATGCTGCATTTACTAGAGCTGAATACCATCTTGTCCTCCTGAGTGGCAAAAATCCCCAAATACAACTGAAAGAGTAATATTCTGGCAGAATTACTGTTTGAAACATGTTTGTTTAGATGAGCCTATCCAGACACATGTTGGTATGTTTCGATCTTGTTTACTGTTTATTCTAATAATCTCTTATTTTTGCTTTTAACCATTTTTATTGAATATTTTAATATTTCTTGTAAACTGTGGTTGGGTATGAGCTTGCGACCCAACCATAGAGTACATGTGTTCATGGAGGAAGATCACTTTAGATGGGTCTTATGTCTTTTTCTCTTCCTGGGTCTTCTCTTTCTCAACATTGCATTTGTAGCGGCTGAGAGATACCGTATTGGCCAGAATATAAGCCGCACCCACAAATAAGCCACACCTTTAAAATTCAGGGGGGGGGGGAGACAATACCCGAATATAAGTCGCTCCCTTAAAACTGGGTTACAGGCTGAAAATCACTGCGGTTGGTAGAATTGTAACTCTGAGCCAATTTAAGCCTTTGATCTTGCAAGCCTGCAAAAGTTACCGTACAATCGCTAAAATCGCAAATTGCTATTCAGTTGCTACAATTCTGCAGGCGCTCACACCCGTAAATGGCAAATGAACAGTCTCAAGCTCGCAAATCGGCAATAAAACATTTTCTTGTTCCATTTACCATGTGTCGGTTTCAGCAGCGAGATCATAAATGCCAGTTTTTGTAAGGTTGCGAATTTAAGCCACACTTTAACTTTTCACAGTCAGAATTGGGGGGGGGGGTGGCGGCAGTGTGGCTTATATTCAGGCCAATATGGTATTTTGGGGGCTGGGGTGTTACAGAGAGAGTCTGAGGGTCATACAATTTGCCTCTCTGTGTGATCTGCTAGAGCACAAGGCACCCTGGATGAATATCCCCCTTCCCCACCCCAGCATTTGAGTCCTGAACACATTGTTCCAGCTGCTTCCATAATGCACCCAGTCCTGTAATCCTGTAAAGAAGCCAAGCATGAGATTACAGTTTTATGGAGCAAGATTTTCCGAACGCTCCAGACCTCTTATCAAGAACAGGAGACAGCCACAATTTAAATTGGAAAAAGAACTGCCACGATCAATGAGATGTTCATTAATTTTAACAGTAAGCAGTTTCACTCTTCCTCACATTAATTAAGGGATCCGAAACTGTTCTCCGGGCTCCTAAGAATCTATACATTTTGACATCGCCCGCTTCATTCTCTTTAGCCAGGCTAAAGAACTGAAAATGAGTTGTCTGCTGTGTTTGCATAAAAGGAAGAAGACAAGACACAGCCACCCTCTGCTAACCTCCTCGCCTCTATTAGCACTGACTTCATAAGGAAACGAGATGTGGCTGTGTTCCATGACAGATGAGTGACAGCCCTTAACAGGGAACAGACAGTGTGTGTTTTTTGGTTTCCTTTCCCCCTCCATAACCTCTTCTAGCCCACTGAAACCACCTTGGATTTAAAGGGGGGGGGGAATCTTGTTTCAAATCTTAAAAGAAGAAACCAGAGATGTTCTAAGTATTTATACTAGCATGCATCAGTCAATAGCTATCTTTGAAAGAATGTCATTCACCTAGCATTATTCTGCCGGCTGGTTTTCTTTAAGGTGGGTAGGGAAAGAGACAAGATTTCCTATGATCTATGAGGACTCTGGGAGTCTTGGGTACTGATGGCAGGTACCAATGAAGACAACAACAACAAAAAAGACAATGGGAAAGCATTGTCCAGACTTTGATGGCAGGTACTGGATTTGGCTCTGCAACTTCATGGCTATTGACATAACATTTTGAACCTGGCCTGGCATCAGTGGTTGGCATACGTGGGCATCTTACTACTAGCAAGTAGGGCAGAGCTTCTGCTTTCATTTTCTGGTCTATGTTTTCAAAGATCGGGAATACCCATTGCTTCTTCATCCCAGAATGCTAGATCTGTAACTTCTACCACAGACTTCTTCTCCATTTTATAATCCAGACCCATTTCAGTCTGCTTTCAGACTTGGGTTTAGCACAGAAACAGGCAGCACTGGGGACACCAGGCATACCTGCCAAGTTCCTGTCAGAGAAATAAGTGATCGGACCGGAAGTAGCAGATTGGAAGTAGCGCTGCCGCCATTTTGGAACTGGGCGGAGCATGCTCAGAAGCGACTTTTGATGCTGCTCTGCCCAGTTCCAAAATGGCCGCCGCGCCAGAAGTCGCACTGCAGCCATTTTGGAACTGGGCAAAGCAGCATCAAAAGTCGCTTCTGAGCATGCTCCATCCAGTTCCAAAATGGCCGCCACGCCAGAATAAACCGGGGGGGATCCGTTTTTTCAGCTGGGAACAGTTGGAAAAATGGGGGGTTTCCCAGGGAATACGGGAGACTTGGCAGCTATGACACCAGGCAGTGAAGATGTGAAATAAGTATCTTCACTGAACAACTCCAAGAACTTCCAATGTCTATGTACATTTTCTCTGCAGAATTCAGCTACTCTTTCCTCAGATTAATTGTGATTTCTCTTCAATATCTACCTAAACAAACCTCATTCAACTCTCCTAGAGTCTCAACAATTGCTGTTGAAGGAAAACAACAACACTGTAACACTGCTGCTAAAGAACAATGTGTAACTGAAACCCACTGAGTGCACAGTTTTGTATCAAAAGGGGTCTTACAGAGACTACACTTGTGTGCTTCTGTTAGCATTACTTTGATATCCCCCAAGTTCTCCTGTATGTAATATTCATGGACCACTATGGCAATGTTTTCTGCTTGTAAAGAGCATATTCCGGAGATTCAAGTCTGAGGGGAGAGGGTGAAAGTTATTATTTTCATGTCTTTGCTCTCAAGGTAGTTAGCTGCTTGAGAGAATGGTAGACTGAACAGGTACTGCAGAATGTCAGATGGGGCTCTATCTAACCTCCTGGCTTAGCTTTCCTCAAGGATGCCATATTACAGTCTCTAATGCAGTGTCTAATAGGCTCCGCTGGGAAACAGACACACTAAAACCTTCTGAACCCCAGACAGATGAAATTCGCACTACATATGACAGACAAGACACATTTCTGTCAATAGTTCAGATCTAAACCACTGATTTAATTACAGGCCTAATTTCTATTTACAAACAGGCTTCCAGATGAATTGGAAGCACTGCTTTCAGTGTGCTTTTCCAGGATTTTTGTCTGTGGCTGCACGGTACAGTTCGTTCAGTAGCATCCATGTCTTCTTTCCCGGGACTTCCCTCAGAAACTGCACAGGGAGGAAAAACTTGAGAGCAGTTATGGTTCATAGCTCTCTGAAAATCCCCTTCCTTTCATCCCATCCCGATATCTCAGGGCATGCACACATTACTGGCTTAAAAGCCAGCCAGGCCACTTCCTGTCTCTGTCTTTCAATTTGAATTTGTCGCTGTTGTGCGCATCTGCACAATTTGATGTGCTATCTGAAAGCAGCCCAATACAGGAATGCCTTTCAACGTGTAATGTTTATTATGTATTTATATATGTTGGAAGCCACACAGAGTGGCTCGGGTAACCCTGTCAGATGGGCGGGGTTTAAATCATAAAATTATTGTTATTATGATTTTTATCACCAGCAGCACCACCATCAAAATATTTCACTCTGCACAGAATATTGGGTAAAGTAAAGTTAAGGTAAAGGACGCCTGGGGTGCTTCTGGTGCAACGGGACACCGTTACGAGTGCCAGAGTGCACAGAAATGCCACTTACCTTCCCACCTCAGTGGTACCTATTTATCTACTCATCCTGGTATGCTTTCAAACTGCTAGGTTGGCAGAAGCTAGGACAAAGCAGTGGGAGCTCACCCCATTGCGCAGAGTCAAACTGCCGACCTTATGATCAGCAATCCCAAGAGGCTCAGTGGTTTAGACCACAGCGCCACCCACGTCTACTAGTGGGTAGACATGGGGCAGGAATCTTAGCCCAATTTTCATCACCTGATGTCGGGGACTGGGTAGATGAGGAAGAATGGTGGAGATCGCCTCCCCAGACATCACCTAGAGAGGAGGAAGGAGCAGATAGCATAGACCTCCAGGAGTGGTTTGGACACAGGGCACACCTCAGAGGGAGATGAGGGCAAAAGTTGGGAAATAACAGGAAAGGAGAAGGAGGAATTGGATAGCATTCAGCAGGCAGAGCCTGAGCAGCAGTTGAATGAGACACTCTCATTCATCCGTAAAGTAAAGGGACCCCTGACCATTAGGACCAGTCGTGACCGACTCTGGGGTTGCGGCGCTCATCTGGGGTTGCAGCGCCCATCTCGTTTTATTGGCCGAGGGAGCCGACGTACAGCTTCCAGGTCATGTGGCCAGTATGACTAAGCTGCTTCTGGCGAACCAGAGCAGCACACGGAAACGGCGTTTACCTTTCCGCCGGAGCGGTACCTATTTATCTACTTGCACTTTGACGTGTTTTTGAACTGCTAGGTTGGCAGGAGCTGGGACCGAGCAACAGGAGCTCACCCCGTCGCGGGGATTCGAACCGCCGACCTTCTGATCAGCAAGCCGTAGGCTCAGTGGTTTAACCCACAGCGCCAGCTGCGCCCCACCTCATTCATCCGTACCCTACTCCAAAACCAGCCATTTGCTGAGAATAGCAGAACAGACAGCTCAGAAGCAACTGTCATGTAACAGCCATGGTCAGAGCCAGGAGGAGGAGTCTGATGAATAGGGAAGGAACAGAGAAGCGGGGTGGAGCTTCACTCGGGGCAACGTTAGGCATGACGATGCATCTTGGATTTGTCTCTGCAAATTGTATTAATAAACAAAACTGAGAAAGCTTTCTGTTTCTCTGTCTCACTGCTTTCCTGGGAATCGGCCAGAAGCTGCCAACAGCACCCTGGCACCAGGTTTATTTCCCTGCGCAGTCTCCACCCAGGATGTGTTTGTGCTCCTGTCATTTGCACATGTTCACAGGTGTTTATTTAACTGTATGCTTGCACCTTTCCTCAACCCACACCTTCCCTCCCCACACCAGTTTCTGCTAGTCCTGAAGTTCCCTTCACCAGCATTGCCATTTTCTCCTGCCTCGAGAGAATGACTTCTGAGAAAACATGCAAAGGATTGCATTGCTAGGTGTACTGTTATTCTTTAGTATGGAACTGGCACAAGTGACAATGGCACAAATGCGTGTTTGGAAAAATACAGATATGTACACCAAAGTATGCCCAACAGAACTGGCTTTGGCTCCCTATTCCTCATACATTTGGTGGCAAGAGTTAGGTACCCTGATTTGTGGAATGTTGTCCCTCATATAGGAAATTTTAAACTTTGGATTTCCAATGACAGATATTTTATTATTTTAAGTAGGGTGGAGGGGCGGGTGTTCCATTGTTCTGGATCCACTTTAGATTGCATTTGCACAGCAAAAGCAAAAGCAAATCTAGATTGCATTTGTTTCTGTGTTTTTGCCTTTTTTGAAAAACAAACAAAGGCTACCATACATTCCGATAATGAATAAATAAGAATAGAACTGCACATTATCAGAATCCAGCAGGCCCATTTTAAGTGCCTCTTCCACATATGTAACATGGAGTTCAACTTAATTCATGTCCTGACATCACTGTGATGGTGGGAATTTTCCCATTGTGGCTCCACATCACTGGTTGCCACCGGTAGGGGAGTGAGAAACAGTACAATGACATCAGAACACAAAGCAATTTGAACCATACATCCCAAGGAAGGTAACAGAAGCTGAATAGGGCTGCTGATTTCAGCCACAGACTTGTGTATTGATAATATGTAGTTCAATAGATAGAAGACCATTTCCACTGATAAAACTGGGGGCAGTGGGAGAGAAAGAGGGGTGGGGATGGGGGGAGGCATCTAGGAGAGTTAGCAATTTCTATAAAGAAACTATTCCGGATGCTGAGGCATGTGCAACTAAAGAAAAGACAATGAGAGCCACAAGAGAGCAATGTGATTATAGTTTACTGGGCCCATTTTAACAAGCTGAATATTAAGAGGGAAACATGAAGAAAAATAGAAGGAAGGACATGGTAAAAAGATGCATAAAAGAATAGTTCAAGCCAGCTGAAAGAAGAACAACAACACAGGCACAAAATGAGCTACAAGTGCCAGGGGAAGGTAGGGAGAATAATAAGTTAGAATGTATATTAGGAGGAAGAGTAGAGATCCCCTTGGAATACTGCATGCCAGGGGTGGGGGGAAGCAAATAAAAGTTACAAAAAGATGCAGGAAAGGTACAATTGTTCGATGGCTATTCTGCTTCAGTGGGGAGCTGGGGGTACACCTGAATATATTTCATTCAGTGGCGCTGAACGAATTACACACCAGAGAGGAAAGTAGATGGGAAATATCTGACGGTGCAATCTTATATGCATCTTCTCAGAAGTATATCCCATGGCTTTCAATAGGGCTCACTCCCAAGTTAGTAGGTACAGGACTGCAGTCTGGATTTGTGTAGGTTTCTGCGTTTGAAATTTACAGAAAAAGTTGGCTGTAATTATTGAGGCATTGGTGCATCCCCCCCCCCCCACCTCCAATGGAACACTAATGAGGTCTGGGCTTTTTCATTTAGGAAAATGACAGCTAGGGAATGGGAGCCCATTTTGGAAGTTTGCAAAATTATGCATGTGTGGAGTAAATGGTTTTTGTTTGTTTTTTTGGTGGGCACAATACGTTCAGTAATATTGATTGACAGTAGTTTCAGACAACAGAAGACAACACCCTCACTTCTTCCCTCAGTGTATAATTATGGAAGTCATTGTCAAACAAAAAATATGTGATGGCCACTCACTCTGAGGTCTTTCTAAAAGACTGGGCAAATTCATGAATGATAGGTCTATCAGTGGATGTTCACCATAATAGCTAAATGAAGTGGATATTTATTCAATTTTTCAGAAGCGAGTATATGTCAGAGGACCAGATGAAGGAGGCAAACAAGGCAGAGCCCTCACTACCATACTCTGCTCATGAGATTCTGGAGATATTTGGCTACTATTAGAAACAGAATGGCAGACTGGACCAGTTTTACCATTCAACAGAATGAGGCGGGTTCATCATCAGGTAGCACATTGCTAGTTAATTTACTGTTGCATTTTTTTTTTACTGCCAATAATGAGGAAAGGTGCTTGTGAGATTTTGTGCCTTGGGTGCCATAAAAACTTGGCCCTGGATATTATGCAGCTGCCGGTGTAATTTGCTGCTGCTGCTCAAGCAACTAAATGTATTGGGCTGGTCCTGCTGGTGGAATAGATGTGGAGAGAGAGGGGGGGGAATATTAGCTCATTTATCTGGCCAGATCTTCAATGGGTGAGGTTCCTCCCCCAGCTCATGGTTGACTAGGTCAGAGTTTAGAGCTGAGATGCAATGATGTGCATCAGAAGCAAAGCAGCAAGCTGGAGCAATCTGAGCAATGTTTGATTTCTCTTTGAATCCAAGGCTATGGCTATGGGAGAAACCAAGGCCATATTGGGGTGTTAATGCTGCGAACCTTTCCATCATCGTTGTTGTTGTTGTTGTTGTTGCTGCTGCTGCTGCTGTTGTTTAGTTGTTTAGTCGTGTCTGACTCTTCGTGACCCCATGGACACCAGGCACTCCTGTCTTCCACTGCCTCCCGCAGTTTGCTCAGACTCATGTTGGTGGCTTCGAGAACACTGTCCAACCATCTCATCCTCTGTTGTCCCCTTCTCCTCTTTCCCAACACCAGGGTCTTTTCCAGGGAGTCTTCTCTTCTCATGAGGTGGCCAATCATATCCATTATAGGCTCAGGTATAAATAAACCATATATAATAAACCATATATAATAAAGACAAGCTTGGGACGCGGGTGGTGCTGTGGTCTAAACCACAGAGCCCAGGGCTTGCCGATCAGAAGGTCGGCAGTTCGAATCCCCACAATGGGGTGAGCTCCCATTGTTCTGTCCCAGCTCCTGCCAACCTAGCAGTTAGAAAGCATGTCAAAGTACAAGTAGATAAATAGGTACCGCTCTGGTGGGAAGGTAAACAGCATTTCCGTGTGCTGCTCTGTTTCGCCAGAAGTGGCTTTGTCATGCTGGCCACATGACCCGGAAGCTGTACGCCAGCTCCCTCAGCCAATAACGCAAGATGAGCGCCGCAACCCCAGAGTCGGTCACGACTGGACCGAATGGTCAGGGGTCCCTTTAATAAAGACACCACAGTCTCCGCTGTGCCTCATTCCGAAGGAAACACGAACCCTGGGTGAGTTGCTGGAACCCCTGGAATTTCACACCACTCAGAGTTTAGGGTGGCATGAAACAATATTTAATTTAGGGTAAGACGCTTTGGACTGTTGGCAATCATAGTAGCACATAGCAGACATGCCATACACACACAGAGAGAAATAAGTTCTTCCACAGAGCTTCAAGAACTGAGAAACGTTCCTCTAGACATTGCACATTTTCTGGAGTGCAACGACCATCACTGCTGATGAATATTAATGAATACAGATTCCGATTTAATCACACCTTATC
The DNA here is from genome assembly GCF_963506605.1 of Zootoca vivipara. Taxonomy (NCBI): domain Eukaryota; kingdom Metazoa; phylum Chordata; class Lepidosauria; order Squamata; family Lacertidae; genus Zootoca; species Zootoca vivipara. The sequence continues at coordinate 18,208,821 of NC_083278.1, read as the reverse complement.
AAACCCCTACCTGGATCTCGCTTCTGATTATGCTTTATCAAAATCCTGCTTTGGCATTCTGCTCCCTCCCTTGGCTTCCTCCCCCCCCCCCCCCGCTGTTATGCAGGAAGCCACTGATGAGCTTTAGCAGCAGGAGAGTGTTTTATCCCCTTCTGAACTTTGAGGAATCAGAGGAGAAGGAATGGCTGAGATGCTCTGAGATCGTGCTCTGATTAGTGTGGTGCCACAAGTGGAGTTCTCAGAAAGCGACTACCCCCGTTCTGATTTTCCAAGCATGACACAGAGGCACCTATTCCAGACACGTTTGTTTGTTTGATTTTGATGAGACGCACAACGAAATGGCACATCAAAAGGGAAGTCATAAAGGAATGCCCCAGGCAGTACTTGCACCTAAAGCATCCCAAGCAAATTATATCCTGTTGGCGAGAGCAAGGACAGGCTAGCTGCAACTCGAGGAGAAGAAAAAAGCTGAAGAATTTGAACAGAGAGGCATCCAGAGTGCCATCCAAAATTTAATGAAGGCTGTAAGAGCAGGGAAACTACAGCAGTCAGAATTCATGGTTATAGCGATTCAGAGTTGGAATAGGAGAGAGATTAGATTCAGTTCACATTTAAAGGCAAACCTATCTAATTTGTAGTTTCCAAAACAATATGTGAACTGAAACAAGGCAATCTAGAATTCCCAACCAAGTAATGTGTGCAAAAGTGCCCACGCATTTTTAAAGCAGGCATAAAAATGAAAATGGTGAAAATAGGAAATTCCTTTGGAAAAAATCTATATATTAAGCAAAATTGCATATAAAGATGGATCTATCAGGAGAAATTTGCAACATGATGCTGCCAAATTTTCGCGAGGTCTTTAAAAAATAAATAAACACAAACTGATTTGGAGAACTGAAGAGTGGGGAAATGTGAAAACCAAAGATTGACAGATTTGCCCATCCTTGGTTGATTATAGAATTCACAGTGGTTTTTAAGCTAGTCACACATGGCAAACATATCCCATGAAATCATCAATAGCAGTATTTTTCAGTGAAGGAGATTTTTGCGCTGGATTCAGGCCATTGCTAGCAAAGCTAGAAATGAATTCATAAGAACAAAACACAGCTTGCCTCATCAATATTGATATTCTTTTATGAAAATGTTGGCTCACCAAGTGGCTCCAGAGCTGTCAATCAAAATTAATGGGGCGGGGAAAATAACTAAAATTCTTTAAACATTTAAAGGATTTTAGTATTCTACAGTTTCCAGACACTGAAGGAAGAATAAATATATAGGTGATCAGATGCAATGATTAAAGATGGTCGTTCTTTCTATTTCATTCTTTATTCTGATAGCAGACCAGAAGCAAAATAGTCACCACAACAATGAACAAGTGCCATCACTTCTCTGATTAAAATTGGCCTACTCTTATTTTTTTCAGATAAAGTTTCCCCTAGATTAATCTACTAATTAAAATGATATAATCTAGCAGCTCTGTTTTGGGCTCACCACATGTACAATTACTCCATGCAATACATTTTCCTGTGTAACCATGTTCCCAAATTTTCTCTTTCATTTTAAGAAGGGACCTGGGAATTGCAATGTGGGAGACTTCCTTCTGAGTTTGACAGCCTCCATTTCAATATACAATGGCCTCTATCCGATGCTCCCATTCTGCCAGCAAATGTCCTGGTGGAACAGAAGGTTCCCCTCCCCTCCTCTCCCCTGCAGTATCCCCCCCAATGCACCCTCAAATTCAACCTGTGGGGTTTGAGGGATCCTCCAGAGAAGATGTAGCTGTGGGAGAGGAGTGGAAGAGCTGCTGTTCCAGTGGAACTCCCTGGCACTGGTGTAGATACAACTCAACACAGTGGTATCTTGTTTCTCAAAAACCTTGGTACTCAAACAACTTGGAACCCAAACACTGCAAACCCAGAAGTAAGTGTTTTGGAAGCCGAACGTGCTCTGTTTTGAGTGGTACACTTCTGTTTTGAGTGTTATGCTTCCGATTTGAGTGCTACGCTTCCGATTTGAGTGTTACGCTGAGGTCTGTCTGTTTCTGCTACTAATTTTGTGTGTGTTATTTTTTTTTTTTTGGTTTTGTGACTGTGTGGAACCCAGTTCAGCTACTGATTGATTGATTGATTGTGTGACTGCAGTACATTGTTTATTGCTTTCATTTTATGGATCAGTGGTCTCGTTAGATAGTAAAATTCATGTTAAATTGCTGTTTTAGGGGTTGTTTTTAAAAGTCTGGAAGGGATTAATCCATTTTGCATTACTTTCTATGGGAAAGCATGCCTTGGCTTTGGAACACTTTGGTTTTGGAATGGACTTCTGGAACGGATCACGTTTGAGAACTAATATAAGCTAATATAAGCAGGTCTGCCCAATTATTCCACTGGGGTCAGAGAAATGAAAAAAAATGGGCCTGTGAAGAGCTTAAGGCAGCTGGTTCCTTCATGGGAGGGAGGGAAGTTGCTGCAAAATGGACTGCCCAGTGCTGATAGCCATCATGGACATGATTCTTTGCAAGGCGGGAGTGGTGCTTCCTTCCCCCACAATGGCTCCAAATAAGTCACACCGGTCCTGCCTTGCTCTCTCCTTGAAGGGGAAAGGTTTTTTATAACAGGAATGGAGTGATGGTTGGCCCTGTTGTTTCCTGTTGGCCCCATCCCAGCTCCCATCATAGAGAACAAGGACCCATACACCAGGTATTAATGGTACCCTGGTTGTAATTTATTTGGTCATCTCTTGGAGCCAATTCATTCAACCATTACTGGCTTTCAGGCATAGTACAGCTTTGTGAAACAGCTCCCCAGCTCTCTTGGTCCCCCTCCAATGCAAACCTTTTTATTCCTTTTATTCACAGAATCAGCCAAGCACTAGTCAGCACCCATAGGCATTAAAGATCGTGCACATTCATCATATACCTGAGAAAACCATGATGATAGTCACTGTGGCGAGGTTACCCGGTAAAGGCCCCCAGACGTTTCACGGTCTATTTACCCAGTACCTCCCTCGCCTATATTCTTCCCTTGCTGCCACCAACCAGTAAGTCTGTGTACTGGTACACATATATTGGATTCTAGTCAGGTGAAAGGTAAACCAAACAATTAAGTTTATTTAGGTGATGATCTTACAATCATATAAATTATTCACGGTTTCTCAGGTACTTTTGCTTAAACTTATTCTATAGTACTAAGTTTTCCCCCTTTTCCTCCCTGACTGAAGTTCCCTTCTTATTACTCTCTCAGATTCAACACCACAGCTCACCTCACTAGCTTCTCTAACCATTTCTCTATCTCAAATCCTCTCCACCTCACTCATCAACTCCCTCTTCTGACTGCCTGCTTCTCCCTATATATCCCCCTGCTTCTGCCTGGAGAGCTCCCATGCAACTTAACTCTTGCTGGTCCCCTAGAGGTGAAACGCCACAGTCACCAACAGCCATTAGACAGCAAATTCACAACGCTATGTACCAGTGCCATACATATACTGAAGTAGGTTGATAATAGAATCATAGTTGGATAGAGGCATCATTGTGCGTCATTTAGACCACTCCCACTGCTCATTCTAGAAAGTCTGGGGCTAGAGAATCACAAGGGATGGCTCTTCAGTATCTGGTTGAAGACCACTTGTGAGCCCACCACCCATCTAGGTAATTGGGTGGCATTGCCAGCTTGCTTTTACCAACAATAAGGTTCTCCGAATGTTCAACCCAAAATCTACACTCCTGTAACTAAAGTCCCCTGGATCAAGCAGGAGGAAAGTCCTTGTCCTCTTCTCTGGGGCAGACATTTGGGTATTTGAGTCTTCTCTTCTATGGGATAAACCAGTGGTTTTCAACCAGTGTGCCGTGGTACCCCGGGGTGTCTTGAATGATGGTCAGGGCTGCCATGGGCAACCGTAGCCTCTGCCCCTCTTTCCTTCCTTCTCTCCTCTGATGCCCTCTTGCGTCTCTGCTTCTCAAAGAACTGCACATCTGCTTATTGCAGCAGCCCTGGGTACAAGCTACACAGGCATATGGTGCCTCTGGGAGTCACCTCTCTTCTTCAGCTCAGAGACTAGGACTCCTGAGCCCCACAGGGGTGCTGCAGAAAGAATGTACTGTAGTTGGTTAAGGGAACCCTGGACTCAAAAAGGTTGAAAACCTCTGAGTTAAGCATACTTGGTTCCTTCAAGCTTTCCATCTAAGACTTCTTTTCCACACCACTGATCATCTTCACTGTCTTCCTTTGAACCCTCCTCTGCATACCACATTGTGAAAATCCAGTGTGCCAGAGAAGGAAACAGTAGTTTAGAAATAGCCTATGTGCATAAAAAATACTCTAGGACTTCTCCAGAGCAAATTCTCTTTCCTTCACTCATATAGTAAAATGTTCTTTCATTGGCGTAAGCCCTTTTGTCTGATTAAAGTTAATCTCAGATGAATCATCACAGTACTTTCATTTTCATTTCTCCAGCTGATTTTTTTGTTTTTGTTTTTGAGATAGACCTTAGGATTCTATCTGCAGTTTCTTTATGCTATTTCACCCCGTGAAGTGCATGTTAAATGGGAAAGTTTTATAAGATGATTATTTAAATCTCTCTCTTTTTTTGGAATTGCATAAGCTTTTTGTGTTATGTATCTCATCATGTATATCACTCTGAGGTGCTGGATGCTAGAAAACTATATAAATCAGAAAGCCTTTTCGCCATTTAAAGCTCACAGGATCAGGCCTAGTAGGTGCTTGATTGAATTTATTCACATTACTAGATTACAGGTTCTCCCTATTTATAACCCCCTTCTGAGCAAAATAGGAATAGTGGTAATGGGAGCAAGATGTGTTATTAATAGAAAAACTGAAGTAATATAGTGTAGCTCTTGGCTGCCTCCTAAAAATTGATGGCTTTGATAATGTTTTTCACTTGAAATGGAATTTGCAGCACCATTCAAGCCTTACTTTCTGCTCCACGTGGTAGCTGTGGATTCTAATGAGTTTAAATGTTCTTTTAAAAATAGATATATATTTTTTAAAAAGTAATGCTCTCCAGTTCCATTGCCTACATACAATTGAAACAAAAAGGTGCATCATTGCAATGTTAATATAATTTTTGAATTGCCAGATCAGTAACTTTGTTATTGTGTCATTCAATGCACCGGCCAAATGACAAAAATATAAAATCGCACTGATAAAAACCATGTTTGAATCGAAGAATCAGTAACAGAGAAATAGTTAACCCAAATTCTAGAAAAAACATGTGCACCTGTCGTGTCTTCAAAAGGAAATAATGTTATCATATTATAGCTAAGCCAAAGTGTTGTACATTATTGCTGGAATTACAGAAAAACTCTATATTCATGTTAACTCAGAGGAAAGTTTCGATTTGTGATCGTTACAACAACGGCAGCAGCAACAACTACTAACTACCACAGCAACCATCTACAATTGCGTGTTGTGCTTTACAGAGCACAATAGGTCTGGACCCTACCCACAAGGAGTTTGCAATCTAAAACACAGGGTGCCACCACTATAAGGATTTCTGATTGTGCAATGGGACTTTCCCCCTCTCCTCCCCTGCACCAAGTGTGTTCTACGTCCTCCCAAAATCTCGTCCAGCAGGTTGGCTTAACCCCTACAACATATTTAGTGGATCCATGTGGAAAGGAGAGGGGGAGAATTAATGTTCCATTGCGCAAAAGCAGAAATCCTTGTGCTTCTGGAACATTCCCCATTGAACTACTTCAGATACCAATTCAGAGAAAGGAAGGAGTGGTAGGGATACATGGAGAAAGAATCTGAAAAGGTCTCTGTTACATTTGCTTAGGTTTTGTTACAGAATTAAATGTAGCTAAGAGTGGATAAATCTGTCCATTTTCGTTTCTTTCAGTTCTTTCATTTTACCAGTATTAAGTTTAGTTTGCTCTATTTCTGCATCAATTTGAGATTTCGTTTTTTAAAAAGCTTGAAAATGTTACACATTTTTGTCTGCATGTCTCTAATTATAGACAGGTTTGTATGCAGTTATATGATGTACAATGTACAGTAAGCATCTTTGCAAGTGATTTCCGCTGTTATACACTTTTGTACATTAATTTCCCTAATATGTGCCTTTTTCAATGCGTTTTTAATTGAGAATTGCATCACAAAATTCAGAGAAGTGTGAATTTCAACAGATAGCTACCATATATTTCCATTTGTGTATTGCTTTGGGAAGTGTGAATTTGGTAGTTTGACAATAAAATGCTATCTGAACCTTCAGCAGTTCATACTTCACCCCTCCCTTTGTCTAGCTAGAAATGCTCTAGAAGTAGATGAACCCAGGGTACCGCTAGCAAGATTTTTCTCTGATTTCTCTCTCAATAGGACTCAACAGCAATTCACATCTTTCAGAAGGATTAAAAACAGAAGAAACTTGACATTGCGAGGGATCAAGCTGTATGCTTCCAGCAATAATAATAATAAAAAAACATCAGAAGCATGAAGAGATGTCATAGCTTGTAAGATTTAAGGCCTTAAATCTTAAAAACATCAACCATACACAAAACCATATACATACCTAACCAGTCCTGCTCGCTCAGCTATCATCAGCTTCTGAAGCAAGTGAATCAATAAAGCATCTCTTGAGATTTAACCTCATACCCTAGAGCAGGCATCCCCAAACTGCGGCCCTCCAGAAGTTTTGGCCTACAACTCCCGTGATCCCTAGCTAACAGGACCAGTGGTCAGGGAAGATGGGAATTGTAGTCCAAAACATCTGGAGGGCCGGGGTTTGGGGGTGCCTGCCCTAGAGATTGGGTCAGAAGTCTGTGAGCCCTATCGCTCTGGAAACAAGCAAAATATGAATCCAGGTGGAGCTTATAAAATGACTTCAATTCCTGGTTAAATATATGGGAGGTTTTTTATCAAAAGCATGTGCTCTGCCACTGAGCTATGGCTTTTCACCTAATCATCAGAGCCAAAGCTTCAGACTGCGATTCAGGGGTCATCAACACTTCTGAAACAGTGGTGTAGTGCATGCTCTCAGTGACCGAGTGTCAGGCAGCAGAAAAGCCAACTCCCACGGCAGGTTGCCAGGAATGGACATGACAAGGAAAAGTCCTTACCGTCTGCTTTTATTCACTATTCACAGAAAGAGGCTTGGGAATGCAGCCTCTCAGAATTGTCCCACGTAAATCTCCACCCTACTTTTCTCCCACATCCTCATTCTCATCAACAGCACCACCCCTTTACAGTTTCCACTTAGGGCCATCTGTCTCTGAGCTCTTTGGTCTCCTACTTTCAAGGCCCGCCAGGTTCTGGGAGATGGTGGGTCCGGAATGCTTTCTAGTGACAACGTGTCAGCCAGCTGCTCCGGCTCTACCTCATCCTCCTCTCCCATTATTTCCCAACTCCCCCCCCCCATCTTCTTCTGAACTGTGACCTCCCTCAAACCCCTGTTATAATTCTGAACTGTCTTCTTCTTCTCTAGAAGGGTCAGGCTGGGAAGGAGGTCTCCACCATTCCTCCTCTGCCTAGTCCCTGACACCAAGGCGCATGCGCATGCTGGGGTGTGGAGCATGGCCACACCAGCACAAGCCCTCACTGCCAGCCAAGCTGCAGTGGTTTGAGCTGATGTCAAGGGAAGGGAGAAAGTGGCTCAAAGCAGCCATGCAACGAGGGCAGACTTGAGGGCTGTGGGGCCCCTTTCACAAATAAGGAGGCAGCTACCAGACTCTTTTGCCTCTCCTTGGTGTGCGGTGGTGGCAGTGGTGCCCTCCCCCTCCCTCCCTCTTGACTGGCCCAGGGACGGGATGTGCGCAGGTGTCCCATCAGGGGCCATGAGGGGAAGGATGCTCCACCACTGCCCCAGCCCTGAAGGCCCATCCCGGCCATGGCTTGCCAAGTGTGGGAGCCTGTAGCGGGGGCGCCTGGTTGCACCCCCTTGTGCCATCTCAAAAATCTGTGCCCAGGGCCATATCCCCTACTCTTCCCCATGCTGCGCCTCTGCCAAGAAAGCATGGGTCTGAACAGTTTTGCCTTCACTCCACTCCCCCCCCCCCAAAATCCATTCTTTAGCGCTAAATGGGAACAAACAGCAATCCGTGGGAAACCCAAATGCCATTTCTTCCAATTCTTCACTAAACTGTGGGCTTTCCCGGCAAACAGATGAGCCCTCAGTTGAATGACATTGCTTCCCCCCAAAATACTTTATAGATCCTGAAATATGGCAGCGTTGTTTTCGTTGTCTGATGGCTCCGAGTAATGTTTGAGACAAATTGCTTTCCATTCCAATGAGTTGTAAAATAAACAAAAGAACCTCATTCCTAAATGCTGTAAAGGCCCTAATGTATCAGTGAATGAAATGCAAGCAGCTGTCTTGCTCATCAGCAAGAAAGCCACTTATTTCAATGAGAAGTGTTTCTCTTGCATTTCTGGATTTCTTGTATGCGTGTGCTGATTTGCATAATAAATACAGGTAGTAAATAAGATTCTGGAGAAATCAAATTATCTAAAACATTAGTATCAGCCCTCTCAATATGCCAAGTGATTCTGAAGATAACTTTTAAATGCAAAGAAATACACAGACTTCAATAGCTTGCTTTATTTACAGGGTTCATTCTCTTCCATCTTCCTCCCTATTTCTCTTAGCTCACATTTATAGCTGAGCTATTCTTTTCATATTGTGCCCTGAGACTTCAGCTGGCTAGTATTCTTTTTTTAAATAAAAAAAAACACCAAAAAGAAAAAAAGAAAACCCTCGAATATCTCTGCCAAGTCTTAAATGAAATGTGTGATGAGTTTTATTCTCTGTTTGGATTTTTAAAAAGTTTAATTATTTGAGGAAAGCATTAAAATATGTAAATGTATTTTAATCAGTATCTTTGAGAGAAAACACATAATTAACACTGTGTCCAGAGTGGCTTATGTTAATCATGACTGCAAACACAGCAGAATCATAAAAACTTTTCAGTAGATACATTTCTCTGTTTGCATCTGCTGGCCTAGGTAAGAATAATGCTTTATTGACAATAATGGAAGCTTCAGACTCTTTCTTTCTTTCTTTCTTTCTTTCTTTCTTTCTTTCTTTCTTTCTTTCTTTCTTTCTTTCCTTCCTACATCAACAGGAAGCAAAATCCCCGAACCACCTATTGTAGTGGAAGCCCTGTTAGTGGATTTCCAAGCTCTCAGTAGGATTTCAAGAGTTTAAATTCCAAAGTCAAGGGATTTCTTCCAAACAGGTAGACAATCAGGACTTAAATCTGAAGGGATTTTCCTTCTCTCTACTTCCATCAAGGGCGCAGTGTCCAAGCTGAAGACATCAATCAATAAAGGAGAAAGAAATTGAAGAACCAACCACATGCCCCACAAGCCCAGTGAGATATTTGTCAAGCATCCCTCTGAAAGCTCTTAAATACCCTTCTACTCCCTCAATCAAGATTCCTAAGCAGAGGTGCCATTTTGATGTAGTAGGAGTGTTTGTGAACCAGGGACATAAAGCGAAGAGCTTTATAAAGTCAATGGGTTTTCTCTGTCTGCTGGTGTGTTGGAATTTTAAAGCACAGCTGCCGTTATTCATGCATTCGCACAAAAACCACAGATGAGATAGATGGAATATAGGACTTTAAAACATGGAATGCTTACAACACAGTTCTCTTTAAGCGCTGGGGGTTTAAATCCCCTCCTTTTTAAAACCCAGGCAGAGAAACTAATAGTTAAATATATACAAAGCAAAGGAACTGTGAGATCGCAAGGGAGGCTGAAATATATGTTGAAATACACGCGCACCATAGCAAAAAGCAGTAAACAAGAGCGGGGAAGGCGGGGGGAGAGAGAAAGAGAGAGGAGGCTCTCGAAATAAAATCAAAACAAGAGCTAAATAGAAAAGCGAGAGGAGGAGAAAGAGGACGGGATCGATGAGGGGAGAAATCAGGAATACGAGGGAGAGCGCAGGAGATCGCCGAGAAAATAAATAAATAAAGGATTAATGGCGACGAAAGAGAGTTAAAAAACGCTGAGTTCACTTCCGCCTTCTTCTTGCACAGAGGAACGATAGAGTCTATACATATTGCAGACCTGGAAAGAAACCATAGGAATCTCACAGAAACTTGGAGAAACGCTCTCATAGCGACACCCAGTGGAGGGACAAGGGAATTGAATGAGTTATTAAATGAACTGAAAGTAGTGAATCTAATGTATTGAATGTATCTCTCTTTTTTCTTTTACATATAGTGGAATGGAAAGGATGAACTAAGAGTGTAATTACCCCTAAACTCCCAGGAATCAAGGTGTATAAGTAAAGGTGTATAATTAATTTTAATTCGATAAAAGGGAAAATTATTATATATTTTTTTAGAAACTAAAAGTTTGGAAGGTTAAATTGAATTGATTGGATCAATTGGATTGGATCAATTAGATTAATCAGATTGGATCATTTAGATTAATTAGCTTGGATCAATTATGAAATTTGTGGTTTGATTTAAGGGGGATATTGTTGGTTTGAGCGGTGGGGGGGATTTTGATACTTTCAAAAAGGGGGGAAGGATAAGGTGCATTTAATTGATCAATATAGGGTGGGGACTGCAATTGATTAACTTTGTACATTGTGTATATAGAGGAAGAACCATGACATCAACTAAAAAAGGACAATCTCAAATGACGATCCCAGCGGCTCTGCCGAGAAGACAATCTGCTCCGGAAATGGACCATAATGCAGATATTAGAGAATTGATAATAAATATGAACAAAACATTGAATGATAAGCTGGACAATATGGGACTCAAAATAGAACAGAATTCCAAATTGATAGAACAAAATTCGAAAATAATTACGGACTTATCAGGACAGATAAAGGATTTAACAATCAAAAACATGGAGACTGAAAAATCAGTGGCGGAAGTAAATACAAAAGTGATGAAACAAGAGGAGATGATGAAAGATATTACAAAGAAAATCCAGCAAGAGAACAGAGATTTAAAGAAATACCAAGATACCACTAATGTGGGAATGAGTCAACTGAAGCAGGCCCAGGAAGATATCCTGGACCAAATTGCGATTTTGGAAATGTATCAGAGGGAGTTAATTTTGAGATTTAGGGGCGTTCCGGAGGTGCAGGGAGAGGATATTATGAGTAAATTGATAAAAGAATTAGCGGAATGGCTGGGAGTAAGAGAAGAAGAGTTGATAATGGATGTGGATAAAATATTTAGAGTGAGACCGGAGGGGAAAAAACAATACAGAGGTCCAGGAGATTGTCTGGTGTATCTGAATTCCAGATTGTTAAAGGATAAGATATTGCAAAAACGGAGATTGAGAATAGATGGCAATAATGTAATCATATATAAAGAAATTCCAAAGCGCATTTTGAAAAAGAGGGAAAAATATAAGGTTCTAACAGACGCGCTGAAACTGAAAGGGATTAGATTCAAATGGCTAGTCCCGGAAGGTCTGTCCTTCACCATTAAAGACACAAGGAAGGTTATCAGATCAGTAGATGTGATGGAGAAGGTTAGAAGAACATATAGAAAGGAACTGGGGGAAGAGGGGGATTCGGAAAGAGAGGAAGAGGAAGGAGTAGGAGAGGAGGAGGCAGAGAGATTGGGGGTGACAACGTAAAACGAACACAATAACGAAGAACCATTTTATAAGTGACTTTGCTTTCTTTTGGTTTAGAATTTCTGTTGGTGATTCTGTAAGGTATTCAAATAAAGTGATTAAATTTCTTCGACTGTAGTGAATATAACAAATGGAGCTTAGGATAACATCCTGGAACGTAAATGGCCTAAATGATAAGAAAAAGAGAAACAAAATAGAACATATATTAAAAAAGGGGAAATGGGACGTGATCTGTCTGCAAGAGACACATATCGCACAAAAACATAAAAGGATCTTGATTAACAAAAGATTGGGAGAAGAATATATAAATTCAGATAAGGTAAAAAAAAGGGGAGTTGTCATGTATATAAATCCCAAATTAAAAGCTGAATATAAATTTAAAGATCAAGAGGGAAGGATACTGGGGGTACAAGTAATTAAAGAAAATAAGAAATTACTTTTAGTAGGAATATATGCCCCAAATGGGAATCAAGGACCCTTCTTTGAGAAATTGCATAAGATGTTAAATGATTATAATGATGATGATATGATATTAATGGGGGATTGGAATGGGGTGACATCAGTAGAATGGGATAGATCCCAAAACAATGCTAAATCAAGATTAAAATCAGGAAGATTACCAGGGACCTTCTTCCAACTGGTGGACGACCACGGTTTGGAGGATGCATGGAGGGCGAAAAATGATAAAGTGCGACAGTATACATTTTATTCGGAGGCTAACAAATCTTGCAGCAGAATTGATGCCATATGGGCTTCAAAAGTTTTAATGACAAAAATTTCTAAAGTTGAAATAATGCCAAAATCCATCACAGACCATAATCCGATGAAGCTGGAGTTAAAAGGGAGTAGTAGAAGGAATAAAAGTTGGAGGATGAATGAGTGGTTATTAAATGATGAAAAAATAGTAAAAGAGGCACAAAAAAGAATGAAGGAATATTTTGATATAAATATGACACAAGATATAGATATAAGAACGGTCTGGGATGCGGGGAAAGCATACATAAGGGGCTTCTATATTCAACAGAGTATAATACAAAAAAGAACGAAGGAGCTTAAGTTAAAACAGATACAGAAAGAGATAGAATTGAATGAGGGGCTATTAAATAAGAACCCAAGAGATAAGGAATTAAAAAACAAAGCCAAATTATTGCAGTCTCAATTATCCACACTTTTGTCGGAGGAGCTGGAGAATAAATTAAAGTGGATGAAGCAAAAAACATTTGAAAGCGGGAACAGGCCTGGAAAATTGCTCGCCTGGCAAATAAAGAAAAAACAGAAAGAAAGATATGTGAATAAAATCGTATATGGAGGGCAGGTACTAGATACAGAGGAGAAAATTAAAGAGGGTTTTTTAAAATTCTTTAAAGGATTATATAGCAAAGGCCAAGAGACAGAACAAGAGGTAACGAACTATTTACAAGGGAAGGAAATCCCCATGGTTAATCAGGAAAATATGAAGTATTTAAATGAACCAATATCGCTGATGGAGGTACACCAGGCAATTGCAAAGATGAAAATAGGAAAGGCACCTGGCCCAGATGGGCTAGCTGCGATACATTATAAAAAAGTTGAGGATTCGCTAGTATTGCCATTGAAAATCCTGCTGAATAAAATCATGAAAGAAGGCTCAATTCCAGAATCCTGGCAAGAAGCTACTATTACACTAATACACAAACCAGGAACGGATGGAGAATTGGTAAATAACTACAGACCGATCTCTCTGTTAAACAATGACTACAAGATCTTTGCGGGAATCCTGGCTGATAGATTAAAAAGGGTTATGAAAGATGTAATAAATACAGATCAGTCAGGGTTCCTACCGGGAAGATATATAAAAACTAACATGAGAGTAGTTATTGATTTAATAGAATATTTGGAACTTAGACCCAGTAAAAGAGCCGGCTTTGTACTAGTGGACGCGGAAAAAGCGTTTGACAGCCTATCAAGATCCTTTCTCTATAAGGTTTTGGAAATGGCAAGGCTAGGCGAAGATTATTGTAGGGGAGTTAAAGCAATATATCAAAAGCAAATTGCAAATATAATTATAAATGGAGATAAAACAGATTGGTTTGTAGTGGAAAAAGGAACTAGACAGGGGTGTCCCCTTTCACCGATATTGTTTATTTTATCACTGGAAGTACTGCTGAATCAGATAAGGGCTGAGGAGGAAATTACTGGAATCACACTAGGAAAGGAAATTTTCAAGGTGAGAGCCTTCGCGGATGATATCCTAATAACAACAGAGGATCCAGAGAAGAGCATTAGCAAAGCATTGGAAATAATTAGAAAGTTTGGGGAAGTATCCGGATTCAAATTAAATAAAGAAAAAACCAAATTATTAATAAAAAATGTACAGGAAAAAGACCAAAAGAAATTAGAAGAGGAGGTGGGGTTAAAAGTTGTGAATAAAGCCAAATATTTGGGAATAGATATCACTATGAAGAACATAAATTTATTCAAAAATAATTATGAGAGAGTTTGGAAAGAAGTTAAAAGAGATTTGGATAGGTGGAACAAATTGCATTTATCATTGTGGGGAAGGGTCTCAGTTATCAAAATGAATATATTACCAAAAATGCTTTATCTATTCCAAACTATACCGGTGATAATAAAAGAGGATTGCTTCGATACCTGGAGGAAAGACATAACTAAATTTATATGGCAGGGCAAAAAACCTCGTATAAAATTTGGATTATTGACACAAAAGAAGGAAAAGGGGGGGCTCTCACTACCAAATTTACGATTATATTATGAGGCAGAATGCTTAATATGGATGCGGGATTGGATGAAATTAGAAAATACAAAAATTTTGGATCTTGAGAGCTTTAACTCTAGCTATGGTTGGCATGCATACCTGAATTACGGAAAAGCTAAAATAAATAAAGAATTTACCAACCATATATTAAGAGGGGCATTATATAAGGTTTGGGTCAAATATAAGAGGTATATTGATTTGAAAACGCCGCTATGGATTTCTCCCATAGAGGCTTATGCACGCAAAAAATTAACCACTGATACAAAATGGCCTATATACAAACAATTAATAGAAGAGCACCATGAGGGGTATAAATTAAAGTCATATGAAGAGTTAAAATGTTATGGTATCAGTAATTGGCAATATATACAGTTGGTCAATATATTTAGAGCAGACAAAAAGATAGGTTTTGCAAAAGAAGATTCATTATTTGAAAGAGAATTCATTGAAAATAAAAGCAATTTGCTATCCAGAACATATAATCTATTACTGGGGTGGGACTTATTTCAAGAAGAGACGACAGAATCTATGATCAAATGGTCTCAGGATCTCGGTCGGACAATACAAATCGATCAATGGGAGAAATTATGGAAGCAGGACATAAGGTTTACGGCTTCTTATAATATAAAAGAAAATTTTATCAAAATGTATTTTAGGTGGTACTTAACACCTGTAAAGATGGCCAAAATATATAAATTGAAAAATAATTTATGTTGGAGATGTAATCAGGAACCTGGCACATTTATACATATGTGGTGGACGTGTCAAGTAATAAAAAAGTTTTGGTTAATGATTCATGAAGAATTAAAGAAAATGATGAAAAAATCGATAAAGAAAAAACCAGAGATTTACCTATTAGGTTTATTAAGCGAAGAGATCCCCCCAAAGAATAAGACAGTGTTCTTGTATGCGTGCACAGCAGCCAGGGTTCTAATAGCTACATATTGGAAGACATCCAAAATACCAACGAAAGAAGAGTGGATAAACAAGCTTAGTGAGTACTTATTAATGGCCAAGCTAACAGTAGCCTTGAGAAATCAACCGAAACAAAAGTTAAGAAGCGAATGGGAAAGTTATGATGAATATATAAAAAAATATTTTTTAAAAGAGGGTATGTTCACATGTTTAGAATAAAAAGATATGAAGGGTTATAAAAATAAAGAGTGGAGATATAAGATAAGAGTGATAGAGGAATACAGGAAAGGAAGAATGCATGCAGAGAAAATATATAAGTGATGGACTATAATTAGAAATTGAAACCAAAGTGAAAAAAGAAGTCGGGTAAATAAAGGAGGGAAGCTTATGGGGGTGGGTAGGAGCTGGGGGGTGATTGGTAACTGGTGATTGGTAAATGGTGAAACTCTGTATATTTTGTTTTTTTTTGTTTTTGTTTGTATGTTTGTTTGTTTTTTTGTTTTTTTTTATTGTTATGATTATTATTTGTGGATATTACGGATTATTTTTTATGTTCATTGATTTACAGAATATTTGTTTATTGTTTATGTTGAGTTGTACAAAGATTGATGCTTAATAAATAAATGAAATTCAAAAAAAAAAAAAAAAAAAAAAAAAAAAAAAAAAAACATGGAATGCTTGTAGGGCTAGGCAGATAGTGAGGTTGGGAGCGATTCTGGGCTTTCCACCTCACCCATTGTTTTGCTCTTTACATACACTGTCCTGGTTGTCATGATGCCACCACTGCCGAAAGAAAAATGTACAGGAAGAGCAGGAGAAAGCCCATTCTCCCCCTGTTTGCTGTTCCTGTGGGAAAAGTGGTCTATTTACCAGTGGAAAGAGGCACACACATCCCCACACCCTTGCTTGGCTAAGCTTGAATGTAATCTTTACATTACAGCATGCCCTCCAACATTTCTCTGATGAAAATAGGGATGCCCTATTCCATTATTATTATTATTATTATTATTATTATTATTATTATTATGCTATTGTGCTATTTATTTCCCGCCCATCTGGGTTGCCCCAGTCACTCTGGGCAGCTTCCAATATATATATAAATAAAACTTTAGACGCAACACCTTCCCCATACAGGGCTTGGGAGTCAGATAACTCCATACCTGCCAACATTTCTCTGCTGAAAATAGAGTCATACTAAGGTAAAGCAAGATACAATCCAGGATCAGAGCAGAAACTGGGATGACTGTCCCTGGAAGATAGGGACACCTGGGGGGTCTGCTACACTCAGATTCACGTAGCATCAGGCGTGTCGCTGTCCAAGACCAGCCATAAAAACTGTGGGGTGCACCAAAATATCCCCAAATGCCTTTATATGGGTTCTTAAGGGAACATAAAGCAGCAGAGCTAAAGAGCTTGGAGGAAGACAGTAAACAGTCACCTGATGCTTAGGTTGGAATTTGTATCCATAAAGCAATCTGCTGCTCTAGAATCTAGCGCAGTCGAGTATAGGGTTTGTCTGTTACAACGCTTTGGATTATATTAATTGAAGCTGCCACATATACTCGACTTCAAAACAAAGGTGATGATCCCTCCCCGCAAGCAAAACATCTGGAGAAGTCAGGCGCATACCTGCCAAGTCTCCCGCTGAAAAATGCGGGATCAGCAGTGGCACGGCCCCAGAAGTTGCGTAGAAGCAACTTCCGGGGCCGCTCTTCCCATGTGTGGGCACCAGAAATAGGTCAGAGTGGCACCGGAAGTCACTTCTATGCATGTCCGGCGGCCATCTTGATGACGGCCGCCATGCGGCCACCACCAAGATGGCTGCCGGGCATGCGTAGAAGCGACTTCCGGTGCCGCTCTGCCCTATTTCCGGTGCCCACACATGGGAAGAGCAGCACCCAAAATGGAGGCTCCCTGGCAGGTAGGAAATCTGGGGGATTTCTGGGATTTTTCTCCATTCGGGGAGAACAGCAGGAAACGGATTAAAATCCGGGGGTTTCCCGCGAAAAACGGGATACTTGGCAGCTAAGGTCACGAGAGTTTCTGCATAGCTCAGGGCAGGGGTGTGAGTGCACCCTGGGCCATTGAGCAAGCCTAAAATAGAAAGTGAGCAGTTCTCTTGCTCAACATGCTGAAGGTTACTTGCCTTTATGTGGCTGCTCAATATAGGACTAAGTCTTCGTGTGGTGAAAATAAGAAATTGGTGGAAGTTGTGGGGTTGTTTTTCTTCTTGTGTTGGTAGCCCTGGACTGAGCAAATCAGGTGATGAACAAATAAAAAGAACATCTTGACTTGGTGATCATCAGAACTGAAAGCCACATTCCCAGCCCCTAGTAATCAAACCAGTGGGACCTGGTGCATTTATCTGAAGTCAGCTGATTGGGAAAAGCCACAGACCATGTGCTGAATGTCGTTAATGTTTATGTACTTCACATTCCATATCAGCGCTGCAGTGGAAATTGTTTCCTTGGGTCCTGTCAGTTCAGAATTCTTGTTTTGTTTCTTCAGTTTCCAGCCCCTGCCCTGCCCCTTTCAGCTTCTTAGTTTAAAATTGTTCTTAGCTCTTTTTGTGAGTTCTCAAGCTCAGCTAAAAGGTGTCGGGTTTGAATAGAAGTATTGACTCAAATGTGACAGAGTTATTTCAAATAGGGTGGCAGGTTTTTTCAGCTTAGACTTCAGACTATTTAGTTTACATAGTTGTTATGCATTTGATTTGTTGTGGCCTCGCTATATTCTATTCATACCTTCCAACTCCCGGTTAGAAAAATCCAGGATCAGCAGCTGGCACCGGAAGTAGCTCCTGAGCATGCATAGAAGCGACTTCCGGTGCCGGCGCTGCCTGATTTCTGGTGCCCAGACATGGGCAGAGCGGCACCGGAAGTTGCTTCTACGCGTGCTCAGAAGCTACTTCCGGTGCCGCTCTGCCCGATTTCAGACATGGGCAAAGCACCCGAAATTGGTTCTGCGCATGCCCAGACATGCATGGAAGGAGCCTTCCTGGCAGGTACTGAAATCCGGGGAATTTACGGGATTTTTTCCAATCCGGGCTGCCAGCGGGAAATGGTTTAAAATACGGGGGATTCCCACGAAAAACAGGAGACTTGGCAGCTATGATTCTATTACAGAGTGAGACACAAGGCCAAAGCAAACCAAATACACAAGTGTGTGTGTGTGTGTGTGTGTGTGTGTGTGTGTGTGTAATTCTAGAAAAAAGGCAGTAGGATGTAATGTCAATATCTGATTATGTTTATTAGTTATTTTTGTGCATCCCACTTTTGCTGCTCAAGGTGGTTAACGGCAGTGTTCTTGGTACTGTTAGACTACAATTCCCACCACCCCTGACAACTGGCCATGTTTTCTGGGGCTGATGGGAGTTGTATTCCTGCAGCATGTGAAGGGCCATCCCTCCGTCGCTGCTGTACATCATGAAGATGCCTCATTAGAGCAGGAAGCAGAATTGCAAATGAAATGTGCACCCGAATTGCATCCGTGGGCCTGTCTGTCATCTAAAAAGAGCACATATTATTCATCTGGCTGAAGTGCGCCATCTATTTGAGTCAATATCTGGGTCTCATTCAGGAAACCCTGAAAACACTCTAATGGATAATGGAAACATTTTGTTTCGCAGGCACTTTCCCATACTTGGTCATTTGTGTATTTATGCCTCAGCTCTGTTGAAGCATTTTATTTTCACATCTAAAAAAGATCATTTCAGGGTTGAGCAAACACAGCACATTCAGCCGCAGCTGGAATACATCTGCTACAGTTCATTCTTTGGAAAGTTTATGAAAAGGTCTTGAAATATGAATGGGACTTCCGAAGGCGGAGATCAAATGAGAAATGTTAAATAAAGGGTCTGATCTGGTTGAATAGGTAAATGATAAAATATTTCGTTTTGTTGTTGCTCCTGGGAACTTGTTAGCCCCGTCCTCAAACTCCTGTAGAGTGAAGAGTTCCCAGTTCTCTGTCTTTGGCGCTACAGGAGAAATACTCGTCACATAACTTTCCTATAAACAAATCAGAAAGGATGGTCATTATACGTAGACCAGATGTAATCTAATTCTGTATAACCTTTGTGCAAGCAAATCAGGAAGAACACTCAATGAACAAGTCATCTAGAGGACCCTAACTTAAGTCCCATTGATTACAATAAGTGTACACCAAGCATGATTGATTCTGGGTTTGACCCATAAATGTTTACACATCAACACTTCCTTCAATATTACATTCTTATAATTAAATGAAGATTCAGAAATAAAAGCCTACAGACGCCTAGTGAGTCCAACCCTTCTAGCTATATTTTTACAATCATCCTAATGTTGCTAAACCCAATTAACTTTTTGGGAAGGGGCATTAAAAAAAAACGTAAAACCTGGCGGTTCAACAATGTTTTGGAGGTGCATTAGGTTTGATAGCGTTCCTGCTGACTTTTGCAATGATAAAAATTGTGACCAAGCGGTAGGTGGAATATGGATAAGGACATAATAATGCTTCTGTTCATGCATTATTTCCCTGCCTTCACGATGCAAAACATCCCAGTGCTTCAGCGTGACGAGGAGAGAGAGAAAATATTTTCATAATCTTACAAGTGTTTACAATCTGCCATACAAATCAAAGTAATATGGTAATAAACAGATAAGCAAAATAACACATGCTTGTTAAATGAAGTCTCCTTTTTTCTCGTGGGAGATGGAGCGAGGGAGGACTTTGTTGAATATACCATTCTGAGATTATCTCTCTCTTTTTTATTATTAAGGCTTTAAAAATGCTTACCTTCTGCAGTTGGACAATTTATTGATAAATAATTTAGACCGCATCTTAGCAGCTCCTCTCCATGTGTAACAATATTATCTGATTTAATTATGTCTCCATAGCAAAATAATAATAATAAAAGAAATCCACTCCTAGCATGATTCGAAAATATGCTGTTTTATGAATAGTTCAATAGATAGCCTTTGAATATAGATAGTGAAGATTTCAGAGTTTTGGGCCCTACACAAGTACATACACCCTACAACTTGTTTCTAGGCTCTTATCTGTCATTCCAGTCATACACTGATCTGCACAGTGATTAAGTGATGTTGCCGGAGCTCCCAATTAACTGTCTGAAATGCAAATTTATCCCACCTTCACTGATGAGTTACAAACAGGGATGAATGGCTGGGTGCCCTTCTTGTCCCTGTCACTTTTGAATTTGTTAATTGACAAGTCTGTCCATCTCGTTTCCAATTTAAATTGCCTTTTTAATCTTATTTTTTTAAAAAAAAACACTAAATACATTGCTTACAGTTTTAAAATTTTGTCCTATGGGGTAGCCCTCTTTTTTTATAATAGCATATCTATATGTATTGTATGGGCATTTGAGACTCCATTCTCTATGTAACCTTAGTAGATCTCAGCAGCAGCCAAGCTTTCCAGAAGCTTGCAAGACCTATTATTTGCTTATAGAGACCTTAAATGCAGCCCTTGGAGCACCCAGAATGAACACTATAAGTATTCAAGGAAATGTCCATGGAGGCGCAGGTTAATTTTGCAACCTGGGCGACTATCTACCAGCTCCATCTGGTACTCTGGCTGAAACCCTACCTACCCTGTCTCAACAGAGTGGTACATCCTCTGGTTATCTCCCGCTTGGACTACTGCAATGTGCTCTATATGGAGCTATGTTTGAAGGTGACCAAGAAACTACAACTAATCCAAAACGCGGTAGATAGACTGGTGGCTGGGAGCAGCCACCAGGACCATATAACATAATTCCTAAAGGATCTACACTGGTTCCTAGTATGTTTTCAAGTACAATTCAAAGTGTTGGTGCTGATCTTTAAAGCCCTAAAGGGCTTCAACCCTGTTTACTTGAAGGAGCGTCTCCACCTCCACCATTCAGCCCAGATACTGAGGTCCAGCTCCGAGAGCCTTCTGGCAGTGTCCTCACTGTGAGACGTGAAGCTACAGGAAATCAGGCAGAAGGCCTTCTCAGTAGTGGTGCCCACCCTGTGGAAAACCCTCCCATCAGATGTCAAAGAGATAAGCAACTATTTGACTTTTAGAAGGCATCTGAAGGCAGCCCTGTTCAGGGAACTTTTTGATGGTTGATGTTTTATTGTGTTTTAATATTTTGTTGAGAGCCACCCAGAGTGGCTGGGGCAACCCAGTCAGGTGAGTGGCATAGAAATAATAATAATAATAATAATAAATTAATAATAATAATACTTCTTTAAAAAAATCAAATTTATATCTGCACATTAGTCCAGAAAATGCAGAACCAAGTCAGTTCACTCCAAAATACGGAGTGATTGAATTCCTCGAGCATTCCTAGCTACTTAGCAAGTGACATTCCTTACAAAAGTTCAGAACATAAAAGCGAGATGTTAGGCAACTTCTTGTGTAGTCAGTGTAAAGCAGTCCAGATGCACAAAGGCAAAGCCTTGAAGGTGCATGTACAGAAAGAAAAAGATTAAACTTCATACCTGTATTGCAATTTTCATTGGTTTCTTTGAAACGGTGTCAGCTACAAAGACATCAAATGACAGGTGTGTTTCATGCCAACTTCTTACTCCCGCCGAAGCTCTCTTTGATTTTTGTGAACTACTTGACCAGACCCTTAAGACCACGGAGGCTTTTGTTTGGTGTGTATCCTACCTATTTAGGTCAACACTCTAGCGGGTAATCCTTTGAAAGTGGTGCAGCTTCACTTCCTAGCCTCACCTTTGACCTCTCACACCACGCGGCCCTAAAAACCCATACGCTGATTGCAGATATTGGCAAATCCTATGTGTGCTTCCACGCCTCGAAGAGCCCTTTCTGGTTTTATTAATAAGCTATGTAAATCCAGCATGGTAGCCAGTGCGGCCCTTGCATGATGCAGAGTGAAGCAAATTCCTCTGGTGGCACATCTGGACCCTCTGGGAGGGCCATGGATCCACCCACTGCTGTCTTTGCTGCCACTGCTTTCTCCTCCTCCCCTGTTGTGCCCCTGCTGACTTGTCACCTTGTCTTATATCAGGGGTCAGCAAACTTTTTCAGCAGGGGGCCGGTCCACTGTCCCTCAGACCTTGTGGGGGGCCAGACTATATTTTGAAAAAAAATATGAACAAATTCCTATGCCCCACAAATAACCCAGAGATGCATTTTAAATAAAAGGACACATTCTACTCATGTAAAATCATGCTGATTCCCGGACCATCCGCAGGCTGGATTTAGAAGGCGATTGGGGCCGCATCAGGCCCCCAGGCCTTAGTTTGGGGACCCCTGGCTTATATAAACAGCAGCCCAGCAAGCATCAAAGGAGCCACAGCTCCTTTGTTTACATGGAATACACATTCTTTACTGGTATTGTAAATGAATGAGCCCTCTCCCTCCCTGCGGCATGTGCTTCATGTGGGTGGGGAGAGGGGGGCTACAGGGCGGCATGTACAGTGGTGTCTCGCTAGACGAAATTAATTCGTTCCACGGGTCAATGCGAAGGCAAGCGGGCGGACACCTAGTTCCTCCCCCGCTAGTTCCTCTTTGTGTTCCGCTGGTCTCTGCCAGGGCAGAGACCAGCGGAACACAAAGGGGAACTAGCTGCAGCAGGGAAAGAAGGCAAAGGAAGATCAGCTGAGAGGTGGTGACAGCTGTCAGCGCCTCTCAGCTGATCTTCCTTTGCCTTCTTTCCTTGCTACAGCTGGTTCCCCTTTCGCTAGATGAATGCCCTGATTTTCTGATCAGAGGTTTTTATGGCCACGCTTCGCAAGACGAAGCAGTGGCCATAGAAAACCTCATCGTATAGCGAGGCAACCTCCGATCAGAAAATCCTTTCGTTAAGCGAAATTTTCATCTAGCAGGGCATTCGTCTAGCGAGGTACCACTATATTGGAGTTATACTCATGTCATAGACTGGCTGGCTGCAGAAGACGGGTGGGAGGCAACAGCTGGGGAAACTCCAAGGGAAGGAGGCTCAGAGCCAGGGAGTTGGCGGTGGGGTTGCAATGGGGGAGAAGAGGAGGAAGACAGAGAGGAGGAAGTGTTGGAAGGTGAAGAGGTAACAGGGTTCGGTGAGCAGGGATTGTCTGTGGCAGAGAGAAGTTCCCGAGAGAAGGCAGAAGAGGAGGCTGGCTGCTGAAGATGTCAGGGGGTCTCCCCCTCCTCCTGCTGCAACCAGCTCCCCTCACCCCTGGTCTCCCAGGACCAGAAGTGGTATGAAGAGGTGGGACTGAGACAGATAAGGCGATGAAGTCTCAGATTGCTTGGGAGAGACCATGGGGAGGAGGAAAATTAGAGAACTGTGGGAAAGCAGGGACCCTCAGCCCCCACAACTGCCTCATAGGGGCAAAAATCCACCAGGAAGAGTTGTTGTGCTCACTAGACCTGGCCTTCTGAGCTGACTTGTTTCTTTGAATAAAGAGTGATTTATTCCTGGCCTGCTCCTGACAACCACTCCTGACAGCGTAGAAGTCTGGTTTTGTGTTTTCTTCCAGATAAAGCGAAGTTTCTTCCAGACCATCACCTCCAGTTCTCCTCAGGTGCCAAAATGTCTTGGGCTGGCGCTGATGGTAGGCTTTGCTTTCATTTCTCTCAATGCGTGGCCATCCAGGCGAGGGGGGGGCATACAACATCAGGGCCAGCAGATGCAGTCACACACCCAGTCCATGCATTTTCACAATCCGTAACAGGCCTCTGTTTCTTGCAGACATTGAAAATGGTTGCTTGAGATCCTGCATTGTGATCTGACCCTTCTCTTGTCCCAGGGTATGTTTCCATTGGTGTGTGTGTTGGGGGGGTGAATTTCCCAAGAAGCTATGCACAATGACCAGTGTTGGGAACTACAGTTCCCAAGTGTCAATGTGGTAAAGTGTGGACCATCTTCGCTGTGAGTTCTGGAAGTTCTGCTTCCTGCCTTCCCTGGGAGGGCCAGGCCCTGACTGACTCCGACTACAAAAGCTGAGGCTGCTGAGCTCTTGGGCTTGGTTCTTGTTTGCAGGGGTTTGTTGCTGTTGATTTGTTGTGTCTTAATTTTGGATCTTGTGATTTGTGTGGAGGTCATTCAGTTTGGTTGTGTACTTTTTGATGTTTTATTTGTTCATGACTTCTTTCTGTTCTGCCCGCAGACTGTCTTGCCAGAGTGGTGCATGCTCTAGTTATCTCTCACTTGGACTACTGCAATGCGCTCTATGTGGGGCTACCTTTGAAGGTGCCCCAGAAACTACAACTAATCCAGAATGCGGCAGCTAGACTGGTGACTGGGAGCGGCCGCCAAGACCACATAACACCGGTCTTGAAAGATCTACATTGGCTCCTAGTACGTTTCCGAGCACAGTTCAAAGTGTTGGTGCTGACCTTTAAAGCCCTAAATGGCCTCGGTCCAGTATACCTGAAGGAGCGTCTCCACCTCCATCGTTCTGCCCGGACACAGAGGTCCAGTACCGAGGGTCTACTGGCGGTTCCCTCATTGCGAGAAGCCAAGTTGCAGGGAACTAGACAGAGGGCCTTCTCGGTAGTGGCACCCGCCCTGTGGAACGCCCTCCCACCAGATGTCAAAGAGAAAAACAGCTACCAGATTTTTTAGAAGACATCTGAAGGAAGCCCTGTTTAGGGAGGCTTTTAATGTTTAATAGATTATTTTATTTCATTTTTCTGTTGGAAGCCACCCAGAGTGGCTGGGGAAACCCAGCCAGATAGGCGTGGTATAAATAAATATAATAATAATAATAATAATAATAATAATAATAATAATAATAATAATGTTTCAAAATCCTGAGTTGTTGTTGTTTTGTATGCCGTAAGCTGCTTTGAGCATTGTTTTCACTTTGGAAAGGCGGCATACAAATAAAATTATTGACTGATTGATGTGTGTTGTGGCGGCAGCAGCACGAATGCGCCAACATTAAGACCTAGGAGAAAGCTCTTGGAAAGACACGAGCTTGTTTCTGAGCACGCACAGAAAAAGCTGGTAATTACTAATTATATTCAGGATCAAGTAGAGGAGAACTTACCTATCACTAATGATGATGAATGAGAAGGGGTAGAGTCAGACAACATGTTAGTGGACCATTCACTGGATGATTTTATCTCCCTCTTTGAGAGTTTCAGCCTGCCAGAGCGTGCTACTCTTAAGGAGATGAAAAGTGAGTCACTTATCTATTTCTAGAGCACCCACATTAACTAAGCATTGTAGAGAAATCAAAATAAGACACATAAAGGAAGTCGAGTGGAGGGAGAAGGAAGAAGAGGGAGAACAATTTGTCAGTGCCAGAACAATAAGGCGAGTTGTTAACAGATTGTTATATACAGATTCATCCAACTTGCCTCTTTAGCCTTCTTGCTCAGAGGGAGGTGGCAATGCATCTACTGAAAGCCCTTAGTCCCCTAGCTGGAGACAGAAGCCACAGTGACCTTCCCTTAGATATGGGGAGAAATTCGATTCAGTTTGTGACCTTACAAATAATTCACATTTTCTATAACAGCACGAGAACTAAAGGAAACAAAGTAATCCTTCGAAATTGACTCCAAATTCTACAAGGCAGATCTCCCGCCAAGCAATGGAGAGGGGAGGGGCATATACTTGGGTAAAATGTGCAGAAAAGTGCATGTTAGACACAAAAATGCATGGTATTAAGAGATATTTCTTTGCAAAAACGTGCATATTGGGCAAAACCACGTGCGCAAGAAATGTGAACTTTGGGAGAATTTGGCACAAAAATGTTAATAAATCTTCAGGAAGACTCTTTTTTAAAAAATGCAAGCTGATGTGGAGGATTCAATTTAAGATTGGAAAACTGAGAAATGGCGCAAACTAAAATGGTCAGATCTGCCCATCCCTACCTTTCCCCCACTCTTCATTCACAAATAAACTGATAGTTGCAACAATATTCTTGCTGGTGGGATGGGCAGTATACTCCTTGCAGTTAAAGTACCTTCAAGAAATTACAGCCTGAGTTATCTGGGCAAGAAAACCCTTGAACATGACATGTATTTTAGTCTGTTGTACTTGTGTGTGTGTGTGTGTGATACTGTTTATGTGGCTCTCCCATGCTACGCCACTTGCTGGATGTGTTTCCAGAGACACAATTGGCACGTCTGTCATTTTCCTACCACATTTGCATTCATTAGTTGTGTGTTTTCCTCCTTCCCGAGCTGAACGTGCATCTGGTATAGCAGATGTTCCACTGGAGTAGCAATAGCAGTGTGCCCCTAGTCCCTGCAAAATACGAGTATACAACTGCTCTTTCGAGCAGTGATGCTATATTTAGAGTTCAATATACCACATTATATCTTTTGAATCAAGAGTTTGCTTTGAAGAGGTCATATTCTGTGTAGCCTATGCAAATGTTTAGTCCCAGTGTTTGCTACTTGGCCCTATCAGGCTTCAGCACATTTGTAGCACCTGAATGAAGTGTCGCATCTGAAGCTTTGGAAGGCAAAGCCTTATAAAGAACTTACTCATTCCATTGAACGCCCATAACAAAAGCCAATGGCAGATGGAGTTCACATTTGCTTTGCTAACTTAACTATCATCACATTGCAATATGGAACAATGCAAAACTGGTAAAAGACACACACAGGGACATATATATCCCTCCTATAGACAGAAGCTGTGAAAGAGTAACAAAAATAGCCAGCTTCTGTGAGTAATGTTTCTGATCTATTAAGTGGAACAAAAGGTTCATAGGAATCAGTGGCGGAGGAAAGGGGGTGCAAGGGGTGCAGGCCTCCCCGGGTGTCATCACTGAGGGTGTGACAAAATGACAAAAATATGAGGGGTTTTTTAAAAATAATAATAATTTTTTGTTATTTTTCTCAAGTTTCTTTACATCAACAGATACAGTTTACATTTGTACATTACGCAGCTCTAACAAGCTTTGACTTCCCTCCTCCCTTAAGTAGGTACCATAGTTGACATTACTCGCACATTTTATTATTTTACAATTTTCCGATAGTAAGTGCTAACTCAGTATCAGAGATTATACCTGTATTATATCAACATTATAGGATCTAGTTTATACCCGCCAGAGTCTTTAAATTCTTATAGTTCTCCTTTGCATAGTCCAAAAATTTACTCCCCTCTTCTCTGAATTTCGTGTCCTCCTGGTCTCGAATTCTGCATGTCAAATTTGCCAGCTCTAGATATTCCAATATCTTCACTCGCCATTCCGCAATTGTAGGTAGTTCCATCACTTTCCATCTCAGGGCTATTAATACTCTCGCTGCCAATGTGGCGTACATGAACAGTCTTTGGTCTGCTTTTCGGATTTCATTTCCCATCAGCTCTAGCAAAAAGGCCTCAGGGGTTTTTTTTGGGAACGTATACTTAAATAGTTTTTTAAATTCATTATAAACTAGTTCCCAAAAACTTTTAACTTTGTCACATGACCACCCCATGTGGTAAAACTCACCACCTGACACCTTGCATTTCCAGCACGATCTGTCCTTTTTTCTATACATTGTGTGGCGATACCCCGATGCCTCCCCGAGAAATAAAAACACTAGACACATTGCATAAGGTTAATGGGCATAGAAGGCCACAACTTTATTGATTACGGATGTAGAGGGGTATTGGCCTAGGCATTGGATCTAACCGACTATATCTGACTCCAGCCCGCTCTGCTGGCAGTCTGTGAAAGGTTAACCCCCGTTGGATGAGTCCTGCGATGCACATCAACTAGGAGCTCATCCTGGGGCCACCGCTAGGGGCGTGCCCTCTGGCCCTCACCTACCACGGCTTCGGACTTGGCAACGCCCCCGGACTCCTTAAGGGAGTACCTTTCCGCATTTTGGGGGAGGTGATGGCCGCAACCTCCCCCCCACACCTGTACCTTCACGAGATAATCCAATGCCTACCGCCAAAACCCAAGTTGTGACGAGTAGCTACGAGGTAGGCGAAAACCACAAGGCCTGAGCCAATTTGCCAAGTGGGAAAAACTCCTACCAGGCCCCAATAGGCGACCAACCGTAGTCCATAGCACTGTCACGAAGAAACCCTGCCTACGTGGGGGAGGTGGGTGGGAGAAACGCAGTTGTTGAATCCAGAAGAAGCAAGGCAGAGTCTCTGCCGCGCTCTTGTTCAAATAGGCGAGCCGCGCCCCCCAGAGCGACCTAATTGGCTGTGCTAGGGGTGTGCCGCGGCAGGGAGATGACCAATGGGCTGGGGAGGAATGCTAACCATTCCCCCCCCCCACGTGAAGGCCTCGTGGCGCCCACAACATCTCCTCCCCCCGAGGTGGGGAAGAGACTTTGTGTGGCGATACCCCGATGCCTCCCCGAGAAATAAAAACACTAGACACATTGCATAAGGTTAATGGGCATAGAAGGCCACAACTTTATTGATTACGGATGTAGAGGGGTATTGGCCTAGGCATTGGATCTAACCGACTATATCTGACTCCAGCCCGCTCTGCTGGCAGTCTGTGAAAGGTTAACCCCCGTTGGATGAGTCCTGCGATGCACATCAACTAGGAGCTCATCCTGGGGCCACCGCTAGGGGCGTGCCCTCTGGCCCTCACCTACCACGGCTTCGGACTTGGCAACGGCCCCGGACTCCTTAAGGGAGTACCTTTCCGCATTTTGGGGGAGGTGATGGCCGCAACCTCCCCCCCACACCTGTACCTTCACGAGATAATCCAATGACTACCGCCAATCGAGCCCAAGGGGCTCGCCGCCAATACCCCCACAACCGCAACCAATACCTAATAGCAAAAGGAATGTCAGCAAGCCAAACACCATTTCCCTCATTTGAGAGGTGAATGCCATCAACACGGTACAGGAACGCCTTGCAGTCATATGACTCCAGCCTGCTGCGCTGGCAGTCTGTGAAGGATTAACCACCGTTTTGTGAGTCCTTCAACTAGGACTCACCCTGGGGCCTCTCAGAATCCTATGGCTGGGCACAAGATAGTTTGTCCATTCAAAGCTGAAACCTTTCTGGTCACTGTGTCCATTTGAAGCTGAAACCATTCTGGCCACTGCCAGAACCAAGAATTTCCTTCATTTATCAATAGCAGCAGGGGTGTGAAAGTCGCACAAAATGCGTCTCTTCAGCAGTGAAGACCAAAGATAGTTCAAGATTTGGAAAGGCAGTCCCAGCTCGACAAAGTCTTTAAAATCTTCGGTGCAAATCAACGCCTTTACAGTAAACCAAATCATTTCCACCAGGCTGCACCTCCAAGAAAACAGGGGGATTTTGTGAGGCGGCCCTGGCGGCCTTGGCCTACACAGCTGGCAGGAGTCTGTCCCAGCACTTCCATCTCCTTGTAAAGCAGGAAACTTTGACCCGTGGAGGTAGCCCCAAATTGGGACCCAGTCTCCAATCAAGGGCGCGCGCCTGGGCATGGTACTGTGATCAACCATCCAGATATTCACCGTATTATCTCCTGAGAACAAAGCAAAAGAATGTAAGTGATTTGCCGAACTCAGTTGCTTAGTCACATTGTGCAGCGGAGGTAACCCTTGTAAGCTTGGACTTCCATTGACCCAAATCTTTTATTCTCTCCAATGAGAGGCCCATGTGTACCACTGCTGTAGCAGACCGAATTCGGAAGGAATGTGCAGTACCACACAGGGACTCTTCCCTCTCCTGTCCATTTTTGATTGACGAATGTGAAGCAATAGTTATGTATCGGATAGAATTAGGTCGGATAACCAAGTGCCCTTGACAGACTGGTCGGGGGCAGGGAGCTCGCACACCCATCCTGATGGATGATGAAGGGGCAAGGCGTGGGTGTCCTTAACTGAAGGAATCGCCTGGTGTCCTTTACCGATTCTTATTCAATTTTTTTAAGCTAAGAGAGGAATAGCGGCTGTCAGGCTAGTAAAAGACTTAACCACACGTCCAGGTAACACAGTCAGGCAAGGTATTAAAGCACCTGATCTGTGGCGGGAGGGCTGACTGTGCCTGATATCCCCAGATTTGCCCCATAGGCCATAAAATCTGAAAGCCAAAGGCTTTGAACCGAAAGTCAATGAAATCAGCCATAAGAGTGGACAGAGCCAATATGTCGCTTCTCCCACAGCCCATCGAGGCTAGGCATCGCGATGCCGTTAGTAATTCCAGAAATAAATGTGCTGGTAAGTCGAAGAGAAACTTAAGGTGAAGCTGCACAATTGCGCAGAGTGGGAGTGACATCATCTTGGACCGCTTTGCAAGGGTACCGATGACAGCTCGATTATCCATCCCAAAGGAACGTGGCGATCTCTGAAGTCCTCCATCCAGGGTGAACTGGAACTATTATGAAAGAAACTTCCAAAGGTTAAATAGCATGCAATAGTAACCAGGCAAGCCAAAAGGCCACAAAGTCCGACACCAATGATTTTGGACCTAAGTCCATCACATCCGCCCAGGCCCTCTTATAAGATGTCACTACTCCCTCAGCCCGTTGAGGTATGTCAACGCAATGCCATTAGTAACCCCGGGAAAAAATTCTGAGAAGTTGATGATAAACTTAAGGCAAAGCTGCACGAATGCACAGAGCGGAGCGACATCCTCTTGGAATTCGACGTCTGCTCTGCAAGGACACCTACGACAGCTCGACTATCAATCCAAAGACAAACACAGAGATCTCTGAAGTCCTTCCACCAGGGTGAAGAGCCACTACAATGAGAAGAAACTTGGAAAGGTTAAATTGTATGTAACCGCCAACTTCATGCACCACTGGTGTCCATGAAGGAGCCCTGACTGAATCTGATAATGTGGAAAGAATTACCAATTGTCCTGCCAGAGAGATATCCCCTTGTAAAGATCCAAGAAGTTCAGTCAGGAGTACACCCATATGAAGAGGAATGAAGTCCAGCGGTTTACCCAGCCAGAAGCGCCCCGAATGGCCGGCCTGGCTTGCGAAGCTCAAGAGTCCCCAGAGACTGAAACCACCATATGCGTGCTAGGGGAAGTGAAGAACTCTGGAAGAGGGGAGTTTTGGATCTCGAAAGATCCAACAGCATAAACCCTCATATTGTGCTAATATATGCTGGGATTCCCAACCAAAAGTGAATGAGCTCTGAACTGGAATCCTGGCCTCAAAGACCTCTAATTTTATATTTAAGTAAGGCTGTTAGTGGTACACAAACCATGCCATCCTTAGCCCAAGGCTAAGCAGCCCAGCAAAATCATTCTCAAAATAACCTACAGGGCCCAGGACAAAGCGATAGAAAGCACGGATTGTAATATATGCTTTGTTGTTGTTTTAATTATTATTATTATTAATATGTATTATTGCAATAGTAACATTAATCCAATTATATTCGATACTAACAAAAGATATTTGAGATTGTAAATATCTGCACGGTGCTTATTGTTATTATTATTAAATATTAATAATTATTATTACTGGTGTACTTATTTCTTATTTAAAGCACTGTTTCATACTGCCATCAATGAGATTTGCAATGGGCAGAATGTACGCAGGCAATTAACGGGGAGGGAGTGGGTTAATCAGCAACCAAGCATAGAAACAGCCTGACGTGTCCCTGTGGTTCTAATCGAATAAATAAGATTGCAAACCAATATTGCTCTTGCAAACAAAAAACAAAAAAAAAACAAAAAAAAAAACAGTCACCAAACAATATGCCCCCGAGTATTGATAATATCTATGCTGATGACCAGCCAATGCCCCAATATTGTCTGCATCGCCTAGCAAGCAGGACCCCACAGGAAGCGGGGTTTATTCTCAATAATGTGACTCAATATTATGCACACTGACTGGATTGACAATACTTATTTATTTATTTATTTTAATTAAGAATGCTGAAGTTTGTTTGGCGTGGGCTTGGACACACCTGGACTAGACACCATTTAAAGCAGTCTACTGTGCATCCCGGACTCTCGCAGGGGACAAATCTGAATTCAATAACCAAAATTTTTAAGGATGTGGAATCTTTTAAAGGTGTGGGAAAAGTAGGAATATGGTAGGGTGCCCCTAATTCCATCAGAAAATTGTTGAAGGTTATGGCGTTATGCAACCCCCAAGCTACATCTGCTTCATAGAATCTGAGTTTTTGTTGTTGTTGTTTTTTTGTTTGTTTGTTTTTTTTCCTCCCCTGGTGGTCATCTAGTCCAGCCCCCCGTATTGCAAGAGTACGCAGCTTCCAATATGGGAATTGAACCTGCAAACTTGGCGTTAACAACACTACTATCCTACCAACCTAGAAACAGTACCTCAGAGTTTGACTTGACCTTAGAGTTCGAGGGACCCTAGAGGTCATCCAGCCCATCCCCCTGTAATGCAAGAACATGCAGCCTTCCCCATATGGGGATGGAACCTGCGCCCCTGGTTTTGTTTTGTGTTTTGTGTGTGTGTGTGTGTGTGTGTGTGTGTGTGTGTGTTTTGTTTCTTTCTCTCTCTTTTTTTCCCCTTTTTTATATATATATATATCACTACTATCCTGCCAACCCAGAAACAATAACTCCACCTCAGGATGAGAACCAGAATCATACTCTATCGGCAAGGCGACAGCAGGAGCCCCCATTAGCTAAAGTGGTGCCAAAGAACTGATTGGCGGCCCCTGGGGATGCCCTTTTTATTTATTATATTATATTATTACTTTCCAAAAAGGACACTATAAATCAAACCACCCTAAAGTACATTTATACTGGGACAGTGAGTTGAATAGACTGTAGCCTTGGAAGGGGTCTGTAGGTCATCCAGTCCAACCCCCTGCAATGCATGAATATGCAGCTGTCCCACATGGGGATCAGTGTGCAACCTTGCCGTTTTAAGGCACCGTGCTCCAATCAACAGGGCTATTTCAAAGGGAATCTAGTACAGTATAGTGTACACTGGCCAGAAGCAGGCTTCTTCTTCTTCTTTTAGTGTGATGCCCACAGAGATGTAGGAAATAGAAGCAAGCAAACCGCAGCATAAAAGGAAAAGCCACTACCAGTTAAATTAACTCAAAATGTAAAAAGATCCTAAGCAGTCGTAATACTGGGATTTCCTTATGATGAAATTTACCCTAAAAGAAGTAAGGATACTGGGCTAAATGTGTGGTAGCATGACGAGAGGTACTGATTTTTTTATTATTATTAATTTATTAACTTATTTATTATTACTGGGCTAAATGTGTGGTAACATGAAGAGAGGTCCTGATTTATTATCATTCATTATTATTTAATTATTATTTAATTGTATTTTTATTCTGAAAGAGAATTTTGTATGCAGATGTAATAATAGCTAGCAGATGCCAAATTCAAATAATCAATCCACAGCTTAAAGAGGCTAAGGCAGCAAGTACTGTTTCTTAAACAATTGAGAATACAATACTGAAATAAAACGGGGGGGGGGGGGAGAGGACTTGCAACAGGAAGCATGTAACAAAATGTTAAAAGAACAGGTAAGCGTTTTATAGTAGCAAGCAACGTCTCACTTAAAGCAGGGCCAGATAATTCAGAGCAGCTATACTGTGTAACAAAACTGCTATGGGCCTGATAAAACTTCCCCGCAGCTAAACTATGTAACAACTGCTGCTATTGGCAAAGTAAACTGCAGAGCAGCAAATATATAAAAAGGCCAGGCGATCTGGTCAGCTAGGCGATCAGGAAACAATGTAAGCAGGCTGACTGGAAACTGCTGGGCAATTAAGCAGTACTTAAGCAGTAATTACTGGATCCGACCCAAGACTGCACGGCGATCAGGGGAACAAAGAAACTGGGATTAAGGTGATTTTGCTGATAGGTAGAAACTGCCAAGCCCTTAAGCAGCAGTTCAGCCGACTCTCTCATTTTTTTATTTTATTTTCTACGCGACTTATTGGGAACCTTTGCGAAGCAAAAAACAACAAAGGGGACCCAGCAATCCTTCCCTGTCCCAGGGAATAGTCCGACACTGAGGGCAAAATTGGGAAAAAGGCTGGTAATATGCAAACATAACTATAGCAACTGCAGTAATTAAGGCCAATGGCTCAGTGAATGGAAGCAATCAAGGGGCAATTTACCCCGCAATATCTATATCAGCAGCTCACAGTTAAGGGTTTTAAAAGCAGACTCACTGTAGTTTGCGACCAGAAAAGGCAAGGAATTTTAACTTTTTGTAAACTTTGTGGCCACGTGTTCTATTAAAATGGCGATGCACACGTGCTTCATGGTCGTCTTGGCAACCCTCAGCAACTCGGCAAAGGGAAAAACATTCAGCAGTTCCCTCTAAGCCTTAAACACTGCAAATGTTAGCAAGCACAGGGAAAATAGCAACAGCGATTAGAACTAGCTATAAAAGGGGGTCTAGGAGCAGCGAAAGGGGGGGTGGGGTGGACGATTTAACCACGATAGCAACAAAGTAACCCTCGGCAACACTCCCAAAGCTACTGAAGCACGAAGCTGCTAATTAAACAAAAGGCAACTAAATAGGTTGTGCTGCTCTGGCTTCTTTTGCAAAATTAAAGCAGAGGTGAATTATGCACGTGTTGCAGCAACCCGATACAAAACAAACACGCACACATTAGTCAAGGGGATGTAGAGGGGTTCGCTTTTTGTCTTTGTTTCTTTTTTTTTTTTTTTTTTTTTAAGGTAGCTCGCAAGGAGGGGTTTTCCCAGCGGCAGAGAGAAATACAAAGGGCTAAATGAAAACACAAGGCAGAGATGCAAATTTCCAGGCTGTCCCCCCCACACACACACCCCGCAAGCATACGATACCCTACAGCAGCTGCTCCTTGCTCTCACAAGATCCGTCAGGATGCCGAAGGAAAAAGGCATCAGCGACGATCCAGATCCGATGAGGGGAAACGCAGTTGTTGAATCCAGAAGAAGCAAGGCAGAGTCTCTGCCGCGCTCTTGTTCAAATAGGCGAGCCGCGCCCCCCAGAGCGACCTAATTGGCTGTGCTAGGGGTGTGCCGCGGCAGGGAGATGACCAATGGGCTGGGGAGGAATGCTAACCATTCCCCCCCCCCACGTGAAGGCCTCGTGGCGCCCACAACATCTCCTCCCCCCGAGGTGGGGAAGAGACTTTCTCGCCACTTTTACCGGCGTCATATACCAGCGGTATATCATTTTCATTACATTCTCTTTCAGGACTATGCATGCTGTGAATTTAAGGTTCTCCTTCCATAATTTTGTCCACTCTTCAAACTCAATATTATGCCCTAGGTCTATTGCCCATTTTATCATACATTCCTTTACTGTCTCATCCATAGTGTACCTCAAAAATATGAGGGTTTTTTTTTAAAAAAATAAAGAATTTCTTTATTTAAAAAAATATGTGCAATGTCTCTCGTAACATTTTTACAAATCAGTTTCATTTGTTGAGACATTGGGAAGAGAAGGGGAAAAGAGGTAGATGGAGGAAAGATGGGGTGGGGTGACGTAGCAATAGCAGTGTGCCCCTAGTCCCTGCAAAATACGAGTATACAACTGCTCTTTCGAGCAGTGATGCTATATTTAGAGTTCAATATACCACATTATATCTTTTGAATCAAGAGTTTGCTTTGAAGAGGTCATATTCTGTGTAGCCTATGCAAATGTTTAGTCCCAGTGTTTGCTACTTGGCCCTATCAGGCTTCAGCACATTTGTAGCACCTGAATGAAGTGTCGCATCTGAAGCTTTGGAAGGCAAAGCCTTATAAAGAACTTACTCATTCCATTGAACGCCCATAACAAAAGCCAATGGCAGATGGAGTTCACATTTGCTTTGCTAACTTAACTATCATCACATTGCAATATGGAACAATGCAAAACTGGTAAAAGACACACACAGGGACATATATATCCCTCCTATAGACAGAAGCTGTGAAAGAGTAACAAAAATAGCCAGCTTCTGTGAGTAATGTTTCTGATCTATTAAGTGGAACAAAAGGTTCATAGGAATCAGTGGCGGAGGAAAGGGGGTGCAAGGGGTGCAGGCCTCCCCGGGTGTCATCACTGAGGGTGTGACAAAATGACAAAAATATGAGGGGTTTTTTAAAAATAATAATAATTTTTTGTTATTTTTCTCAAGTTTCTTTACATCAACAGATACAGTTTACATTTGTACATTACGCAGCTCTAACAAGCTTTGACTTCCCTCCTCCCTTAAGTAGGTACCATAGTTGACATTACTCGCACATTTTATTATTTTACAATTTTCCGATAGTAAGTGCTAACTCAGTATCAGAGATTATACCTGTATTATATCAACATTATAGGATCTAGTTTATACCCGCCAGAGTCTTTAAATTCTTATAGTTCTCCTTTGCATAGTCCAAAAATTTACTCCCCTCTTCTCTGAATTTCGTGTCCTCCTGGTCTCGAATTCTGCATGTCAAATTTGCCAGCTCTAGATATTCCAATATCTTCACTCGCCATTCCGCAATTGTAGGTAGTTCCATCACTTTCCATCTCAGGGCTATTAATACTCTCGCTGCCAATGTGGCGTACATGAACAGTCTTTGGTCTGCTTTTCGGATTTCATTTCCCATCAGCCCTAGCAAAAAGGCCTCAGGGGTTTTTTTTGGGAACGTATACTTAAATAGTTTTTTAAATTCATTATAAACTAGTTCCCAAAAACTTTTAACTTTGTCACATGACCACCCCATGTGGTAAAACTCACCACCTGACACCTTGCATTTCCAGCACGATCTGTCCTTTTTTCTATACATTCTCGCCACTTTTACCGGCGTCATATACCAGCGGTATATCATTTTCATTACATTCTCTTTCAGGACTATGCATGCTGTGAATTTAAGGTTCTCCTTCCATAATTTTGTCCACTCTTCAAACTCAATATTATGCCCTAGGTCTATTGCCCATTTTATCATACATTCCTTTACTGTCTCATCCATAGTGTACCTCAAAAATATGAGGGTTTTTTTTAAAAAAAATAAAGAATTTCTTTATTTAAAAAAATATGTGCAATGTCTCTCGTAACATTTTTACAAATCAGTTTCATTTGTTGAGACATTGGGAAGAGAAGGGGAAAAGAGGTAGATGGAGGAAAGATGGGGTGGGGTGACGATGTTTCTATTCTATTTAATATATGTGGGGGGGGGGTTGTGAGCGTCGCTTGTGTAGGTTCTCTGCTGTTCGCTTGTGTTCCTTTGGTGGTGAGAGATGTTGGGGATGGCCTAGGGCAGGCATAGGCAACCTTGGCTCTCCAGATGTTTTGGAACTACAACTCCCATGATCCCTAGCTAACAGGGCCAGTGGTCAGGGATCATGGGAGTTGTAGTTCCAAAACATCTGGAGAGCCAAGGTTGCCTATGCCTGGCCTAGGGTATGGTTTTTCATTTGTGATTGGCTGTGGTGGTCTTTGTTTCATGTGTGAGTGGGGTGGGTGGGTGTTTTGGATCAGGTTAGCCATATTGATTTGTATGCTGTTGGTGGATTTTTGTCATTGTCTTGTTGGGCTGTGATGTGATAAAGGGGAGCCATACCAGGGTGAAGCCATCTTCTTCTATTTGTCCCTGTGTCATTTTCAGCTTACAGTCATACCTCGGTTTGAGTACGCCTCGGTTTGAGTACTTTCAGTTTAAGTACTCCGCGGACCCACCTGGAACGGATTAATCCACTTTCCACTACTTTCAGTGGGAAAGTTCACTTCGGGTTAAGTACGCTTCAGCTTAAGTACGGATTTCCAGAACCAATTACACTCATACTTTGGGTTAAGTACGCTTCAGGTTGAGTACTCCGCAGACCGCCTGGAATGGATTAATCCACTTTCCATTATTTTCAATGGGAAAGTTCGCTTCAGGTTAATTAACGCTTCAGGTTAAGTACAGACTTCCAGAACCAATTGTGTACTTAAACCGAGGTACCACTGTATTGGTTAATTTTTCTAGTAAGGCTGTTTCCCATATTATTTGGTACCATTGGTCCATGCTTACTCCTGACAGGTCTCTCCAGTGTCTGGTTATGGTGTTTCTGGCTGCTGAGAGAAAGTGGGTTATGCGTTCTTTGTGGTGTAGGTGGGCATTATTGTCTTGGAAGGTTTTAAAAAATGGGTTCACAAAACTTTTTAATTCAGTCAACAAACGTAACGAAACACAGCTAGCACTGGGCACCACACCGCGGGGGCAGGCACTCACTGCGGGGCCTGCAGCATGCCCGAGCCACGCATCTCTCCTGGGAGTGACGTGGCGGCTTGGGCATCTGCATGCT
This sequence comes from Zootoca vivipara, assembly GCF_963506605.1. NCBI lineage: Eukaryota > Metazoa > Chordata > Lepidosauria > Squamata > Lacertidae > Zootoca > Zootoca vivipara. The sequence continues at coordinate 18,170,563 of NC_083278.1, read as the reverse complement.
CCACGCTGCCTGAAATGGCAGTGTTGGGCTTGCGTCTGCCCACTGCCTCTCCCTCAGCCACCCTACAGCTGAGGGGGAGGCAGCGGAGAGGCTCCATGCAGCGTGCCCCAACCCCGGCATCAGGACGTCTGTGCCACACTGGGCAACCGAGTGGCTAGCTATGCCGCTGATCGGAATATTTTTAAACGTTTGGAAATGGGGAAAAGGGAGAGAGGGACAAAACCTGTGGCGGGTCCAAATGCTGTCCTCCTCTCTGTTTGCAGACAGCAGGGTCCTGAAAGCTTCTGCAAACGGGTGGAGATGAGGGAGGGTCTCTCCTTCCTTCTCACCTCCTTTCCTCAGCTGCTGCTTAGCAGTGACTGAAGGGAGTGGCATAGGATAGGCAAGGCCAGTCCCACAGAGGAGCTCATCCCACCTCACCTGCCTCAGTGAACATTTGGCTTCATGGCTCCTCCTCCTAAGGCATTGAGTAGTGCTGAAAGATACATCGTAAGTGTATAGGGTTCAGGATACTGTGTGTCCCAATAAGGGGACTTGAGGGATTCGACCTGCCCTGCTTTCATTTGGTCTAAGGCCTAGTGTTAGAACCACAGCACTGATTCCTGTCCCAGGCTCTGGCTGCAGAAGAAGAAGAAGAAGAGAAGAAGAGTTTGGATTTGATATCCCGCTTTATCACTACCCTAAGGAGTCTCAAAGCAGCTAACAATCTCCTTTCCCTTCCTCCCCCACAACAAACACTCTGTGAGGTGGGTGGGGCTGAGAGACTTCAGAGAAGTGTGACTAGCCCAAAGTCACCCAGCAGCTGCATGTGGAGGAGCGGAGACATGAACCCGGTTCCCCAGATTACGAGTCTACCGCTCTTAACCACTACATTACAAAGCTTTCTTAATGGTGGCAGCAGAAGAGCCCATTTCAGTTTCCCAGAATGCTCCAGAGTAATGCTAGGTTTAGGGCATGGTGGGAAATTAAGATGTCTGTCTGGTGGGGCCCGGACTCATCAGTGCCTGTTCTCTCACCAACAGGGAATCTGTCAGTCCAACTGCCTTGATCCACTCTGTCAGTCATTATGTACAACCAAGATGGTGCTAGTGCGAATCATGGAGAGATCTTCCAGAGCAGCATCCCGTCTCCTTACCATAGCTGCCAAGTTTTCCCTTTTCTCGCGAGGAAGCCTATTCAGCATAAGGGAAAATCCCTTTTAAAAAGGGATAACTTGGCAGCTATGCTCCTTACAGTTTATTCCATGGGTATCACAGCAAGATATTTGCAGAGCAGGAGGCCTCAAAGAATGCAAACAAATTAGGGCCATTAACAAACAAACAAATGTCTCCATGGTCCTAAATCCAGCAGTAATCCTACAAAACCCGTTGAGTAGGGTTCACAAGCTGTCACCAGATTAAAAACTTGCAGAATTCCCTGATTGGCTGGAACTTGTGGCAATTAATACACACATTTTCTAGAGAAGTGTGGATTGTTCACTTATTGGTAAAATATATGTACTTCTAATAGCTAGAACAATATTTGCTGATAGAAAGATGAAACTGCTGCCTGGAATATGGGCTGGTTCCATAGTCCAAATGGAATTAAAAGCAGTCAAAGGAGCTTCTACAAAGACAAGCATCACAAAGCCCCTTCTTCCTATTAACACAGGGAGAAGAACCCCCAGGCGTTGAAAGGATAAATATATCTGAAATGTATATAAGTACAGTTTGAAGGAACTTGACTGAGCCAGTGGGTTTAAAAACAATTTAAGCATTTTTCCAAGCAAGAGATTAGTCATGCAACAGAAGAGTAGCTGAAAGCTGTGCCCAACTGGCTCTTTGTAAGTGAGAAGAAATGGGGGTGGGGGAGAGAGAGAACTCAAGGCAATGGAGAAATACTTGAGCTAGGGATAAAGAAAAAAAAACAATCCTGGAGTTAAGGCTACTTCAGCAGCTTCAAAACAAAGCCCTTTTCACTTCTACTCCTTCTTTTCATTCAAGGAAGGAAGGAGGGGTTAGAGAGAGATGGATGCTTGTAGAAGACAAAAGGTTAGCTCAACTTTGGGTGCTTATGGGAGCCAACCACTTTCTCCATGTGCCCCTATTTTCCAGGGGCTGTACTGGATTTACAGAAGCCGTCTCAGTATCTGATTTGATCCCAGAATGTCCCACTTTTCCTTAGGACATCCCTATTTTCATTGGAGAACTGTTGGAGGGGACATCTCTGTTTTCATCAGAGAAATGTTGAAGGGTATGCTTTCGTCATCTAATGCCCCAGAACTCCGCTTGTCCTATCACTGCCCCCCTCCTATTCTCTCCCCATTTCTTTCCTTTCTGCTGTTTTTGTAGTGACACTAACACCCCATTCTTTTCCCCGCCCAGCCTGTGGAAGGTTGCTGCATGACCACTGACTTTGCCCACAGTCCTGAAAGTGTTTGCAATTTGAGTATTCAAGGCACACCCGTGCATAAATGCAACCACTGTATCAATATCGTATTGATGTGTGCCTATGTGAGCTAGAAATATTGCTTGCCATTAGCCCCTTTCCATCACTTATTTATGTTACCCGCTGGCCTCTGCACATGCATGCTTCCACCTCTCACCTACATAAAGGAATAACAATGGTAAGTGCTAATAATGTGTCAGCAAAGAGGCACAAGAAGAAACCTTACCATGGTTTGCATCCTTGCCAGTGTGGCGGAATAGTGCCTGATGATGATTCCGGTTCATCATGGGTTAACCTATCACTCCCATGATAGGCAGGTGTTCCCTGGGAGGCGGAGCTAGACGGCGTTCTAAATGGACGGGGAACAACTGTTGAAAGGCAGATGGGGGTTGGCAGTTGGGGAGTGGAGGGTTAGAGAGGGAGTAGGAGGTTAGGTTTGGGTGGATGGGAATAAAGGTTATAACCTGGGACCCAGGTGGTGCTGTGGGTTAAACCACAGAGTCTAGGGCTTGCTGATCAGAAGGTCGGCGGGTCGAATCGCTGCAATGGGGTGAGCTCCCGTTTCTCGGTCCCAGCTCCTGCCCACCTAGCAGTTCGAAAGCACATCAAAGTGCAAGTAGATAAATAGGGACTGCTCCAGTGGGAAGGTAAACGGCGTTTCCGTGCGCTGCTCTTGTTCGCCAGAAGCAGCTTTGTCATGCTGGCCACATGACCCAGAAGCTGTCTGCGGACAAACGCTGGCTCCCTCAGCCTATAGAGCGAAATGAGCGCCGCAACCCCAGAGTTGGACACGACTGGACCTGATGGTCAGGGGCCCCTTTACCTTTTAGGAGGTTAGGTTTGGGTGGATGGGAAGAAAGGTTATAACTGTTATTATCAAGATGCAGGAGATGTATTAATTAATAAGTCTGTATTATATGAAATTTAATTCTTTAATTCTGGTTCTTTTAAGAACCAGAGAAATCCATGTTTTCAAGTTAAATAATAAAGTTAAATGTGCCTAACCGTTCGTGGACTCGGGCAATGTCTCAGCACCTTCAGAGGTGTGACTAAGAGGCGACAACAAAGCTTTCCTGTGGAAGAGGAAACTGTTTGCTTTTTCTCCTGTCATACAAAGGGCTGGTTAGTGAAGCCAAGGGAGCCACATAGTTGCCTAAGGGAGAGGCAAATTGTAGCAGTAGGGATCCATGGGAGGGAGACCCCACTGGTGGCAATAGGTTTCGAACGCAGAGCCCTGAGGTACCCTGGAGACAAGTCCAATTTGGACACTGGAGGTTTACTCCCGTTTGTTGTTAAAGCAGTGAGGGGTGGGAAACAGGGAATCCCTCACAGCCAGTACCAAGGTTCTTGGTGTGGTAAAAGTGGGATAGATTCGATATTTCTTACAAAACAAAAAACAAAACAAAACAGGAAGAAGACGAAATTATTGCTTCTGAGTGCCAATGAGGATGGATGCCGCATGAGAAATCACTCTGAGAATGTTGGAGCAGAATTACAGCTGACTTTACATTTCTGGCAGCTGCTTCTGCCTTCCCCAACCCTCACAAATCTGCCCTGATTTATACTATTGATTTGGAGAGTAAAGAGATTGATTTGGAGAGGAAAAGGAGAAAATACTAGGGAAAGAATGGAAGACATCATTCTCTCCCATGCCCTCTGCTTCCTCTGCGTTCGTTTCCCACCCATAAAGTTCATTCCCGTGGATGTTTTACTATTTCCAGAACTTTATATTGCCAATAACAGATAGCGTGTTGCTGGAGCAGCCTCGACTGCTCACTATAAACACTGCAATATCTACCATACCTTCAAATCATATTCAAAGGGCATTCCCCACCACCAACAACAACACCACCTAAATAATTCTGGGCATAGTAGTTTGTTAAGGGTTGCTGGGAACTGCAACTCTCTGACGAGTAAACTACAGTACCCATAATTATTTGAGGGGAAAATATGCCTTTGAGCATGCGTTAAAGCTACAGGGAGGAATTCAATGCCACACTAAGGTGATCATTCAGTTAGGGCAGGCATAGGCAACCTTGGCTCTCCAGATATTTTGGAACTACAACTCCCATGATCTCTGACTACTGGCTCTGTTAGCTAGGGATCATGGGAGTTGTAGTTCCAAAGCATCTGGAGAGCCAAGGTTGCCTATGCCTGAGTTAGGGCATGCATTTTGGCTTGCCTGATGGAACAATCCCTTCTCGCCTTCGTTACATGCTGTTCTGGAGGTTGTCCCACCTACCACAAGCCAATTTTGGGGGTGGGTGGGTGGGGACGAGAGGGGGGGGGGAACCCATTGTGCGAGCAGAAGTCCTTTTGCAGAGTTTCCACTGAAGGAGCTCATTGGCTGAATCCCGCCAACTATGATGATGATAGTTATGTATGTTCCTTAAGTGTCCCCTGCTCTTATCTTGAGTCTGGACTAGGATTCTGAGCCCTGTGTTCTGATTCGATACATGATATCCAATCACGTAGAATTGTCATGGTTTGGGCTACTGGCATTGGCTCTTAAGCTCTGGATTACGATTCGCAGCTTGGGGGTTTAGGCAGTCAATCACGTTGAGAGTGGGAGTGTGCCCAGGCCTTCAGAAATACATAAAAGCAGCTGCTTTTCCCCTGCTGCTCTGTTCCTGGTGCTTCAATAAAGCCTTTAAGCTGAATCACTACCTTGGGTATTGCTTGAACCCACATGGACTTCATACCCTCCAACATTTCTCCAGTGAAAATAGGAATGTCCTAAGGAAAAGCGGGACATTCCTGGATCAAATCAGAAACAGGGACAGATTCTCTAAATCAGGGGTGTCTCTAGGAAATAAGGACACTTAGATGATCTACTTCAATAATAATAATAATAATAATAATAATAATAATAATAATAATAATAATAATTCATTTATATGCTTTCCACCCTGGGTAGCTTCCAACAAAAAATAGTGTGCACACAGCTTTGGTCTCCACCAAGAGACAGGCATCTCAAACAGGATGCAGGCCTCATCACACATTGTGTCTTCTCAGCATTCAGTAATCGGAGGCAATACCGATTAGAGAAGAAAACGGAAAAAGACCAATTTAACTGTCACGTCTTAATAGACATTGATGAATTTCTCTAATCCCTTTCAAAGCCAGATAAGCTTATAGTATCACCAGTATCTGATAGTGGTATGGTATGCTTTGTTTCAACCTATCCAATGTATGGACCCAAGTTGTAGGATTGTTTATACAAATGTTTATAAGCCACTTATATGACATATCAAAGCGGTGCACAGCAATGCAGGCAACAGAATATAAAATACTATGAAAATAAAAATGATTGGCTAAGCTTGAGCAAGCAAACAAACAGAACTGATTAGGCCTGTTGGGATAAAAAGGCCTTTATGAGAAACCTGAAAGTTAACAGGGCGGCTGCTGAATCTCTACGGGAAGAGTTTTCTGCAGCATGGCACAGGCAACATTAAATGCTTGACCACTACTTGAAGGCAGAGTGTGTGAGAGAAACAATTTTCTCTGTCTTTTCACTGTCTCCATGACATCCAGGCTTCATGACTCTCTCCCTCTTTTTAACAAAATAGGCTACAAACTCTCAATCTATTCAGTTTTATTTTAAAGAGAAACATAGAATCAGAGTTGGAGAGTTGGAAGGGACCTCAAGGATCTAGTCCAACCCCCTGCGATGCAGGAATCTCAGCTAAAGCATCCCTGACAGATGGCCATCCAACCTCTGCTTAAAAACATCCAAGGAAGGAGAGTCCATCACCTCCTGAGGAAGACTGCTCCACCATCAAACAGCTCTTACTGTCAGGAAGTTTTTCCTGATGTTTAGTTTGAATCTCTTTTCAAGTTCAAGTCCTACCCTTCAGAGCAGGAGAAAACAAGCTAGTTCCCTCTTCCATGTGACAGCTCTTGAGATATTTGAAGATGGCTATCATAACTCCTCTCAGTCTCCTCTTTCCCAGGCTAAACATACCAAGCTCCTTCAGCTGTTCCTCATAAGGCTTGGTTTCCAGACCCTTGATCACCTTGGTTGTCGTTCTCTACCCATATTCCATGAATGGTGATGAATGGTGGATCATTACCTTGACCATGTCAGTTGCCCATCTCTGCACCTCATCTCATATTATTTGGTTAAAATGTGGCAATCAATGCTTACACGCCATTCAATCTAAATGAAGGGACTTCCGTCAGTCTCACGACAGTTCATTATTCCTAATTGAAACCAACTTTATCTGTATTTCTAGCAACCTGATCTCATATTATTTGGTTGAAATGTGGCAATCAATGCTTACTCGCCATTCATTCTAAATGGAAGAATGCCCATATCATGCCTTTCTGATAGGTGTATTGTCTTTGAAGCTCCTTTCTGAACATAATTACTCCCATTGTGTTTGATTTCTTCACTGCTATCTACTTCATCCAGGAGCAAAAATGAAAGCCAGGCTGATGGGTAAAAGGGAAGGCAACCTAACATCGCATTGCATGAGAGCAAACAAACAAAGAATCATGGTGCTGATAACACCAAGGTTGCAGGTTCGATCCCTGTATGGGATAGCTGCATATTCCTGCAGATGATCCGTAGGGTCCCTTCCAACTCTTCAATTCTTTGAGCTATAAATCAGAAACTGGGATGTCTTCCGTAAAACTGGAGCTGCCCCTGGAAAATAGGGACACTTGGAGGGGCTGCTAGAGTTCTGTTTTACAATTAGGTCAGTAATGGGGTTCCCAAAGCATAACCTCATCATGCAGAGACCTGTTCTCCCTGCTATGCCGATTCTCTAATTTATTTGAGGCCTCATCTGTCGCCGCACCACAATTTCAAAGACCATATAGCAGAAACTAAATCAAGCCATGTGTGATTTATTTGTGCCTAAATTCATTTGCAGCATGGAGGAGGAAAAGAAAAGATGTATTTATTTCCCTGCCCTCGGTATAATCTGATTGGCTCTTGTGGCAGCTGAAACGAGAAAGTTGCTGCAAAGAGAGAAAATCATATCAGGAAGAGCACATGCTAATGTAATCAGGGTTTCTAAAGGGAAGTGATTTTGACAGATTAGAAATTATAGCTTTGTATGGATACCACCCAAGTTGTCAGCCTCTCTTCCTGCAGTAACAGCAGGCTCTGTTAAACTTAAGGATCATTCTGTCTGCTTGCCGTGTTTTGTAAAATCAACTTCTAACAAAGCTGGTGCATTTCCGACAGCGAGAGCCTACAAAACAGAAGGTTAAAATTTCCCATTTGGCATCTTAATCTTCTATTAATGATGCAACCTGTATGATGCCATCTGAACGGCATGAATCAAGAGCAGGCCCTCCTTTCCACAAATGGGAGCTTCGGCTCTAATGCAGCGATCTTCCTCTTTTTTAATTGCTTTTTGCAGATATTTTTAAAAGGCACTTTCATCCTTAAGTGTAACCATTTGCATTCAAAGTTCAATGCAAAGAAATACTGAAGCATCATTTCTGAACCGTTCCTTCTAGCAGGTTGCACAGCTCCTGACTGCAGAGCGAGATGGAAATGGGGACGCAAAGTTTTTATTCCCTCCTCCCCACCTTCATCTCATTAGTAGCCATTAGAAACCCACAGGGGGGACATAATGACCAGCAGGAAAAGGGCAGAGCTGCCCTGAATGAGAAAAAATAGATGTTTAGAGCACACAGATATTATCGAAAGGCAGCACCAAAGTAGTGAAGTGTGGCCATTTAGGGCATCTCCTAGGAAACCGCTGGATCACATTAAAAGATACATAAAAAGAGCTGCACAGTGAACACTGTGCATTTGACAGCACTGAGGATGGCTATTGTGAGGGACAGAGGATATCGCGAAGTCCCTCCCCTCCTGAGTTCAAGCCCATCCCCGAGCACAGGGGAAAGCAGAGAGAGTTCCGATTCCAGTGGGGAAGCAGGAAGTCGTGTCCGAGGCTCAGGCAAGGTAGCGGAGCCAGGGTCCCAGGTGGGACAGGAAGGGGCAAATAGGGGGGGGGAGACCCATCCCCCCAACTCCGGAATTGCGCAGAAAGAGGAGAGGAAAGAGGATGGGTCTACCAAAGCTTTTGTGTTGGAGAAAGACGCGCCAAAAGCCATTCGGAGGTTCTGAACCTGACTGAACACATCGCTCTGTGTAAATAGCAATGACTTCAGCACTGTAAATACGCAGCACCAATAAAAGAATAAAATGCAGAGCTGGGTAGAGTCGTTACTCTGAAGTAGTCCGCTCCGGCCACTGTGACAGCTATCTACGTACAATTGTTCTAAATCCTGCAAAGGGCATTGGTAGGGAATCAAGGGTGTGCTTTCGAGGACATATCATGGCTTGCTTGGCTTACAGACTTTCAGCTGAAAGTTCTAGGTTTTAAGAACTGACTGGACTGATGCATGAATTAATCATGCTTAGCGCTGGCTATAGCATAGCATCCGCCAGTGCAACTTATGGCAGGATGCTAGAGAGTTACAGGGTGTATGAGAGACTCGTGGTTGTCATAACTCTGATCGCCAGCAGGAGGAAATGCTGGTAAGGGCTGCTGGTGCCACTCTCTCGGTGGCATAGCGTGGTTTGCCAGTGCTCGGGGAACGCGCACATGCACACCAGGGGAGGGGGGAGGTTGAAAGGAGCCAGCCTAGTCCTCACCACCAATGCCGCTGGAGCAACCCTCCTCCTGCATCAGAGCAAAGTGGGGCCACCATTCAGCAAGGGGGCTGGGGAGGCGGCAGCGAGGCCAGGCCAGACTCTGGTCCCCATAGATCCCCGGTAGCACACAGGGAAGGATGGGGAGCCAGGGCAGTATAAGGATGCCCACAGAAGCCAACGCCTGCATGGGGGCACCTGATTTTCATGCCCTTAAAATTGTGTGCCTGGGGCCATGCCCCCCTCCACTACTCCCCTGAACTCTCTGCCTAAGGGAGAAGTCAGTCCTGCTTCCAAGTAAAAAGCAAAAGGAGGGCAGCCTAAACCATGCAGACTGTGTCCCAAGCCTTAAAAGGGTCTCTTGCACAAGCTCCCTAAGAACAGTGCAATGTGTTTTCAGTACTCATTTCCTTAGGGAGGTTTGATCCCTGCATTCACGATCAAACAGTTGTGGGTTGTAAATTCTTATGTCTCCCCTTCACTCACTCTTAGAAAGCTTCTGACATACCTAATAGGAAGACCACATAATATCAGACAGAGATGACTCCCCCCCCCTTCTTCTGATATCAGTGCCTGGTGTTTTTTGGTTGCCACAGTGTGCATTTCCCAAACAGCAGGCCCGCAGGTCACTTAAGTCTGATTATTTGCAGAGCCGGAAAGGTTTTGAATGTCATTGATCAGCTCAGATGTCAGCCAATTTCGCAGAATGCCTGGGTGCTAAGGAAATGGAGCCGTTTAGGGAATACAAAGGAGAAAAGCAGCGAATTGTACATTCCGGTTGTGTCTTTCTCCTAAATTACACACATTTTTTTGGCAACTTCAGTAATTCACTTCATCCAATAGACCGCCAGCGAGGTTAGGACAATAAAATTTGAAGAACATCTTTAACTGACAATTTAAGCTCAAATCATTTTTGACTTGCAAGGTGTTGTATTGTATCATCATGAGGAATTGATGCTACAGTAGGGCTTTCAAATTGTGGAATTACATCTGATCTAGTCACCTTTTATAGATGAAGGGGGGGTTGGAGGCACAGGTAGGCAAAAATTATTACCTGAAGGTATCAGTAAGAATACATTTCCTACTTGCAGTCTTAATGATAATAGCTGTTGATGCACATGATTTGGGGTAAAAATTAAATGATAATTTCGAACTCACCGATGAACTAGATAAGGCATGCAAGAGATTTCCTGCTGGCTTATATTCCTATTAGTGTCTGCAATAGAATCCACTGATTGTTACAGAAGAACATTTGAAATGATGTGGTTTTATAAGAAACATGCTCTCCTGAAATTATATGCTTTTTTTTAGTTCAGCACTTCCATTGTGCTATTCAGCTCCTGAAATAAATGAATGAGGCATCCCACTCCCGACCATAGACAACAACTGACACTTTGTTAGTAAGTAAATAAGATACGCACACTCAATCTTTAGATTCCTCTCTCAATTCTACTGTGAAATTTATGAAAAGAAAATCATAATGAAGCAAACTTGAAGAATGAGAATAGATAATAGGTTGCTTGCATCCTAAGCTGCCTTCCTCTTCTTTTCATAAGATGTTATTAAAGCTTTTTCATAATACAATAAGAAAAAAAGAAACTTATCTAAATAAACTTGAGAGTCCCATGGACTGCTAGAAGATCAAACCTATCCATTCTTAAGGAAATCAGCCCTGAGTGCTCCCTGGAAGGACAGATCGTGAAGCTGAGGCTCCAATACTTTGGCCACCTCATGAGAAGAGAAGAATCCTTGGAAAAGACCCTGATGTTGGGAAAGATGGAGGGCACTAGGAGAAGGGGACGACAGAGGACGAGATGGTTGGACAGTGTTCTCGAAGCTACGAACATGAGTTTGACCAAACTGCGGGAGGCAGTGCAAGACAGGAGTGCCTGGCGTGCTATGGTCCATGGGGTCACGAAGAGTCGGACACGACTAAACGACTAAACAACAACATCTAAATAAAAACAAACAAACAAACACACACACACACACACACACACAGAGAGAGAGAGAGAGAGAGAGAGAGAGAGAGAGAGAGAGAGAGAAATGAAAACTCAGACTCCACTCTTAAAGGTAGCTCTTAACCAGTGCTATTTTTCTAGCTCACCATGAGTGCCTCCCTTGTTCTCTTATAATGCAATGATACCCACCTGAGAGGTGCCAGAACTGAGTTCTGATGGTCTTAGCTCTGCCCTTAACCCTTGTCATGCACAGAAAGTGGTGGACCCTCCCAGCTCTCACCTGGGACCTTTCCTCTCTTCTCCCAGTCTCTCACCCTCAGAGATCTTCCCTTCCCTGCCTTTCACTCTGATTCCTTCCACCCACCACCTCTAAGGTGCCTTCTTCTAAAGCAGGCACGTCCAACAGGTAGATCATGATCTACCGGTAGATCACTGGACGTCTGTGGTAGATCACTGGTAGATCACTGGCTCCCCCCAAAGAAGCTCAACAACTTTGGTTCCCCTAAAAATGCTCAACGTTTTAGCCTTCACCCCCCCCCCCAATGGCTTTCCTCCCACCTCAGAAAAGCTCAACAACTTGACCTGAACCCCTAAAAATGGGGCTTTCCTCCTCCCTAGAAAGCTTAACAACTTTGACCTGAACCCCCCAAAAGGAGGTAGATCACTGCCAGTTTTTAACTCTGTGAGTAGATCGCAACTCTTCAGAGTTGGCCACCCCTGTTCTAAAGCAAGCTTCTTCCATCAGAGGAAACCGACAATGTGACTCAATGAATGCCTTTGTTTATAGATGTTCAGAAAATGCTACGCTCTCATTGGCAAAGTTATTTGTAGGCATTTAGGTGGACCCAGACTAAAGCTTAGCTCCATTTCAGATCAATGTGGAAAGTTAGCCACGATAAATGTAAGTCCCAGTGATTTCCTTGGGAATTTGGTGCAACTAAGTAAGTCTGAATCCAATGTCACCAAAAGCTTGGGAAAGAATTAAAGAAATCTATTGATTTATTTTTTTATATGCCTGTTGTCTTTGTCCATGGAGTTTTCTTGGCAAAATACTGGAGTGGGTTGCTAGTTCCTTCTCCAGGTGCTGGAGGAGACTCTTGAGAGTCCCATGGACTGCAAGAAGATCAAACCTATCCATTCTTAAGGAAATCAGCCCTGAGTGCTCACTGGAAGGACAGATCCTGAAGCTGAGGCTCCAATACTTTGGCCACCTCATGAGAAGAGAAGACTCCCTGGAAAAGACCCTGATGCTGGGAAAGATTGAGGGCACTAGGAGAAGGGGACGACAGAGGACAAGATGGTTGGACAGTGTTCTCAAAGCTACCAACATGAGTTTAACCAAACTGCGGGAGGCAGTGCAAGACAGGAGTGCCTGGCGTGCTCTGGTCCATGAGGTCACGAAGAGTCGGACATGACTAAATGACTAAACAACAACAACATTGATTTATTTTTAAACTAACAGAATTTCACCAGGCTGCTTCTTCTTTAAAAACAAACAAACAACCATAATATACTCAATTAAATCCAGGTTTAATACAGCCTCAAAGTGGACCAAGGGAAATCAATGGACAAATCAGTCATGACTTGAGTTCATTTTTTCCAATGGGTCTACCTTTATCCACCCAGCAGTTGGTGTGGCTTTGTGCATCCAATAACCATTGGATCAAAATAGAAGCCTTCCCACAACAGTACTGTAGTGAGGTGCCGGAATGCCCCATTTCAGGCTTTTTGCTGGTCTCCGTTGACTGTGTACCACCAGCAGGCCTCCCACCTGCCTGTCCAGGTTGGCTTCAATAGGGTGATGAATCACTTAGTCAGTGATGGTCAGTCAATGGGCCCCCCCCCACTCAATCCAAACCCCACACAGCCCAGAGTAAGGGTGTGTGTGTGAATAGTGTGAATAGTGATGTAAGTTCTTACCACCCAGACACACTCTGCACAGGGGCGTAGCAAGGGAGGGGCGGGGGTGCTCCGCCCCGGGCAGCGCACGATCCTGAGGGTGCCATGGCTGGGTGCCCGGCCCCCAAAACGCACAGCCTGCCCCCGCCTGCTCTACGCCCCCAGTGGCAGAGCATGAAGCTAAGAGTGCTCTCTTTTGCAAAGCGAAAGGACATTCTGAATATCAAGAAACCCTGTAGCATGCTAACCTATTTGGAGGAAAGGTTGGAGAACTTTGTAAATTAAGTAAAATTAAACAAATCACCGAGTGCTGTGGAAAGATGTTGGAAAACCTCTACATTTTCTCCTCGTTTCCCCTATCTCTCTCCCTCTTCCCATAACTTAAATCTCAAGATGCTTGGGCCAATCAATTTGAATGGAGAAGCTCTAAGCACATATGCCTCTTCTCAGGCTCACCAAACATGGCAGCCAGCGAGAAGTTAGTTACCAGGTGGCCTTAGGCAGATTAGTCTGCATGCCCCCATGACTCCTGCTAATGTAGTGCATCATATAAACCTCCCTGGTGTGTCCCTGGAACTCTCCACCTGAGGCCAAAATAGTAACAGGATAAGAGAAGGCCTCACATGCACCCAAATCTTTAGATTCCTCTCAGGTTGCTTCCAGGGTGGGTAACCTGTCCCAATAATTTTTTAACAATTTTTTAACAAACATTAAATTTGAACAAACCAACGTATATAAATCTACTCTTGATGGGCTAAGTGTAACCCATTATACTGTACTTACATTCACCAGGTACAGGGAACGTAGAATTTGGGAGCATTTTATTATCTTCCTCACGCCATTTTGGGTTGTGTGGGTCTTTCCGTCCCCCGTTTCCCCCCTCCCCAAAAATGTACTAGCAACATGAGGAGGCAACGTATCTGTTCAGAGCCCCGGTGAGACTATTCTGTTCACAGATCATTATTGACACCCTGACATTTGTCACCGTCTTTCATAGCGGTTAAATCTTGTTTTATCTGTAAATGTCACTGTGTCATTTATTCATGAAAAAGAGTCACATTCCCAAAATAGTATATGCTCAGAGTTTGGTGCCTGTGCTTTCAAAAGGGAACTTGGTTTTTATTCACAGCAGGCAATCCTTGGGCAAACTTCACTGCTGATAAATGGTTTGTTATTATTACATTATTATTTTTTTCCTCCCCTCCAAGCGGTTGTCTACATCTCTGGATACTAGTTTTAGGTTTATGTTTGAGAAAACAAAATCTTAATCGAAAGGAATAGCTCTGGATTTACTTTATTTTATTTAAAGCTGTTTATCCTTTAAGCTCCCTATATATACAGCCCACAAAGCTTTATCGGTACTCTCTGTACCTGGCGAGCATAGTCCTTTTAATTTGACTTTTTAAAACTGACTGAACCCAGCTGTTTTGCTATATTTCAAAGAGCCACAAAGAGCTCTTCTATGTGTTTCTGATTGATCTCTTCAAACACATCAGCCTGAGTAATCTCAGATAATTTCAAGGCCATTTGCAAAGATTGGCTAATCTTTAAAGCTACCCTTGTGCGATAAGAGCAGAGGCATGTGGCGGTGGAAGACACATTAGGCCAGTGTTCCAGGGTCGGAACGGGCTTCCCACTACTTTCTGGAAACGATTCAATGCCTTGAGTTGTGACTTACCATGGCTTGCACCCACCATACATCCAAGACCACAACCGTTAAGATGCAATGAAAGGTTTGCACGCTAGCACTCAGTCTAGTACTGTGGGAGAGGATAATGCTTGATAGCAGAAGTACTTCGGAAGCCTTCAACTAAATGTAAAAGAACTACTTCTTGTCATGGTTTTGCGTTGATGGGAGCTTTTGCAGAGGGCATTCTTGGAAGACGTGGGAGTTCATTGTAGAATGGGAAGAGAGGAGATCTCTAAAGTAGGGTAGCCCTGATGATGCTCTAAAGATGTTGCTGAAATCCAAGTCCCATCAGCTCCAGCCATCATGGCCAGTGGTCAGGAATGATGGCAATTACCTGGAGGCCAACCTGTTGGGTAACCCATTCATAGCCCACAAGCAGTAGCTTGAATAGTGCCTGAAAGAGTACAGGGAGCCAGAGAAAACACAGGAGAATTGGTGCAATGTGATCCTATCCCTTCCCCGAGAGGTTCATATATTGTTGTTTTTATTCAGTTTATATTTCAATGAAATAATGGGTTCTAACCAACAAAGCCAGGGTTTCCCAAACTTGGATCTCCAGCTGTTTTTGGATTACAATTCCCACCATCCCTGACCACTGGTCCTGCTAGCTAGGGATGATGGGAGTTGCAGTCCAAAAACTGCAACTTCTGTATCTGAAGAAGTGTGCATGCACACGAAAGCTCATACCAAAATAAAAACTTAGTTGGTCTTTAAGGTGCTACTGAAGGAATTTTTTTATTTTACTTCGACCCAGACCAACACGGCTACCTACCTGTAACCAGTCCAAAAACAGTTGGAGAGAGACCCAAGTTTGGGAAACCCTGACCAAAGCCGTTGTGTGAGGGGAAGGACTTTCACTCCTGCAACACAACCTCTCCTTTCTCTCCTTACCCCACATGTTCCTGCCCCTCTCAGATCTGTCTCAATTCCCCCCCCCAACCCTCTGAAGCAGGGGGTCCAGGGAGCATGTGGTGGGGGGAGAGGGAGGACTAGTTCTGTCACACAAATGGAAATTGTTCCCCTCAGGCAATGACTTTGTTGGATTCAACCCTAAGTTTTATTCTATTTTAATTTTGTCTCTTGCTCTGGGATTGTGCGAACAATGGAGAGCAGGTTATAAATAATTTAAATTGGGGTGGGCGGTGGGGGTGGAATACGGCCAAGACTGACAGCCAAAAGAGGATTCACATTACACGTCAAACCATTACCAAATGACAGCAACGTTTAATGCAAATAACTTCCTAGTGTAATAAATAAATCCCTGTTCTGATCCTCCAGGGACAATTAAAAATTCAAAGAAACCATCTGGCTATTACTTAGTCATTTGCCTATTAAGCAATTGGATGCCCTCCCGCTAACATGTCACTTGCGACAATGTTTAGTACATCGGGAGATGAAAGGTTGTCTCAAATATCATGCCTAAATCCACCCATCAGCAGAATAGCTTTTCTCTCTCAAAGCCAACAATTTCATAATTGATTTTGAACATCCAAAGTCACTCAAGATTTTGTTTTTGAAGGAGGGTGGGGGTATTTTCGAACTATTCCAGTGTCAGGTTTCAAGGGTTGTGGTGCATGCCGTTCAGAAAGGGTCACAGCACATCATTGGGATGATTTAAATTTAATTAAGATGCCAGCGTTTAGGAAATGTTTCCTACTCAATGTTTCATTCGGCAACACGATTGTGCTGTTTGTCAAGGTATCTAGCGCTGTCGCAAAATTCCTGCATTCGTCAGGGTTGTCTTATTCTGATACAACCAGGGGACGATTTACATGTGACGGTGGCTACAAGAAGCTATGGCAAATCTCTTACTCGTGCAGATTCTCCACGGCCATCGTTCACCATTCTCTTCACCTATGCACCAGCCCATATCCTGTAGTGTCTACACACCGGAATAGTCCTCACCAGGACAACGCAATGTTGGCATTCAGACCCTGATATGGGCTGAATTGTGCAGCAAGAGTGTTTTAAACATTATTATTTATTCAGTTTAAATACTGCTCTTTATCTGAAGATCCCAGGGCAGTGTTCAACATTAAAAATGTAATTTACTTAGCATAATAACAAAAAATAATAGAAAAAGCTTAATAATAACCCCCCCCCAATTTAAAAGGCCATAAAGCAGTGGGTCCCAACCTAGTTTTGGCCATGCCCCAGCTAAGAATCTCTAAAATCCTGGTGCCCTCCCCATGCATATAATTCTTATTATTCAAGAAGTGAACTCCTTTTCACGTGGAGGAAGCCTAAAAGGTCATTCACTGTTAATAACTCATTATCGAATTGCCCCCCTTAAATATTAAATTCCCCTCCCCCTGTGGGACGTGTGCCCCATGCTGGGAACCACGGCCATAGAGTGTTTAATGGCCAAAGGCCTGGGTAAAGAGAAATGTTTTTGCCTGGCTCCTAAAGACATGTAATGATGGTGCCTGGCGAGCCTTTCTGGGGAGAGCATTCCACAATCGTGGAGCCACGTCAGAAAAGGCCCATCTTTGTGTTGCCTCCCTCCAAAACTCTTGGGGAGGGAGGACACAAGGAAGGGTCTTGGATGGCAAGCGCAGGGCCTGGGTTGGTTTGTATCTAGAGAGGAAGTACTTAAGGTATTGAGATCCTGAGCCATGTAAGGCTTTATAGGTCAGCACCAGCACTTTGAATTGAACCCAGAAACTAGCTGGCAGCCAGTGGAGTTGGGCCAGGATTGGTGTTATATGCTCAACTGAGCAACCTGGTCATCCAATTTTGCATCAACTGAAGTTTCTGAACACTAGGGACAATGTGTTTGCAGTAATCAAGCCTAGAAGTTACCAGAGCGTAGGTCACAGATGTTAGGCTATTCCCAGACCCTATTTCCCAGGGACAGTCCCAGATTTACAGAAACTGCCCTGGTTTCTGGTTTGATCCTGGAATGTCTCTTTCTTCCTTATTTTTATTGGAGAGTATGGTAGGAGGATATGGAGTTACACAACCCCTGAGCCAAGGAGATGTTACTACACAAACATCTGAAAGCAGCCCCGTACAGTTGTACCTTGGAAGTCGAATGGAATCCATTCCGGAAGTCCATTCGACTTCCAAAACATTCGGAAACCAAAGCGTGGCTTCTGATTGGCTGCATTGGACGTTTGGCTTCCAAAAATAGCTCGCAAACCGGAACACTCACTTCTAGGTTTGCAACGTTCGGGAGCCAAAACGTTCGAGAACTAAGCTGTTCGAAAATGAAGGTACGACTGTATAGGCAATGTTTTTTTATGTTTAATGTTTTTTTTATGTTTTTATAAATGTTGGAAGCCACCCAGAGTGGCTAGGGCAACCCAGTCAGATGGGCGAGGTAGAGGAAGAAGAAGAAGAAGAAGAAGAAGAAGAAGAAGAAGAAGAAGAAGAAGAAAAAGAAGAAGAAGAAGAAGAAGAGGAGGAGGAGGAGGAGGAGGAGGAGGAGGAGGAGGAGGAGGAGGAGGAGGAGGAGGAGGAGGAGGAGGAGGAGGAGGAGGAGGAGGAGGAGGAGAAATGTTGGAGGTCCCTAACTTTGCAGCAGCAAGCGGACTCTATATCAGTACCTGGGTAGATCTGTTCCACATCAAGGCAGCAGAAGCAGACTTCATTATATTCTACTAGCCTTGATGATACTAGGATTTTAGTGGGTTTTTTAATTTTAAAAAAGTGAGAAAACTGCACAGGCTTTTTCTTGCTTCTTTTTGTCTTAAAAAAAAAATCAGGGCTGGCAAATTGTTGTTGTTGATTGGTTAGATTTTTCTTTTTGCTCTAGCACAGCAAGAATGTAGAAAAAGTTGCAAAGCATGGAGGTGGGGAAGAAAAGAGAAATGCTAATTCTATGCTTCTGGGTTGAAATAATACAGATGGCTGCCCAAATGGGGGTCCCCATCTGGTCATTAAGCCCATGGTCTAAATCCACGTAGCTACGCCACATGATTTTTATACACCCAGCAAAGACCAAAGTGCTTTAGAGAACTTTGAGGCCCTTTGACTATGGTGTTCGCCGATTGTTCTGGTGTTGTTGTTGTTGGGCTCAGTTAGGCTCTGCTTCTCAGCTGGGTTCCTTTTCCCCTTCTGATCTCAGCTTCACGGCTTTGTGGCTGCTGTTATTCTGGTTTATGCCAAGCATATTCTACTGCTGTTTGTTTTAATGGCTGTTAGGTAACCTTGGGTGCAAACATTTTAATAAATTGACGGAAATAATTTTCTGTAACTAAATATCAGAATAATTTTGCTAGCGTTGAATAAGTGGCATAATCAATAGGAATGCAATGCCATCACTTTTTTTTGAAAACAATTCTCTGTAGCCTCTAATAATAATTCCAAAATCTGCAGCAGGGTAGTGGCACTTCAGGCTCAGAGGTTGTCTATTAAATCATTATATATATTTTTTATAAATGCATTCCAAATATCCTTATATTTATCAATACACAATCTGTGTCTAATCTTACATTTCTTGGAATAATTGTATTACCATCATCAGCATCATTCTTTATTCGACCATCAGTCAGAAAATAATTGTATTTCTTATATTGTATACCCATATTTCGTTTTTGTATTTCACATATTTTTTTCTTTTTCTTTTCTGTCTTGTTTCCTTTCTTTCACATTATTTCGTCACTGGAAAATTTCCAATAAAACATAAATATTCAGATATGGCCCTCTAAACCTTTCTGTCTGGCCCTTGGAAATCTCCCCAGGCCACATGCCTCTGCAGCCTCCTCAAGTATTTTTACATGGCTGGAGTGGTTTTTTTAAAAAATAATAATTTCTTATCAGTTTCCCCACACAAAATTTAACATTTTTCAGTTCACTTTTGAATAGTTTCTTACATTTTGACTTCCCATCCTTACATCTATGATGTTTCTGTTGTATTCCTTTCTCTGCTGCCATAACTACCGTTTATTTTCTATTACATTCTAACTTATATTACAATCTCCTTCCCTTGCCTCTTATTCAAATCCTACCTGTGATTTCATCCGACCATAATTTTTTCTCAAATTGTCCGGAAAGAACACCCACTCTTCGACAAAGTTTTCATCCTTCTGATCTCTTTATTTTTGCTGTCAGCTTTGCCATCTCTGCATAGTCCCATGGCTGGAGTGTTTTTGAACATTTCATTTGCCTGGATGGAGGATAGAGAAGTATACTGAATATTAGGAGTAATTAGGACTCAGCTACATTAGTAAAGAAACAACAATTTGAATGCTATAAACATGCACCACCAGATGGTGCCAGAGAGCAGGATATTTTAATACGCCATTTTCCATAGGGTTTTTTTTCCCTTTTGTTATTACGATCTAATTTCTGACTTATTTTTAGTGTCCGTCCCCCCACTTGTGTGTAGATCCACCCTAAGCCACTTGCCATTTCCATTCATTGCTTCAGCTATTTTTGCCTCTGGCTCTGCCCACCACAGAAAGGCGAGCCCTGGAACGTTGTCTAGAGGCAGTCCTTGCTATTAATTTTATTTTCCTCCATTACATTCATGGAACATCATATGAAACCAGGCTCCTTCTTTGCATACACTGTCCCTGTGCATCATGAGCAGCCGTGTCACTGGGACACCAGACTTCCTTCCAAGTAGCCATCTTCACCCTTTCTCCACATTGCAGGCACAATTCAAGGAACTCCAAGCACCTTCCCCTTCCATATTTCTGCTCATTTATATTCTAATTATATTCATTTCGGCATGGAGGCTTTACATGGCTAGGCACAGGAGAGAAGGGTGGGTGATAGCACAGAAGGCAGACACAAATGTCAAGATTTTCTAAGCCGAGGATGCAGAAATCTGGAGAAATGTAATTTTTGTTCTAAATTAGAAAGACAGAAGGAGGCTAAAAATGCTCGTTTGCACTTAACCTGTTATCCAGCACTCGTATACAGCAGGAAGAACCAATGCAAATTCTTTCTCATTTTAATTATTTGGGGGATAATTATTATTTTTACCGGGAGAACCTGTGAGTCATTGGAAAGAAGGCACTGACAAAAGAAGGAGCAGGTTTTCCTGTACAGAAAAATCCGTGGCTATCAAAGAGCCTATAATTTTGCCTTCAAATACATATATATGCAAGTCAAACTCCAGGGAGTCGAAAATAAATAAATAAAAGAGAAAAGAAAACACATGACAGGGCAAATGGAAGGTTGTGGGAGAGGTGGCATATCAAATCTCAGCAAGTGATTCCTTGGAGAGGAGGGAGAATATGGCGTTAAAATGAAGGCGTACCTAAGGTGTGATACATGTGCTTGGGGGGTTATTTTAGCAAGGGACCACAAGGCGAGGAGAAGCAGAAAGCCATTATCCTGCAAACACCATTATGCTTCCTCTTCTCCGTTGCTTAAAGCTGGTTAAAGCATGGTGCTGATAATGGCAAGGCTGGAGGTTAGATCCCTGTGCATTGCAGGGGGGTTGGACTTGCTGACTAGCTGACTCTTCCAACTCTAGAAGTCTTTGGATCTATGATTTCCGAAGCAGCAGGAGACAGACAGTGCCTCCCTGCCGCCCCTGGCTACATGCAATTCAACAGGGTGAGGGTGGTGGGCAGAGAATACCACACGAGGGACTGCAAACCCTGGATACAGCTAACATCAAGGGGTAATATACTTAGGCATCTGTTGAAGGCCATGTCCCAGCAAGGGATAAGAGCTTCCTGGACTTGCTGCAATGAAAATGCAGACTCACTGAGGGAGGGGGCCGGTGGAGAGTGTCTCGCCCAAGGATCCTTTAAAACTGGATCTGACACAACATATTGAGAAGCATTTACAGACCCTCCAAGTGTCCCTGTTTTCCAGGGACAGTCCCAGATTTACAGAAGCCCAGGGACAGTCCCAGTTTCCGATCTGATCCCAGAATGTCCTTCTTTTCCTTAGGACACCCCTAATTTCGCTGGAGAAATGTTGGAGGGTATGGAGTTATCTGAACCCCAAGCCTTGCATAGGGAAGTTTTTAATTGTTTAATGCTTTATTGTGTTGTTATATACAGTCATACCTCAGGATATGTCCGCTTCATGTTGTGTCTTTTCAGGTTACGGATGCGCCGAACCCGGAAGTCCCGGAATGGGTTACTTCCGGGTTTAGTGCGTCCATGACCTGCACACATGCGCAGAAGCGCTAAATCGCTCTTTGCGCACACGCAGAAGCGTCACATTGTGTCACGCGCGTGTGCAGATGTGGCGCTTCATGTTGCGGCCCTTTCATGTTGCGAACGGGCCGCCAGAACGGATCCCGTTCGCAACATGAGGTACCACTGTATGTTGGAAGCTGCCCAGAGTGGCTGGGGCAACCCAGCCAGGTGGATGGGGTATAAATAGTGAAATTATTATTATGGAAAGGGATGTCCCTATTTTCATTGGAGAAATGTAGGAGAGCGTGCATTCCCCTTGCTTCCCAGCATTCCTAGTCACCGCTGAGAGCATGCAAGGCAGCATTCAGTGTGTCAACTACAGCAATCGCTGGAGCACCTGCCCGCCACCTTCCTTCATATGTACTAGTTGGGCTAGTGTCTTCGCAGTTATATAATTTATTGTACATTATAAATTAGAGTGGGGGGAGAACTTCAGTGCACTGAATGAGAAGAATGACGGTCATAAATAAAATAAAGCAGCTTTGTAATTAAGCCAACAAATCTTACCTGCCCACTTATATTTTGCAAACATGCCTGTCGGCTTCAGCCATTTAAGGTCATCCATGCGCCAAAAAGGACCAGCTACACCAGGCATAGGCAAACTCGGCCCGCCAGGTGTGTGGGGACTACAAGTCCCATCATCCCTGACCACTGGTCCTGTTAGCTAGGGATGGTGGGAGTTGTAGTCCCAAAACATCTGGAGGGCTGAGTTTGCCTTTGCCTGAGCTACACACACACACACACACACAGAGAGAGAGAGAGAGAGAGAGAGAGAGAGAGAGAGAGAGAGTGTATGAGTCACTCTAAGCGGCAAAGTAGCCAACTCCTAGAAGCCAAGGTCCCTTTAGCCCCCCCCCCAAAAAAAATTGAGGTGCCCCCCCCCCAGTTGATGGGCATTGCCATTCAGATGGTGTGTGTGCACTCTTTCTTGTGAGGCAGGGCTTACCTGGGCCTCCCCAAAATTTTATTCCAGTTGGCATCCCTCACAAGTTTGACAGCTTATAGGTAGAAATGCTTGAGGGATTTGATTTTATGCAAATTCTGATACAAGCTGACTTGCTTTACGGCTCTCAAAATAAGGTTCAGATGCTTGCATGCTTCGCAAATATCCCAGCATAGTTGTTGCCTCGGAAAAATATATCAAGATAAATAACAATAAAAGCATATTTGGGGGGAAAGAAGCATGGATTATTCCCTGTCACTAGAGGCCCAGGTGACCTCCGTAGCGAGGAGTGCCTTTGAGCAGATTCAGCTGGTAAGACAGCTAAGGCCGTTTCTGTGCCAGGAGAGTCTGACCACTGCTGCCCATGTCCTGGTAACCTCCAGAGTGGGTTGCGGCAATGTGCTGTACGTGGGACTGTTCTTGAAGCTGACCTAAAGGCTGCAGCTAGTCAAAATATGAAAGCTCAGCTGCTACTGGGGCAGAATATCTGCATCATATTATGGCACTGCTGAAGGAATAGCATGTATTGTTGGGGCCAACACAGACTAAGCCGCTGGCCAAGGGCAGAGGCCGAGAGCAAACTTGCTTCAAACACAAGTGTATTTCTACTTTAGGTTGTGCTGTCACTCTCACATGCTTGCTGACTCAGGCTGGATCTACGCTGATCTTTTAAGCGTTGTTGGAACGATATGAGATATAATGTTCTATAATTTTTCTAAATAAATAAATAAATATTGGAGCTCACCAGTGGAAACAGCATGGCAGAAGAATTAAACATGTGCAGCTCTGATTCTAATTGTACCACCAATCATTATTATTTTTTAATTTTAGTTCCTAATTTTTAATTTTAAAAAGCGTTCCTTCAACTATCATCAGTTTGGGAAAACCTGCCCCATATTTATTTCTGTGAGAAGTCATACCCCTTTACAAGGTGGACTACATACTTGAGTTACAAAGTTAAATATTGTGGAGGTAGCAAGCTACCTCAGTGTTAAAGAAGAGGTATGGAGAGAATTTAGCCTTCTTTGTGAATTAACCAGGCAGAGGGCCTTCTCAGCAGTCAGAAGTCAAGGAGATAAAGAACTACATTAATCGGGAAATGAGGCCAACTTATAGACCCACTTTCTGGGGCCCCCTTCACAAAGTTGGCACACGAATGGGGTTTTTTGTTTGGGGGGGGGGTGTTCTTGTTTTTGCCTGACCAGAAAGAGGTTTGGGCGGGAAAAAAGGTTAATTGCTGACTCACAACAGCCTCATCATCGTCATCATCAAACCTTTTATTGGCATCACATACAAACATCCAAAACAAGTCAATACAAAATTACCACTCCCCAAGTGGCACAAAACATTTGCTAAAAGGAAGGAGGCAGAGCAGTCTAAGGAGTCATGCCTTTTAACCCACATTCAAAAATTCTGCTTGTCACCTTCTCCCATACGGCAAATGTACTGTATCAAGCTAATACCGAATGTAAACAAATTGTGAAAAAGACTCCATGAATTCAAAGTGTAGGCACCATGTATACTTTTCTTTGTTTGTTACACACACAAAAACTAATTTAATTATTTGTTTAAAAAAGCTAATCATCTCGCCAGCAGAAGCTTGGGCTGATGTCGTCATCATTTAGACATAACCTTTGAAAGAAACTTTCCCTTCCTGGTCTGCCACTTTGCAGGTGCTGATCAAAGAACATCGTTTTCCACGTCGCCTGGCTTGTCCCCTTTGACAAACACAGGATTCGACAATCCCACACTGTGAGGCGACAGGACAGCCTCCGGAAGAATGCTCCTCAGCCCAATCTGCGGATTGAATAACTAACAAAAGGCTGCTTAATGGATTCTGTAAAATATAGAAGCACATTTCAAGCAGCTGGTTGCTAATTTCCCAACACATCCGTGTGTGTGTGTGTGTGTGTGTGTGTGTGTGTGTGTGTGTGTGTGTTTCAGCTGTCAGCCCCATTTTATTTCATTCTGCTCAGCTCCATATCTAAGCTCTGCCGACTGACCTGACCATGTGAAACTACGCTGCCTTGCATGCTTTCTTCTTGCATCAAGGAAGTAGCTGCACGCTTTTGATCCTTCTCCAAACTGCATAGCTCTTCATCTCTATCTGTCCAGGCCAGGATCAGTGTCTGTGCCTAAGATGCTCTGCAATGCTCAACAAATAACCTTGCTTCATAAATAAAAACAGTAAAAACAAACAAACCAAAAAAACACACACCCAAATAACCTTGCTTCAGTTTCACTCCTCTGTGACAAACCCTGTTCCTCGCCCCAGTATTAACTCTTCCAGGAATGCTTGTAAAAGAGCTTGCGTGCACAGCCACTTGTAATGCTACTTTCCCCCTGGAAAACCCAGTGTTTACCATTGAATCAGAGCATACATCAGCCAGTTTTCCCGTGGACTGATGAGAGAGAGAGAGAGAGGATTTCAATTATATTTTTATACCTGGCTCGGAAGAACAAGGGGTCACTTTTCAAATGACTGGACGGGAGCAATTTACCTAAATGACTCTCATTAATATAACTGGAACTGAGACAACTAATCCTTGCACAGCTGACCGATCAAATCTATGTGCAAAGTCAAAGGCAGCTTTGAATAATCTTGCCGGAAGCTTACTTTGAAAGCACTGGGCATGTAGAGAATTAAAGTGGGGGTGGATGAACATATGCACAAATTGACTCCAAAAATCAGGTGCACTTGGCAGTGGGGGGGAAACCTCTGAGGCAAATACAGCTCACATTCTTTCAGATCTCTGTAGCTATTGGCTGTGTGGGTTCTTTGGCTTCGGTCATTTATATTTAGCCCTCTCTTCTTGGCCGAAGTGTTCTAGAATGTTAACAAGCATTACAACAGTGCAGAAGTTGAGGGAAACCGTCAACCCAAAGATGAGGAATATGTGCTGTCCTTTGCAAAATCATCATAGGCCTTTAGAGGATAGTAAAAGGTAAAGGTAAAGGGACCCCTGACCATTAGGTCCAGTCATGACCGACTCTGGGGT
The DNA here is from genome assembly GCF_963506605.1 of Zootoca vivipara. Taxonomy (NCBI): domain Eukaryota; kingdom Metazoa; phylum Chordata; class Lepidosauria; order Squamata; family Lacertidae; genus Zootoca; species Zootoca vivipara. The sequence continues at coordinate 18,144,919 of NC_083278.1, read as the reverse complement.
TGCGCGCTCATCTCGCATTGTTGGCCGAGGGAGCCATCGTACAGCTTCCAGGTCATGTGGCCAGCATGACAAAGCCGCTTCTGGCAAACCAGAGCAGCACATGGAAACGCCATTTACCTTCCCGCTCTAGCGGTTCCTATTTATCTATTTGCATTTTGATGTGCTTTCGAACTGCTAGGTTGGCCGGAGCTGGGACCAAGCAACGGGAGCTCACCCCGTCACAGGGATTCGAACCGCCGACCTTCTGATCAGCAAGCCCTAGGCTCAGTGGTTTAACCCACAGCGCCACCTGGGTCCCTCATTAGAGGATAGAGTGAATGCCAATTCACTTTGACAAAACTGGGCGTACACTCACACACTGTTTAAAAAGCAAATGCGACCAGACAACTTTCCAGGTCTCCAGTTCTTCTTATTTTGCCTTGCAAAGCGCAGGTCCAATGTTGTGGTTTCCTATTTAGAAAGTCTCATCACACGTATACAGTCAGCATAAGATGAAGTAATAGCTTTCAACGCTGTTTCTATTATAAGAATTTCGACATCAGCCCAAATTACCTGTCATCAGCTGTTCGAGTCTTTTCCCCATTACTGACAAAACAAATGAACAGCTGTTTGCTTCATGAAACGGATGCACACTAAAAGAGAGAATGAGAAATGCTAATAACGGGAAAAGAGGAAGGCAGGATGCGGCAACCAAAATAAGAAAGGCGGGGAATAAGAAAGTAGGGTTTGAGGGGGGACATGACAAAAATACTCTTTAGGAACTGATGCAAGCGTCTCATTGATTTTCAATGAGGACATCATCCTGTGCCTTTAAGCAACCGCATTAATTTCCACAGCCCTTGCATAAGAAATCAAAGACCAAAGGATGGGATTCTTCGTGTCTCTGCATTTTTGTTTGACATGAGGTAGGAGTACGTGATCTGTGCCAGGAGGGCATCGTGGCAGGAGTTTCTTGCTCTGCTTAATTGTTATTTCAACTTGGGGGAAAGTCAAAAGATTTCCCTGTCGACTATAATTTGAAATGTACTAGAACGTTAGGAGTCAAAAGGGGAAGGTGTGGGAAGCTGAAGGACTCGAAGGCACTGCTTATTACCTTTGAACACTTGCGAATAAAAGGAGTTTTAACTTTCCTGCAAAGAGAATGCCACAGTCTCACTCTGGGCTATATACTGATTTATAGCTGCGACTCTTCCCCCAGCCTTATCTGATGACTTTATAAGACTCATCTTATTTTACCCTCGCCCGCACCAACACACAACCCCTGGTCCTGAATGGGGTAACTGTGCCCCTGAAAGACCAGGTGCGCAGCCTGGGAGTCATCTTAGACTCACAGCTGTCCATGGAGGCGCAGGTCAACTCTGTGTCCAAGGCAGCTGTTTATCAGCTCCATCTGGTACGCAGGCTGAGTCCCTACCTGCCCACTGACTGTCTCTCCAGAGTGGTGCATGCTCTAGTTATCTCTCGCTTGGACTACTGCAATGCGCTCTACGTGGGGCTACCTTTGAAGGTGACCCGGAAACTACAACTAATCCAGAATGCGGCAGCTAGACTGGTGACTGGGAGCGGCCGCCGAGACCACATAACACCGGTCCTGAAAGACCTACATTGGCTCCCAGTACGTTTCCGAGCACAATTCAAAGTGTTGGTGTTGACCTTTAAAGCCCTAAACGGCCTCGGTCCGGTATACCTGAAGGAGCGTCTCCACCTCCATCGTTCTGCCCGGACACTGAGGTCCAGCTCCGAGGGCCTTCTGGCGGTTCCCTCACTACGAGAAGCCAAGTTACAGGGAACCAGGCAGAGGGCCTTCTCGGTAGTGGCACCCACCCTGTGGAATGCCCTCCCACTAGAGGTCAAAGAGAACAACAATTACCAGACCTTTAGAAGGCATCTCAAGGCAGCCCTGTTTAGGGAAGCTTTTAATGTTTAATGGATTTCTGTATTTTAATGTTTGATGGATTTCTGTATTTTAGAATTTCTGTTTTGTTGGAAGCCGCCCAGAGTGGCTGGGGGAACCCGGCCAGATGGGCGGGGTATAAATAATAAATTACTATTATTATTATTATTATTATTATTATTATTATTATTATTATTATTATTATTATTATATCCATTCTGACCCTTCCTTTCAAGGAAATCCCTTAGGTCTCAAGGCTCAGCGGTAGACCGAGCGCCTTCCTTCTTCTTTCTCAAAGTGTCTTCATCGCTTCAAGGCCTGTCTGTACAATGTCCACCCAAAATGTCCTTTTGTCAGCTGCCATTAGAAAAACAACAAACACAAATGCGCATTATGGATCCGTCGGCAGCAGGGGGTGGCAGAATTTGAGCAGGCAAAGATAAAAGGGAGTTTCTGGCTCCCCACCCCCATCCCACTCCAGTTTTCCGGGAAAACAAGAGGAAGAAAAAGGCAAAGCAAAGAATAAAGGAGCAAAACTATGTTGTGTTGCAAGGCAGCAAAAAATCGTTTCTACTTTGAAGGCAGCCTTCCATGTTGACAAACAGGCTCTCTCAATGGCCCGGGGAGATCTGGGCCACTTCCCATTTTTTCAGCTCCAATCTAGGACTAATAAAATATGATGGCACATGAAACATAGCCTCCAAAATTCCACAGATGAAAAGTGGGACAGTTCTCAGTCCCCTTCAACTGACCCTCCTCAACCTGCATTTCCCACCACACCACCCCGCCTGCAGAACATTTCCATCATCACTAAATCAAGGGAGAACCCCTGATCCTGATTTTATTTGTTTATGTTTGTGTGTGTGTGTGTGTGTGTGTGTGTGTGTGTGTGTGTTTGGTTTTTCAGATTAATAATAATAATAATAATAATAATAATAATTTATTTATACCCCGCCCATCTGGCTGGGTCTCCCCAGCCACTCTGGGCGGCTTCCAACAGAAAAAATGAAATAAAATAATCTATTAAACATTAAACGCCTCCCTAAACAGGGCTACCTGTTAAAATTTCACAGTCACCCATCCAACATACAACACAGAAAATAGGTTCCAAAGAATTTCCTGGACTTCCCTCCTCCCCTTTGTGGGTCCTATTTCTCCATCATTTCCTCCTGCATCTTTTATAATAATCCAAATCTTTTAACTCTCCATTGTGTCCAAAATTCACCATTAAACGACAAGTGTTATTCCAATCCTACTAATGATTTTAACTGTTTACAATGGTTTTTTAAGATAAATTATTTTATTTGTTCGTAGATTTGCAAAGGAAAAAGGAAAGACTCAGGCCAGTAAATAATTTTTGGAAAGGAGCAAGATTAAACACGGACACACAAAGCATTCAATAAAAACCAAGACTGCTTGTGCTCCACTCTGCCTTCCCCCCCCCCACCCACGGTGGCCCTGCCCTCTGCCTGAACCTCGGACCTAGCGCATCATGCTCTCTTCCTCCTCATCCATTCTCCAGTCACTATGAGCTGCCTAAGGAAGGAGGCCAGTAGTGTGGGCCATAGAGAGGCCATGGGATCAGCGGCGGAGCAAGCCTATCGGGCAACTGGGGCGATGTGCGTGCCCTGCACCCTGGGGCGGGGCCAGCTGGGGCAGGATGCTCTGCGGGGCCTCCGAGGAGTCTGCCTACCTCCTCCCACTCAGCTGCCCTATAAGCTGAGGGGGAGGCGGCGGGTGGACCGTTTGGAGCAGTGCGGAGCCTGTGGGCACCCAAGCTACCACGTCACTCCCAGGAGAGACGTGTGGCTGCAGGCCCCGCGGTGTGTGTCGTCCGGCATTTTGTCACCCCCCTCAGTGGTGACACCCAGGGCAGACCGCCCCCACCACACACACCCTTCCTCCGCCCCTGCAGCTAGTATGTTAACATTTGTATGTTATCTTATACAGATAATAAATCAATGGAAAACAACAACAACAACAACAACAACAACAACAACAACAACAACAACAACAACCAGTTTACAGTTATACCCAAATTAAAATAATTGCCACCCCCAACTAAACATTTAACCAACCCCAAACTAACAAAAACAAAACAGAGGAACCAAAATGAGAACGGTTTAAAACATTTAAAAACATTTTAGCTGGCATTTGACGAATTACTTTTACTGTATTCAGAATACATCTGGAGGCAGCCGTGTATTGGTAAGTTGTTAATGTTTGATGTATTCATATGTTCTGATATATGCTGTGTGCTGCCCAGAGTGGCTGGGGAAACCCAGCCAGATGGGCAGGTTATAAATAATAAAATAATTGTTATTATTTAGAAGCCAGTTGCCCAAATCCCAAGAGTTGTTCCAGCAATGTTCCTCCCAGGAGCCTCTTTTAGCTCCAAGCGCAGAGAGTGTATCACTTTTTGGTCTGATATGCATAAAAACAAGTTGCGTGTTTTATTTCTCCAAGCCTTCCCTGGATATTCAAGGATCTCTGGAATACCAAATAGAAACAGACCGTGCGCAAGGCTCAGGAGGTTGAAATGTCACTGCAACGCCTGTGATATGATAATTATTTCCAAAAATGCGTTGGGAGATTGCAGCGCACGCTGCCTGGGTCCACTCTGCCCCCTGAATTAGCCCAACCAGCAGGTGAGCCAGGTGGACTGGAAGCAGAGAGGTGGAGCAGTATGTTGCGGGATGATTCTCAACATGCTCCCCGCAGGAGAGGAAAACAAAAGCTGCTGCCGACAGGAACTTATGGAAGCTCCACAAATACACCTGCATTGTTCTGCCATCTTGAATCCAGCCTGCCTGGCTCACCTGTTCATCAGGCCAATAAAGGAACAGAGTGAAGATTGATGCTCTATAACACAATCTTGTGTTAATGGCAACAACAACAAAACCCAACCCCACCTGATTTTTGTTTTGGTCTTCTACCAGATATACTGGCTAAATTTAACTAGCACGATAGTCAGTTGAGTAACAGAGGCCAATTTTCTCAGAATAATTTTAATATTTGACATAATCCTTAACTTATCCTCAATCCTTGCTCATAATTTAGATTCCCTGCCACCTTAGCCTTAAGGTTTTAGAGGACACCTTGGCTATCAGTGTTCTGAATACAGGCAATACAGCAGACACTGTTCAGTTGAAACAATTTGGTTCTTATCATAGCTGCCAAGTTTTCCCTTTTCTCGCGAGGAAGCCTATTCAGCATAAGGGAAAATCCCTTAAAAAAAGGGATAACTTGGCAGTTATGGGTTCTTATGCCTATTTTTAAGATGCACAGTTTCAAAGTTAGATTTCTAAGGAAAAGACAAGCTCCCAAATGTTGGTCTCTGTCCTAAGTTATTACTTTGCCAATACAAGGAGAAAGCCCTATAAGAGATTAATTTACTGCAATCTGTCTTTCTGAAAGCCCTCAAATGCCTTATTCTCTCAAGTGTTATCAGCAGACATAAATTCCGCGTTGTGGAGACCAACGGGCTGGGTTCAAACAAGGACAGAGGATTTGAGATTTTATTATTGCGGTAATCAATCAATATGGAACGGCTTTCACCAGAAACTCAAGTTGGGAGCCATGTTCCTAAATCCATCGGCCATCTATGAAGCAGTACAGCTATAATTGTGTCAAAAAAATCATTATCACCTCATTATCAACATTCTGGACTCTGTTGCCAAAGATGCAGCTATTTCATTCGCCCCCTAAACTTTCCAGGCATTTATTACCAATCTTAAAGTTTTTCTTCTCCCATTAATCCAGGGCATATCTACATTATGTGAAGAAAAGGATCTGCAATGGTTGTAAGTCTCTCATACATATATATATATATAAGGTATGAGGCATAATGGATGAAGGGGGGATGTGCTTGGCACAGCACCAGATGAATTTATTCCCCAGTTGTGATTTAGTTAGACTTGATTTAGTTAGACCTCTCCCCACTCAGCAATCAGCATTGGCGGGGAGCCACTAGCCATATTGGGGGGGGGAGTGTTTTGTGGTTGTTATTTTTTTAATAACCAAGATTGCAGATCCCCCTGCCCATGCTGTGGTGCTGATCACCAAAGAGAGGTCTGGAGCAGGGGTCAGCAAACTTTTTCAGAAGGGGGCCGGACCATTTTTTTGGGGGGGGGGATGAACGAATTCCTATGCCGCGCAAATAACCCAGAGATGCATTTTAAATAAAAGGACACATTCTACTTATGTAAAAATACGCTGATTCCCGGACTGTCCGGATTCAGAAGGCAATTGGGCCGGATCCGGGCCCCAGGCCTTATTTTGCCTACCCATGGCCTGGAGGGTAGCAACACAAGAACAGGCCTTCTCTGCAGTGGCTCCCCATTTGTGGAATGCTCTCCCCAGGGAAGTCCGGCTGTCGCCTTCATCATACACCTTTTGACACCAGGCGAAAACGTCCCTCTTCAACTAACATCCAATGCCCCTTTAAATGTGCTGTGAAAGATATACCAACTATAGACGATTGGCAGATGAAGATGATAGACTTTATGGAACTTGCCGAATTGACTGGGAGACTCTGCGACCAGGAAGAGGAGACGGTGGAAGAAGATTGGAAGAAATTTGAATTATATTCGAAAAAATATTGTGATTTTTAAGATCCCTTAGGGGTGTAAATATAGACTTTCGGTGTAAATGTAGAATGTAGGTTAAGTATAGAATGTTTTAGTGCAAAAATGGCTTATTTGTAAATTGTATGAAATTGCCAAAGATGAAAAGAAATGAAATTCAGATGGAGGGGACTGAGGGAAGTCACCTAACGATGTTAAGGAAAGTTATGATTAATAAGAAGTATTTTTGTGTTGTTTGTTGTTTGTTTTATTTGTATGTATAAAATGAATAATTTTGGGGGGGGAATAAAAATAAATGTGCTGTGGTAAGGGGAATTATTGATGTGTTTTTGTTCTTATGTTTATTATGTATTTTGTGGTTTTTATCTTGCGAACCGCCCTGAGGTCTACGGACGAAGGGCAGTATACAGATTCAATAAATGATAATAAAATAAATAATCACTATTTGCTTCCTGGTATTTAAAAATCCACTCAGCACATTTTTAATGTACTGTATAGTATGGCCCCAAGAGGGAGAAATGCTGTGCAAGCCTTGGGAGTTAAGTTGTTAATAATAGTAATTTTTAAAATTATTTTAGTATTTGTACCCCACCCATCTGGCTGGGTTTCCCCAGCCACTCTGGGCATCTTACAGCATATATAAAACACAACAAAATATCAAACATCCAACATTGTTACCCTCTAAACAGATATAGTCAATGGGGTGCCATCCGGATGTTTCCGGACTACAACTCCCATCAGTGCCAGCCAGCATGAAGGTTTGAATCCTATTGTTTGCCCAACAGTCTTTTCCTTGAAATATTAAACTTTAATATTTCAAGAGCGTGAACGTTTCGCAATCAATAATTTTAGATGTTCCCAGCGTGACAGATTATGCTAGAATAGGCATGTAGAGCTTTAAATACTGAAGTGATAGCTGCGGTTTGACTTCTAGATGACAGCTAGACAGGCAACCCAAAATGTAACAATTTAATCACTCCCTCTAATAGCAAAACCGGGGGTGTTGGCAGAAATGGAACCAAGATGGGGCAACTGAGAAATGTGAGATGGTTGACTGGCTGGAACTCTGACCATAGGCAGACATCTCTGCTAGGAGGTGAAGGCACACTGCAACATTTTACTGTGTGTGTGTCTACTTGATATATAAGGAAAGAAAGCTGGGTGACAGTTGTTCTATAATCAGGCATCCCCAAACTGCGGCCCTCCAGATGTTCTGGCCTACAACTCCCATGACACCTAGCTAACAGGACCAGTGGTTGGGGACGATGGGAATTGTAGTCCAAAACATCTGGAGGGCCGAAGTTTGGGGAATGCCTGTTCTATAATGGATCAGCCATGACAGAAGGCAGTCAATCATGCTTGGTCCTTAGAAGCCGGTGTCCCAGAACAGATTGTTAGGAACAGAGGTAGGATTGGCCACCCGCCGCCAAATGCAACTTTTTGTTTTCAGATAGCATCACAAGGACTTCCCACAGTAAATGAGAATCGATTTTAAACCCCTTTCAGCAAGGGTAGAAAGGGAATTGTCATCTAAATTATCCCTGCTGCTATTGAGTCAGAGTGTTGCATAGCTGCCAAGTTATCCCTTTTTTAAGGGATTTTTCCTTATGCTGAATAGGCTTCCTCGCAAGAAAAGGGAAAACTTGGCAGCTATGGAGTGTTGGCAACATGCAAATTACTGACAAATATCTGGTGTCACAGCAAAACTACAACAAGCAGGAAAGCAGTCCATCACACTGTTTGTTTTAGTTTGTTAATTACCACAAATTAACCTTTTCAACTTTCACGTTGACAAATTCGACACTAAAGCTATCTTCTTTATCTGGTCTTATGCCATAACCAACACATATTTATTTAATCCTCAAAAAAAAGAAAGAAAAGAAAACTCTGCTAACAATGCTGGAAACTCCATAATCTCTCTTGGCATTAATTCTTCTTACCTGATTACTTTCAAGGCTAAGATTTGCAATATCAAACCATATCCTTCTGGCCTTCTGATCAAATCCTGATAATTCCAAATGTAAACAAAAGAAAAAATTGCTTTGCTAATTAACATGACCTGTGTTATATAATCGTGATTATGCCAGATAATTTTTGGGGAAATAAACTCTTAAAGCTGTGATTGTGGATGCCTGTGGTGAAATTCTGAAAGCGCTGTAGTAAATGACAGAACTCCTATTAACTTAATAGAGTTCAGAGCTCAGCATTGCATTTTAGATTCTAAATTAACGTGATTCAGCTGAGCCGAAAGAGGGAACAATTTCCAGAGGCAACAACAAGGAGAACGGTGCAAATAGAATTTCGTACCCAACACGTTTTGAGGAAACTCTTTATCGCGGGCAATTATAAGCTTTTTAATAAGCCTACTTGGGACAACCTTTCTCCCCAGCTCACCTAAGCGGACACCCGTTTTCACAATTATTTTTGTCAGCACAGAACCACACCCCTTTCCTCAGCATGTTTTTGCGTTCTTGGTTCAAAGGGAGCCAAAATGCATTGCCTGTTCAGGAAGCAATGTTATCACTCCGGGAGGTCCTTGGAGACATTAGAATGTAGCCACACCTATGTGTACAAGGTGTAGTGACCACTGAGCCTCTTGGACTTGCCGATCGGAAGGTCGGTGGTTTGAATCAGCAGCTAAAAAAGCCAATGCAAATCTGGGCTGCATCAATAGGAGTATAGCATCTAGATCAAGGGAAGTAATAGTGCCACTGTATTCCGCTCTGGTCAGACCTCACCTGGACTACTGTGTCCAGTTCTGGGCACTACAGTTCAAGAAAGATACTGACAAGTTGGAACATGTCCAGAGGAGGGCAACCAAAATGGTCAAAGGCCTGGAAACAATGCCTTATGAGGAACAGCTTAGGGAGTTGGGTATGTTTAGCCTGGAGAAGAGAAGGTTAAGGGGTGATATGATAGCCATGTTCAAATATATAAAAGGATGTCATATAGAAGAGGATGAAAGGTTGTTTTCTGCTGCTCCAGAGAAGCGGGCATGGAGCAATGGATTCAAGCTACAAGAAAGAAGATTCCACCTAAACATTAGGAAGAACTTCCTGACAGTAAGAGCTGTTCGACAGTGGAATTTGCTACCAAGGAGTGTGGTGGAGTCTCCTTCTTTGGAGGTCTTTAAGCGGAGGCTTGACAGCCATCTGTCAGGAATGCTTTGATGGAGTTTCCTGATTGGCAGGGGGTTGGACTGGATGGCCCTTGTGGTCTCTTCCAACTCTATGATTCTATGAATCCCCGTGACGGGGTGAGCTCCCGTTGCTCTGTCCCAGCTCCTGCCAACCTAGCAGTTCAAAAGCAAGTAGATAAATAGGTTCCGCTGTGGTGGGAAGGTAAATGGCATTTCCATGTGCTCTGGCTTCTGTCATGGTGTCCTGTTGCACCAGAAGTGGTTTAGTCATGCTGGCCACATGACCCGGAAAGCTGTCACCATAGTCGCCTTTGACTGGACTTAACCGTTCAGGGGTCCTTTATCTTTACCTTTTACCTTCTGCTATATAACAGCCATTCTCAAAGTTAGGTCCCTAGCTGTTGTTGGACTACAATTCCCATCATCACTGGTCCTGGTAGCTAAGAATGATGGGAGTTGTAGTCCAACAACAGCAAGTTTGAGAAAGGCTGCTGCTATATGATGTTTGGTTAACTAGGACCATCTGTGTGAGTCAAGCATTTCCCTCACCATGAATTATTTGCATCTTGTGATGCTAGGAATAAGAACGTGGGAAGCTGCCTTATAGTGAATCAAGCCATTGGTTGATCTACCTCAGCGCCTGGCAGTGGCTCTCCACAGTTTCAGGCAGGAGTCCTTCACAGTCCTACCTAGAATGCCAGGGACTGAATCTGGATCCTCTTATGGGCAAACAGATGCTCTACCAGTGAGCTATTAGGGTCCTTCCCCTTATCAATAATGGTTAGCTAAACCATGTAGTGAGCTCCTCTTATTCCTCACATGGCACTTGATTGGCTATGGTCGCTGCAGGAAAAAGAAATCAGCCCTAAGAAGAAATGGCTCAGGGGAAACAATGAAAACAAACAGGAATCTTTTTTTTAAAAAAAGCTAAATATTCTCTCAATGAAGGGTTTAGACAGACAGATTGTAAATATATAGATATGATAGATAGATAGATAGATAGATGATAGATAGATAGATAGATAGATAGATAGATAGATAGATAGATAGATGATAGATAGATAGCTGCCAAGTATCCCGTTTTTCGCTGGAACCCCCCAAATTTTAATCCGTTTCCCGCTGTTCTCCCGAATGGAGAAAAATCCCAGAAATCCCCTGGATTTCCTACCTGCCAGGGAGCCTTCATTTTGGGTGCCGCTCTTCCCATGTGTGGGCACTGGAAATTGGGCAGAGCGGCACCGGAAGTCGTTTCTACGCATGCCCAGCAGCCATTTTGGTGGCCATCGGGCATGAGTAGAATCGACTTCCGGTGCCGCTCCGCTTCTATGCAACTTCCGGTGCCGCGCCGCTGCTGATCCCGCATTTTTCAGCGGGAGACTTGGCAGGTATGGATACATCCCCAGCAGTACTTTGAACCTTAAACTGTAATATGAAGGAAGAGAGCTACCTGATGGTAGTAGCCCTGTTCAGCAAGTTGTTCTTAAGAAAATTGCCCTGCTATTTTACTATAGTGAGGAATTATATTTACTGCAGGTATTACTACCAAAAATTCCCTCATCGCAAGAGTTCACATATCAACTGCAGCTCCGTGTTTTAGCCGGTCTAGTTAATTCAGAAATATCCCACAGTTGGCTCCAAAGGGAAAGAAAGAGTGAAACCTCCCTCGGTAGCCTCAGGCTGAGAAGCAGCTTATAAAGCTGACTGTGGATGTGTATATGTGTGCTTGTATGTGTTGCCTTTTGCCTCCTCCTGCCCATAATTACTGTACTTTTCCATGTATTAGACGAGGGTTTTTTACTCCAAAAGAAAGTAAAAAAGGGGGGTGTTGTCTTATACATGGGTAGTACGGGGGGGGGGGAGATTGGTTGCATCCGCGAGCAGGATCTAGCGATTGGGTGGGTGAAAGGTGTCTGCTGCAAGGGCTGCATTTTATTGGCTGCTGCTTTGTCAGTTGGGTGGGTTATTTGTGGATGCATAAAGGGCTGCTTTGGATTGGCTGCTGCTTTGTCAATTTGGCTTGTTTCACTTGTGATTTTTGCGTGTGTAGACCTTTTAACCACCCCCTGAAATAAATTCAGACAAGACTCAAATTTTTGGTTTGGTTTTTGGCAGAATTTAGGCCACATATTTATTGATTACAGAAAGTGAGTGGTTGCATGGGCTCTGGTTCGACTAGCTCCCTGCACCCTTGCAGGTAACGCTGACCCTGGGCACCAACCATAAGTCAGCCTTGGGTGAACACCTGGGACAGTGGCAAGCAGGAACCCTGCTAGGCCTCCACCCAGATGTCCCCTGGACTCAGGTTCTGGGCACAACCCCTCACGGGGAAGACCAACCATGAGTCCGTGGATTCCTTTAGCAGAATACCCAATGCATAGGGGTGGCTAGTCATCCTGACACCATTATCACCTGAACCAGAGCCTATCCACAAACTTACAAGTTGTGACGATTTGCTACATGGCAGGCGAAACCCAAATGGCACCAGCCAATCAGCCAAGTGGGGAAAATTCCTGCCGTGCCCCTGTCCCAATGACAGACGACACACGATGGCATAGCAAGGTCATGCGTGCAAGCCCTAAATATAGGGAGAGGTGGGCGGGTGTTCCCATGCAGTGAGCCCAAAAGAGGAAGCTCAGGGAAACGTGCATGGGCTTAAATAGAGGTCCCTCGATCAATTTGACTGACGTCCCATTGGCCCAATTACACCCAGGATCGAGGGACCTCCAATAGGGTGTTGCAGCCATCCAAATGTTCCCACCCACAACACAGGGTCTGGTTGCCAGGCCGCACCGTAACACTTGCTCTCTTGTTAGGGAGGACCCGATTTAGCATTTGCCAGTTGGGTGAGTGATATTCAGCATTGCTCAACTACCATGCACATTCCCCCCCCCCAAAAAAAGCTCAACAACTCTGGTCAATTCTCCCCCCAAAAAAAGTTAAACAACTCTGTGCCATCTCCCCCCATTTTCTTAAATGTGAGCCCCCCCCCAAATAGGGGGCATCTTATAGACAGAAAAGTACAGTCTTTCCTCCAAGGTTTATAATCCTTGACAGAGCAGACCTATTCTTATCCATTAATCCAGGGCTGGGGAACCTTTTTCACTGCCTCATGGACAATATTATGGGGATCCATGACACTCATAAAAGGTAAAGGACCCCTGAAAGTTAAGTCCAGTCACAGATTACTCTGGGGTTGCGGCGCTCATCTCGCTTTACAGGCCAAGGGAGCCGGCGTTTGTCTGCAGACCATTTTTCTGGGTCACGTGGCCAGCATGACTAAGCTGCTTCTGGTGCAATGGAACACCGAAACCAGAGCAGCGCATGGAAACACCATTAACCTTCCCACTGGAGCAGTACCTATTCATCTACTTTTGGCCTGCTTTCGAACTGCTAGGTTGGCAGGAGTTGGGACAGAGCAACGGGAGCTCACTCCGTCGCGGGGATTCGAACCGTCAACCTTCTGACTGGCAAGCCCAAGAGGCTCAGTGGTTTAGACCACAGCACCACCCGCATCCTATGACACTCAAGGCTTGAAGTAAAAAGGGGGTGGGGCAACAGGTCGCCACACCCACGTTTGCACAGTACTCTACATTCTAAGGATAACAAAGCAGGTGCTCCCTCTTTCCATCCAGATGAGCAAGAGGCATTTTCATAGTTGAACGACACATTACAGCCTCACACATTCAAAATCACACTGAGAAATTTGACTCCTATCTCTCATAAAGGTATGCTGTTTGCTGAAGTCGCTTGGGGTCTTCAGAAAACCCAGTACCTTACGTTAAGAACTTCATTCGTTCTGGAAGTCCGTTCTTAACCTGAAACCGTTCTTAACCTGAGGTACCACTTTAGCTAATGGGGCCTCCCGCTGCTGCTGCGCCGCCGTCATGCGATTTCTCTTCTCATCCTGAAGCGAAGTTCTTAACCCGAGGTACTGTTTCTGGATTAGCAGAGCCTGTAACCTGAAGCGTCTGTAACCTGAAGCGTCCGAGGTACCACTGTAGAGTTTATTAAATGCTTTTCAGATTCTGTCAGCGAGTAGAAGACAGGAGCTACCCTGTTTCTCATATTTTAAGACATACCCATAAAATAAGACATAGCAGGATTTTTAAGCATTCAAGGAATATAAGCCATACCCCGAAAATAAGACATAGTGATAGGCGCAGCAGCAATGCTGGCCGCGGCAGGAGGAGGAGGAAAAAAATAAGACATCCCTTGAAAATAAGCCATAGTGTGTTTTTTTGAGGAAAAAATAAATATAAGACATGTCTTATAATATGAGAAACACGGTAAATAAAGCTGGAAAAGTGATACACATGAATAGAATAAACAGGATTGCTAGGAATGTTGCAAAAGAAGTCAGAACTATTCAGACTGTTCATGACAACTGGTCTCTTCCCCCCCCCCTCCCTTCTGGTTATTAACAGATAATAACCAAGAATAAGAAACATTGGACATTCTTGATGTAGAGATGCCCCAGAATTTCTAGTCCTCGTAGGTGCCTGATCCCTGCATCCCTATCAGCACAACCATGTACATTTCTACCCAACAGTAAACCTCATTGAATTCAATGGGCCTTACTCCCAGGAAAGGGCATTTAGGATTGCTGCTGACATTAGTCATTGGTTCTTCCAATTAAGAGGCATGTGTTTGTTTGTTTGTTTGTTTGTTTAAAAAGGAGAGAGAGATGACCGGCCCCTCTAAAAACAGTCCATTTTTACAAGCAAATTCTTTTTTCAATATGTGAGAAAGTGTAGCACTAGATGTTAATATGATTTCATTCCAGGATTTTGACCTTTTGAACTGACAGATGTAGAAGGGGAAAATGTAAATATGTAGGGGAGAGATCCATACAAATAATTGCTTTAAAGAACCAAAAACCAGGGTTTTTTACATACACACACACACACACACACACACACACACACACACACACACACATGAAAAAGAGAAGAGAGGAAACAATCTGATAATCCAATTATGTAAATCGTTAGAAAAACAATACAGATTTTTTTTGTGGCTAATGGAATTTTAAGTCTTATTGACAATGAAAACCAATTATATATTCAAAACCTCCCTCCCCCCTACTCTATCTGACACAGTGTTTGCATTATTACTTTAATAGAATAGAGTGCCAATCCTCAAGTAGCCAAATGAATGTTAATAATTATGGCAATAGGTAATACAAGATCACCTCCTTTTTCCCCATGTTCCAGTAATTTTAAGATTCTAAATAGCAATATAATCTATATTCTTGATTTGTTTGGCAGAGTAGCAGCACATGTCTACTCAGAAGTAAGTCCCACCGAGTTCAATGGCACTTCCTCCCAGGAAAGCAGATGTAGGATTGCAGCCTTAACGTAACAGGGTTGAAATCCTTAAGCAGTAATTCTGATTAATACTGTGGTGAAAGGTTAAGTCCTTTCTATACTACAAGCTTATATCAATTTCATATTCATTAAATGAGTCATGGATTCTCTCAGAGAATCCAGGGAATAGTACTTTGATAAGATGACAGCGATCTTTAGCCTGTCTATATATAGAACTACAACTTTGATGGTTCCTTGGGAAGAACACCCTGGACGCAAAATTGTGAAGGGGAGCAAAATTTTGATACCCGGTGCTGCCCCTCAATACAGCTATGCACTTCTGTCACTGGACTCCATTGAAAACAATTTTTCTGTGCAAACCAGGAAGTGACCTCTCCAGACAATGGAGTGACTCTTCTTTTCTTATCTCTGTGGCTGCAATATCCTGGGTGATGTGGATGCTGTTGGGCAGTTGAATGCACATGTGTATTCCATCCATTTCCCTCCCACCCACAGTGCGGCCCTGTGTACTGGCAACCCGCGATATGCCACTGGTCCACATTTCCACTTGTCCCGTGCCTAGAAACACAGGTGCCAGCAGTTCCTCCCCTTGCCCCACTCCTTTCCCAGCGAAAACTTGCTCTTTATAGCTAAATCGGAGCAAACGTCAGTCCAGAGAAAATCTGAATCGTCGTTTGCTCTGATTGAGTTCTAAAGGCCATTTTTCCTTCCCCAGGTAAAAGCAGTGATGCATTGTGCAGCGGTCTAGCAGCGGTTTCCTGCTTAAAAAAATCTCGTGGTAGATAATATGATGCTGCGTATTACAAGACTCCTCCAAGCCAGCACAATGCATGTTTGAGAATCGGGACTTAAACTGATTTAATTAATCTAGGCACTTTTCACTCCAGCAGTGGTAGAAATAATTGTGCATACAGTGGTACCTTGGTTTATGAACACAATTGGTTCTGGAAGTCTGTTCATAAACTGAAGCATTCATAAACTGAAGCGAACTTTCCCATTGAAAGTAATGGAAAGTGGATTAATCCGTTCCAGATGGGTCTGCGGCGTTCATAAACCGAAAATTTGTAAACCGAGGTGTTCATAAACCGAGGTTCCACTGTATTAGTAAACTGAGTTAAAGAGCTTTATTTCTTTTATCCACTTTGTGTTGTCAGGCACATTTTGTATCTGAGAACTACAGAGCACAGCAATGAAACGGCAACATTAGGTCAACCAAGCCATTTCGTCATCGCCACAGTTCATTCCCCACAACAAATTTCCCAACTTGGTGCCCTCCAGAGGTTGTTGGATTGCAACTACAACATCAGCATCAGCCACCGGAAACAGTCATACAGCTTCATATATATATATGACTCGCCAGATCCAAAAGGGGAAGTCACAGGTTGGGGACGGAATAAGCAGTTCAAAAATAACATTTGGGCAGCTCAAAAAATCAAGTCATGCGAGAGTTTTAGCATGTTATGTGATGCAAAATATGAGAGATAACCGTGTTAAAAGGAAATGAAGTAGATCAGGCACCCCTCCAGCCCCAACCAAGCATGCCCATTTCTCCTCCCTCTGCCAAAGACGATCTCCACAGTTCTCTCTTCTGCTCTCCACAGAGTATTCACCAATGTTTCTAACATGAATAATCCTGCAACATGTAGAGTCCTTTCCTCACAAAGCTGTCATTGTTACGAAAAGGAAAGTGGCGTCTTAGCAGGGACCTTACTGGAGCCGAGCCACGTAAAACATTTGTGCCCCAAAGTATCACCGCAGCAATTGTTCTAATTTTTTTTATAAAAAAAACAAAATCGTACTTTTCCATGCATCAGATGAAGTTTTTTTTTACTCCGAAATAAAGTTAAAAATGGGGTGGTGGTGTTTTGTCTTATACATGGGTAGTGCAGAGGGGGCGGGGCGGGTGATTGGTTGCATCCGCAAGCAGGATCTAGTGATTGGGTGGGTGAATGGTGTCTGCTGCAAGGGCTGCTTTTTATTGGCTGCTGCTTTGTCAATTGGGTCGCTTACCCTCCTGAAAAAGCTCAAGAAACCTGTGCCATCTACAGTAGGTATCCCCTACTCTAAATAAAGCTTTGCTGGAGTTTATGATGCCTCATGTAAATCTTGGTTAGAACACATTTCTGCACTAGCGCTGTTGGATTCCCAGTTCTGGGGATTTTCATGCCCTTTTACATACGTTTATGATGGTCAACGTGACTCAGGCAGAGAAGTTCCCAGACTTACTTGGCCCACCGCCCCCTTTTCAGAAAAATAAATAAATTACCACTCCCTTCTGGAAATCTACTTTCTTTAAGTGAACAAACAGAATGATGCAGTGGCAAATTTCCTTTATTTTATTATCCGTCCCAGGGGTGGGGTCAGTGCCACAGCCCACCCGCCATTGGCTAAATAGGCAGGCAAGCTGCAAGCCACTTCCTGGGCCTGAGTGAAGCTGAAAAGGGGTCACCCAAGCCTGGGGAAACCCCTTGCCTCCAGCACGAAGGCCGGATCCAGGGGAGACATTGTCATCATTCCGTGATGGTGCCCAGCCTGGCGGTAAGCATCATTGCACAACAGATGAAACAGAATTTTCTTTTCTTGGGCTTGGTGATCAGAAGGTCAGCAGTTCGAATCCCTGTGACAGGGTGAGCTCCCATTGCTCTGTCCCAGCTCCTATCAACCTAGCAGTTCAAAAGCACACCAGTGCAAGTAGAAAAATAGGTACCACTCCGGCAGGAAGGTAAACGGCATTTCCATGCACTCTGGTTTCCGTCACGGTGTTCTGTTGCGCCAGAAGTGGTTTAGTCATGCTGGCCACATGACCTGGAAAGCTGTCTGTGGATAAACACCAGCTCCTTCGGCCTGAAAAGCAAGATGAGTGCCACACCCCATAGTCACCTGTGACTGGACTTAACCGTCCAGGGGCCCTTTACCTTTTTTGCTTCCTTCACCCATTATTTTTCTTTAATGCTCCCCAATAGCTACAGAGGTGAGGAAGGCTGTCAGACAAGGACAACTGCCAGAAAACCATCTGTCTCTGAATATGGATACAGCATGCTTTGTACTATCAACAGTTCCACCATGGAGAGTGTAGCTAGGAACCATAAATCCCCAACATAAATAAAGTCAGACATGAATATCACTAACATGCACATTAATTGTTTGCTTAAGACACTATTCAATGTAACAGTGTTACTCAATATAACCCCGAAGCCGCCATTTACCGCCTGTTTGATATTCCAGAGCAAATATTATGATCTCATTGTGCATATATGCCATTTTCTCAGAGGTGAAAGACAAAGGCAGAAGCTATGAAGAGAGACACAGTGAGAACAAACTGCTGCATTTAGCAGCCCAAGACAACATGCCCTTGGAAATGCCCAAATTGTTATTTTTACCCAATCATTTTCTCTATAGAAATGACCGAGAACACTTGGGCATTTTGATGACCATTCCGAAGGAGAATCTGTCAAAAGGTGTACCAAACTAACGATGTTGGTAGCAGCACGGCCAAATTAAAAGGAAACATCTAAATTGCTTTTTATAGATAAACTGTATAATACTTGCATTATTTCTGTTTATTGTTTTAGGGTTGCATCCAGAAACATATACAGTTCTTATATGGATATTTGGAAAGGATTTGTCCATTTAATAACCAAGATGAACCAAAAATAAATGTGTATCTTGCAGATAAGAAGATTAGATCCTAATGCTAAAAGTACAAATATTACTCTAATAGTTGATAACACTGAACAGGCATGTAAAGTCATGTGCTCCTCCACTTTCGAGTTACTCAATGCCACTGTTACATACACTCCAACATTTCTCCAATGAAAATAGGGGTGTCTCCTTGAATAATGATAATTTTACCATTTATATCCGACACATCTTACTGGGTTGCCCCAGCCATGCTGGGCAGCTTCCAACACATATCAAAACATAATAAAACATTAAACATCTTTTTTTAAAAACCATCCCTATACAAGATTGCCTTCAGACAGCTCGGGAGTTGGATAGCTCCATACCCACCAACATTTCTCTAATGAAAATAGGGACATCCTAATGAAATGTGGGACATTCTGGGATCAAGTCAGAAACCGGGGTGGCTTCTCTAAATCTGGAAAATAGGGACATTTGGAGGGTCTGCTGTTAAGAAGTGGAGAAAATTCGCAATGGGGCATGTTTCAGTCAAGGTTAAGCACTGTTGGGGCTAATTGATTTCAGAGGGAGAGTTAACCATACGATAAAAGTCTCTTATTTTGAAACCAATGAGATTGTAAAGGGTTTGACTTTGGCTGAGTCCCATCTTGTGTTTTACAAAGCATGCCACTTTAGTTCTGCAGAACTTTCTGCTTTGCCACCCCACTGGACTAGTTTTAAGTAAGAAGATAGGCAGGTGGGGGCAGACCGGTGCTCGTAGGACACTCAGCTACATTTGCCAATTGACCCTCTTGCTCAGCCTTCCCCAGTCCACTAACCTCCTGATGCCGTTGGAGTCCAATGCCCATCAAGCCCAGGTGACAACATGGCCAATAGTCAGGGGTGATTGGAGTCATTGCCACTCCACTCCCAAAAGCCCGCTCCCCAGGCTGCCATGCACAGGCTGAAATTCAGACTGGTACTGGTGGGGACCCAGGATGCTCTGCGGCAGCGGGAGGCAATGAGCCAACAGCCACAGGAGACATGGCATGGCTTGGAAGGGGAGATGCCATGACAGGTCGCAACCGCCGTCCACCCTTGGACCAGGTGAGCAGCTATTACTATCAGTGCTAGAAAAAGAGGTCCTGGAACTCACCTGGAACGCCTCCCTTGTTCTCTTATAACGGCAATGGCACCCGGAACAATGGTGCTGGAACTGAGTTCTCTCTCTCTCTCTCTCTCTCTCTCTCTCTCTCTCTCTCTCTCTCAAGTTTTTTATTGGTTTTACATAGTTTTATACCTTTTAACTTTAACCATTTCAAACATTGAAATAAAAGGTTCCTTCAAACCTTTGGACCTCCTTCCCTCCCTCCATGGGTTCCATATTTAAAATAAAATATCCTGTATCTTTTACTCTTATCAATCTGTATTATATACTCATAGTTACCATAATTAATTCCACATTACAAGTGTCAGTATATCCCTGCCAATGATTTTAACTGTTTACAGTGGTCTTTTAAATATATTAAGAATTTACTCCAGTCTTTTAGGAATACTTGATCTTCCTGGTTTCTGATCTTTCCCGTCAGTTTCGCCATCTCTGCATACTCCATCGGTTTAGTCTGCCATTCTTCTTTTGTTGGTACTTCTCCTTCCTTTCATCTCTGGGCTAGTAGCATTCTTGCCACCGCCGTTGCATACATAAAAAGTCTTTAATCTTCTCTTGGTATCTCTTCACCTAATTATACCTAACAAGAAAGCTTCTGTTTTTTTAACAAATGTATTTTTAAACATTTTCTTTAACTCATGGAATATCATTTCCCAGAAAGTTTTTACCGCTGCACAAGTCCACCACATATGGTAAAAGTACCCTCCTTTCCTTTACATTTCCAACAAAGATTTAAACTAGTTTGGTACATTTTTGCAATTTTACTTGGTGCTAGATACCAACGATACATCATATTCACATAGTTTTCCTCCAACAAACAGCATAGAACTGAGTACTGGTGAGTTCCAGCTGGGGAAAAAGCCCTGAGAATTATTATTAGATTTGTATACCGCCTGAAATATACTTGGAGTCGAGAGTGAATTTCATGCTCTTTATTCAGCCCATAGTCATCAAGGAGAAGAAGAGAAAAAGAATGCCCTTTTCCCAAAACCATCTGCTTATATACATTATTTACACAATGGGCTTTGCGTGATTGGCTACTTCAGGGTTACACCTGTGGGCCAATCAGTTTGTGGATTCACTTCTGCCAGCAGCCTGATTGGCTGCTCCTGCAGGCCAATCAGGTTGCGGATTCACTTCCACCTGGAGTTGGATTGGTTGGCTCCTGCGGACCAATCAGACTGCTGATTCTGGATCCTATTGTTCTATGATTCAGCTCAGTACATAACACCGCCCTTCATCAAAAGATCTCAGGGTGGTTTGCAAGATAAAAATACAAAATTAAAGCACAATGACCGCTTCCCCAACATAAAGGGGAGGCGCATTTTGTGCAGCCGCGTGCAGCCCCCCCCCCCTGGGATCCCTGAGGCAGACCTGGAAGTTTGGAGGCTGGCACTGCCTACCTGAGGCTGGAGGCTGGAGTCACCGCCCACTCAGTCAGCCGACCAATCCAGCCGAGGGGAGGCGTGCCAGGGGGATCGGCCAGGTAGGATCAGGTAGGCTTACCTGCACACAAAGAGGAGGAGCCATTCTTCGGAAGCAGCCGACGGATTCAGAGCTTTCCCACCCTCCACTCCCTAACTTTATGCTTGCTTTACAGGTTTTTTACTCCCACAGGCTTCTTGCTTTTCAGGTTTTTCTTCCACAGGCGTACACGCACGCAGGCGCTGCTACGACCAGTCGCTGTTAAAGGGCTGGAAAGGACTTTCCCTGCATTGGCAGGTTTCGCCTTTCCCGTAGCAATTCGTCACAACTTTGGCGGATGCAGGCCTTGGGCGGAATCCTTTAGTCATTTACATAAAGGGGAGGGGCGTGGGGGTGGTGACCCCCCGCCCCATTGCGGCGGCGATAACAGGGTTCCCGTAAACGGGCCTCAAGGGGGGGCATTTGGCGATGCCACTTGGCTGATTATTGCCCTCCCCTTCCAGCGGCGGCGATCGGGGGGGCGGGCTATCTGCTTGAACATATGTTCTCCAGAGTTAGCCCAACCCCCATTCATGCTGGACAACCCTGAAGATAACCCCACCCCCGGCTGGGGGCTGGGAGGGATATACGCCCAATGCCTGCGCCAAGGTCTTCCTACATCTGAATATTAATAAAGTTGTGGCCAATTTTAATCCCATAAATACGTTGTCCTGTGTCATTATTCCGCTCAGGGCTGCCCCGGGGACTGGGGGGGGGGACTCCGCCTGGCTGCGCAAAGAAATAGTTAAAACAGAAAGAAGAAAACAATACACCCCTCCCCGCCCAAACGCACACAAGTGAAACTAGTGTTTGGTAGAAAGCAGGCAAGACCTTAGTCTTGGACATGAAAAACATGGGCAAAAAACAACTTCTTCATCTGGTATAAGAGACATCATATAAGAGAGAGAAAAATGCACAGTTTATGGAGCATAGTGAAGCAGGTTTGTTGAGCCGTATAGTTTTGGAGAATTTTATATACCACAGCACCATCTAGCAGGAACAGACATAGTAGCAGCCTGCATAACCATTGTCGGTAGACATTGGGTGGGGTGGGGGCTAAGCTTCTCCATTCTAATATGAAATGTTAAGTTCATAAATAATTTGTGACCCTGGACGGAGCTTAGCTCCTGGCTTTATTGCCTGAGTTTCTATTCACATTTGTTTTCCTCGACATAATGCAGCTCAGGATCCCATGGGCCCCGCGCCATAGCTGCAGGAAACAAACCAACATGCGCTATTTTCATTATTTCTAGAATTGCAAGGCCCATGAATTAATGCATTAAATAAAACCTCCGTACATTCCAGGAGGGAACTTTTATGGGAAGGGCCTTCAAATAGCTTAAAAGCCGTAATGAAAGATGGCAATGTTTGGGAAGGCTGTGCAAAATGAAGTACGGGGACTTATTTCATGAAGGAAAGGGAAAATGAGATTCCATATTCTGGTCATATAGTTATTGATCCCTTTAAATCACACACACACACACACACCCTAAGGTCGCATGCCAACCAAAGTTAAAATGATGCCAGATCATTAGAACTATTAAGCCTGATCATAGAATTGAATGAATATTTTGCCCAATGTGGGTCTTGAATACATGACCCTGAGATTAAGAATCTGAAGGTTTACCTCCTCTGACATATGCCTACTCTGGACTTTGAAAACTTTGGGGGCTCCCTTGGCAAGAGAAGTGTGGTGGGTAAGGATGGAGAAGATATTTGATTCAGGTCGTATTTTACCAAATTCACGCTTTCTGAAACAAAACGCAAACCAAAGTACACAAAATCCACAACCGCCCTTCCAAATTCTCGGTTTTCTGAATTTCGCAATGCAATTCTCCGAGCAAGCAAGAGGCATAAAAATGCAAATATTTGGGTAAAGTGTGCATAAACATGCATGTATTCGTGGAATAGCACACAAGGATGCCTTGTGTTAGGGGAAATTGCTTGAAAAGATGTGTGCATGTGTCAGAAATGCATAAAAGTAGGAGAGATTCACACTAAAATGCAGGTGAATATTCACGAGGATTTTATTTTTCTTTACTTACGGGACCGCCTCTCCTGGTATGCCCCGCGGAGGACCTTAAGGTCCACAAGCAACAATATTCTGGAGATCCCGAGCCATAAGGTGGCTAGATTGGCCTCTACTAAGGCCAGGGCCTTTTCAGTATTGGCCCCAACTTGGTGGAACGCTCTTTCACAAGAGACCAGGGCCCTGCAGGATTTGTCATCTTTCCGCAGGGCCTGCAAGACAGAGCTGTTCTGCCTGGCCTTTGGGTTGGATTCAGTCTGACCCCTGTGTTTTCCTCCCTCATGGTTTGGATTTATGGACTACTTAAAATGAGGCTGCATTTTAAATTTTAATATTGTATTTTAATCTGTATTTTAATTAATTGCTTTTTATGTTTTATAGTAATTTTATTGGTGTTAGCCGCCCTGAGCCTGGTTTTGATTGGGAGGGCGGGGTATAAATAAAAAAAAATTATTATTATTTTTAAAAAGATAGCAAATTGCTGCAGAAATATGGAAAACTGAATTTAAGACTGAAAGAAAAAGAGAAATTGTGAAGACCAAAAAAGTTGACAGACTTGTCTGTCCCTGATGGTGAATGGCTTCTACAGACAGCAACCCCAGCTATGTATTATCCTCCTCAGAGAGGCTCAGCTGGTGTCTGTTTTTTTTTAGTCTATTTTTGTTTTTCCAGGCTTTTAAAGATCAAAGATTTTAATATTTGAAAAGTTCCTTAGGCCACATAGAGAACGCTGTTAGTAGGTCAGCATATAAATGTGGTAAATAATCCCCCCCCTTATCATAATTAAGTTGAGACCATTCAGGTACAACGGTCTTCCTGTTATGGAGCAGATATGGTCAGGCATATATGTAGGTATATCAAAATAGGTATATTTATATTTGTGATACATCTTCCATGCAAAATTCAAAATGCTAAATCTCTCAGTCCTCCACAGCAGATTTTTTTGGGGGGAGACAGGGTGATGACCAGGAGAGGAAGGCCTCCTAGGACTTGGAAGAAAATCTGACAGTTTCCACAAGAATGAAAGGTTTAAAAAAGGCAAGAAAGGGATTAGCTGGTGCCACGAAAAACAGATCAGCCCATTGAGAGAACCTAAGGAGTATATTTACACCTGTTTCCTTACTCAGCTCTCGATATAACCTTGTTTCTTTCTAACTAATTCCATTTTAAAATAATCTCTCTCACACACACCTCAAAACTAGGAAGTTTCGCTCATTCTTTGACCCTTGCTGTGATTATTCCTAGCTGACATTAACAGATATTTACTGAGCAGTTCTCAATTCAGTCAGTCACTTGTTGACATATCATCTCACCTAGCCAATGTGGGCATTTCATATTTATATGCAAACCAGAACTGTAATCTTCTTTAGTTTGCTCTTACTTCTCTGCAGGAAAAGATGGATTCAGTTATAAATCATTGAATAAACCACTCAGCCACTAATTTATCATGCTGGCCTTATTACTGCTTTTAAAAAAAATCAAATCAAATATTAAGAATACAAGGCGCCAACTCTTCCCCCTCGCCCCTTTTTTTCTAACTCTTTCCCCTCTCACTTTAAATATTAGCGGCTACAAGCAGTCTTGTGCACAACCATCCATCAGCCTGTGGTAACCTTGTGGCACAGAGCTACTCTATTAAATTTTAGATTTGCAGTCATAATACACAGCTACAGGGTGTTAGCACATTACAGGGAAAGATTGAGCAGACCAACCATTCTTCAAGCATTTCATATAAGACATGTTCATTGTTTTCCTGGCCTAAAAAAAAAAAAGTGATGATGTGGTTGGTTTGCTAGTCCAATCCTTTTGTAGGTGGAGCCAAAAATAGAGGCAATGCTTTGGTACAGGGGTCCCCAGACTTACCACGCAGCGGGCCGGTGCCCGCCGCGCCGACCGCGCGGCGGGCCGGAGGGCAGGGGAGTGCGCGCCCGTGCGCATGCGCACACGGGCGGGGGGGAAATCGCTGAAAATCGCTTGTGCGCATGCGTATGGGCCTCCCCCGACCCGGATGTGCACCAAAAATGACCTCTTCCGGGTCGGGAGAGGCCCATACGCATGTGCACAAAGGATTTTTGGCAATTTTTTGCCGATTTTTAAGATCGTCGCTGCGCCGCGCGTCGTGAGAGCGGGCGGCGGCAGCGGGCGGCGGGGGTCGTCGCGGGCCGGATTGGAAGGCCGATTGGGCCGCATCCGGCCCGGGGGCCGTAGTTTGGGGACCCTGCTTTGGTAGTAGAGTGAAAGAGGCATGCATCCTTTAAACACACCAACAAGTCATTCCTGCAAATAAAATAACCATACTTAATACCACTTTAAACTGTCACGGCGTCTCACAAGGAATCCTGGGATCTGTAGTTTGTTAAGGGGGCTGAGAGTTGTTAGAAAACCCCTATTCCCTCTTGCAAAGCTAAAGTTCCCTGGGAAGAGGAATTGTTTGTTTAAAAAAATAATATCTGGGAACTGTGGCTCTATCCATAACATTAACAATGAGGTGGTTATGATTTTGTAGTCATGAGCAGACACTTGAAGTGAGTTCACTTCTGATATGAAGACCGGGAGCCAGTGCAGCTGGTAAAGCACTGGATGAATGTGATCTCATGGTGAGGACCCCGTAAGGAGTCTCGCCGCGGCATTCTGCACCCGCTGGAGTTTCTGGGTCAGTTTCAAGGGCAGCCCCGCGTACAGCAAGTTACAATAATCAAGCCTAGAGGTGACCATCGCATGGGTCACTGTGGCCAGGTCAGGCTGAGAAAGGTAGGGGAACAACTGCTTAAGGCGGCGGAGATGGAAAAATGCCACCTTGGATGTGGAAGAGTTGGAGCTTATGGGAGTTTGAGTCAAACAACATCTGGAGGATACAGTTCCCCATGCTCGAGGTAGATCTGTTTAAAGGGCCTTCACTCTCAATTCCTTTCCCTAGGTGTAGAATCGGGACTCTAATAATAATTCAGCTTCTTTTCTGTCTGAAGGAGCATTAGAAACCACTATGGAACTATATGCTATACCTCAAAGTAATATTCTTGAGGCAAATACAAATGAAAGTCAACGAGACATGGTATCGGTGTGGAAAACAAGCCCACAGAGAAGTGCCATTTTCTTATAAAATGATGCGGTCCTGCTTGGTTTCACTTGCAGTTTAAAGTAAAATAAAGCCATTTCCTGGTTGATTTCAGTTACAATTGGAGATGGTTTTTCAATCTGACCAGCAGCAAAGCTTTAAAAAAAAACAGTTAAGAGGAGTGCAAAAGAGATAGCTAAGGTATTAAACAGAAACTGCAATCCAGCAGGTGAAAAAGAAAAGAGCCCAACAGCCCAGGGAACTAGACCATACAATAATGAGAAAATGAAAAACAACTAAGCTGAATTTTAAGATGGGCCAAATTTTAAAAATGGATCTACTTTAATAGTTTTAGCAGAAATATTTTGGTGCAATGAAATAGTTGGTGACACCTGAACACAGCAGTTCTCGCCCACAAAAGGGACCATGTTTTGTTTAATAAAATGTCAAAACAAAAATGATCAGCCCCAAACTGGGACATTTATTTTCCCCAGTAGCAAGTTATTCATCAGCACAAATTTGTTAACTGCTGTTTCCTGTAATGAATGTGCCACCTTATCTTAATTATCAACAGCAAGACTTTGCTCATTTATCTCATGAACCATTACATCCTGCTCACTACAACATTGCTGCAAATTCATTTGAGTTGTTGACGTGGTGGCTACTGGTGCCTTAAATCTGGATTATCCAAACGGATCTTCCTCAGCAGGAAGATTCTAGAGCACATGCCGATTTAGTCTGCATGCAGCTGGCATCTGGATATAGTCCTTATTATCTAAGGCCCTAGGGACCCAGGTGGTGCAGTGGGTTAAACCACTGAGCCTAGGGCTTGCTGATCAGAAGGTCGGCGGTTCGAATCCCTGTGATGGGGTGAGCTCCCGTTGCTTGGTCCCAGCTCCTGCCAACCTAGCAGTTCGAAAGCACGTCAAAATGCAAGTAGATAAATAGGAACCGCTACAGCGGGAAGGTAAACGGCGTTTCCATGTGCTGCTCTGGTTTGCCAAAAGCGGCTTTGTCATGCTGGCCACATGACCTGGAAGCTATACGCCGGCTCCCTCGGCCAATAATGCGAGATGAGCGCGCAACCCCAGAGTCGGTCACGACTGGACCTAATGGTCAGGGGTCCCCTTTACCTTTACCTTTATCTAAGGCCCTAACAACACATTACAAGAAATGGGCTTGTTGCCATTCCTGCTTGCGCAAATAAGTGAATTCCACATACGCAGAGAACTATGCAATTGTAACTGAAATACTGTGAATAACAAATCTTAGCATCCAAGTTACTAGGAAGGGATGGGATTGGGTGGGATTTGGTAATGGTTGCGAGGTGGTCTCATAAGTAATCAAAGATTTGGTTATCTATATTCTTATTTTTCTTAGGAGGAATAGTTTAAAACTAAATTATCCCAAAATAATATATGGTCATTATTGAGGGTCAGTATGGTATAGCATGTAGAGTAGGGAAGAGGAATTTGTGGCCTTCCTAATATATTTGGACTGCAACTCACATTTTCCTCAACCGTTGGCCATCCTGGCAGAGGTTGATGGGACCTGGAGACCAAAAACATCTCAAGAGTCACATTAAACCCAGCTGAGGAGGCCTGGATTCAAATCTCAACTCAACCACGCAGTTAATTGTGCCAGCCATCCTCTCTCAGCCTAACTTCACACAGCTGTGAAGAGAAAATGGCAGGTGGGGATGTCTTCTTCTTCTTCTTCTTCTTCTTCTTCTTCTTCTTCTTCTTCTTCTTCTTCGATCACTCGTAGCCAAGTAAGATTGTCTTTCATAAACACGATTTTAACAATGGGTCCGTAAGTGACATGGACGCCAATTCTGGATCCACATGTCCTTCCTTTAACAGTGGGGACATTGGTTTCCAGGTGGGAGTTGATCATGGTATGGATTTGCCAAGCGTGCCTTCCTCTTAGCACATTTCTCCCTTGCGTCCTGAGATCGAGTGTCTTCAAAGCCTATGACAGCTTTGGTAAAGGCTGTTCTCCAACTGGAGCGCTCGCAGGCTAGGGTTTCCCAGTTGTCAGTGTTTATACTACATTTTTAAAGATTTGCCTTGAGACAGTCTTTAAACCTCTTTTGTTGACCACCAGCATTACGCTTCCCATTTTTAAGTTCAGAATAGAGTAGTTGTTTTGGAAGACGATCATCAGGCATCCGCACAACATGACCAGTCCAATGAAGTTGATGTTGAAGAATCATTGCTTCAACACTGGTGATATTTGCTTCTTCCAGTACACTGATATAAGTTTGCCTGTCTTCCCAAGTGATGTGTAAAAATTTTCGGAGGCACCGTTGATGGAATCTTTCGAGGAGTTGGAGATGGCGTTTATAAGTGGTCCATGTTTCACAAGCATATAGTAAGGTTGGTAGTACAATAGCTTTGTAAGATATATAAAGCGGGATACAAGCATTCAAAACAAACAAACAAAATAAATGTTGATGCAAGAATAATCACTATGGAATAACTTCAAGCCATTTTTCAGGAGGTTTTTAACACTTGATGTATTTTATTATGTTTTTAGATATGCTGTTGAGCCGCCCAGAATGGCTGGGGAAACCCAGGCAGATGGGCGGGGTATAAATAATAAAATTACTATAAAATAAAAAAAATTCCTTCAGTAGCACCTTAAAGACCAACTAAGTTTTTATTTTGGTATGAGCTTTCGTGTGCATGCACACTTCATCAGATACACTGAAACAGAAGTAACCAGACCCTTATGTATATTCAGAGGGTGTGTGTGGGAGTGATGGGAATGGGTGATGGGCTGATAGGAGTGGTAAACCTGTTGATGACTGTTAACGACTGTTAATGACTGCAATTGGTCTTGCGGGGGGGGGGGGCAGAAGGCAAGGGCTGAGGTGCTAAGGAAGGCTTAATCATGTATAATGAGATAAGAATCCTATGTCTCTGTTCATTCCAGGTGGCTCCATGGTTTTAAGCTTGCTAATGAATTGCAATTCAGCAACTTCTCTTTCCAGTCTGTTTCTGAAATTTTTCTGTAATAAAACAGCTGTTTTCAGATCTTGTATAGAATGTCCTGGGAGATTGAAGTGTTCTCCTACTGGTTTCTCTGTCTTGTGATTCCTGATGTCAGATTTAGGTCCATTTATCCTTTGGCATAGGGTTTGGCCTGTTTGTCCAATATAGAGAGCTGTCTGTAACTAAAATTATTATATGCATTAATAAAACATAGTGAGAACCTTTCAAAGGTCAAAGTACAAAATTTCAAAAGAAGAGGTTTTGAGCTATTTTTTTTAGGAAATTCACCAAAACCAACACTATTGACAAGTGCCAAATCCAGCTATGTCTGGAAAATTCCAGACACATGGCAACTCTATACCTGTCTGCATTGCAGGCCTAACATCAAGGTTCATACAGCTAGCTTAGCGCATCTCTCAATGCAGGGGTGTTCTAACAAATGTACTTCTTTTTACAACAAATCTTATAATTTTTCCAACATTTTTAAAAAATCAATTTAAACTTGCATCTGCTCATGCTTCTGTGAGGTTATTAAAACCAGAATTATGTGTCCTTCCTTAATGAGCTTTTTCAGCTGAAGCATCTCCAAGTGATTATATATGGCATGTTTCAAACGTTTTTCTTAGTGGAGAAAATAATGGTGATAAAAAATGGAAGTGATTCAGGAAAACTTCAACATTTCTCCGTCCTCTTGCATAATCATTCTCCGTTTAGAGCTTTCTGCTTAAAGGGGGATGGGGTGGAAAGGGGGACATGAAATTATGAATAGTGTTGAGTGTTAGAAAAGTTTCTGCTTCTCATATAAAACTAGAATTCATGGCCTCTAAATAAAAAAAGCATGCATAGTACATTCAGAATGAACAAGAGGACATTCTTCTTCATTCAGCAACACATAAGCAAGTTGTAGTTTTTACTGCTGCAGCCTGAAGTGATAGCCTGAAGTGAGATTTTTCAACTGTTTTCAACTGATTTTCAACTGTTCTTATATGTTCTTTCAATGCGAGTGGCAGACAAAAATGATAGACTATGCGGAATTAGCAAGACTGACTAGCAGGTTCCGAAACCAGGGAGAGACAAGGTTCCAAAAAGATTGGAGTAAATTTGTGGACTATATGGAAAAGAACTGTAGAATTTTAAAGACACTTGCAGGACTGAAATAAATCCTACGAAGTACTTTAAATAGGAATAAGGAACTGTGAGGTAAGAGTTGGAAAGAAAACCAAATTAGGGGAGGGAGGGAAGTCAAGCTCGGCAGAGCATTGGGAATAGAAATATGGAAATAATTGTTTAAAAGAGAAAAATTGTGTGTGTTGTATTTGTTTTTGAATGTTTTGTTTTGTGTAATGTGTTGAATGTGTTGAATGTGTTTATTTGGAAAATTTAATAAAAAAAATAATATATATATGTTCTTTCAATAATATATATATGTTCTTTCAATGCTGATTTCATATCGGAAGTCGGTTTTGTTCTGAAAGCTCTAGTTTTTTTTACAATTCCTGTTTTTCACTTTTCACCAGAGCCAGAGCCGCGTTTAGGGGGAGGGGGGAATCCGCACTGGGTACCACCTGGGCTTGCTATGCCTCTGGATCCTCTATGGGTTTGTTTACCAGTGGGTATAAATATTCTGAGAGCAAAGGGGCAGCATGGCTTCTTTGTTTCTCCAATTAGAAAGTGAGTGAGGAGTTTAGAACTCTCTCCTATCAAGAATGAACACCCTTTAACAAACATAAGTCATATCCTCCAAGTGCCCCTATTTTCTAAGGACAGTCACTGAGTTACGAAAACTTCTGATGTGATCCTGGAATGTCCCTGTATTCCCCGCCAGTGTCACTGTTGCCAAGCTTGGGGAGGGTGAGACCAGGGCCGGATTTAGGTTTGATGGTGCCCTACGCTACTGAAGGTAATGGGGCCTTTTATATGTCCAGCTGTCCTTTGTCAACAACAAATTGTTGCTGCTTTTTGTGCTGACTATATGCTATATAGTAATTTATGGACCTAGTAGGTATCTAAAGCCATTTGCACATAACAAAATACAGTGGTACCTCTACTTACGAATTTAATGCGTTCCGAACTCACATTCGTAAGTTGAAAAAAAAATCTAAGTCGAATCCCATAGGAATGCATTGGGAGGAAAAAAATTCGTAAGTCGAAGGAACCCTATCTAAAAATTTGTAAGTAGAAAAAAAATCCTATCTAAACCACATCCAAGATGGCGGACGGAGCTCCGTTCGTAAGTAGAAACATTCGTAAGTAGAGTTCTTCGTAAGTCGAGGGACCACTGTATGTATTTTATCAAAGTAATTGTTGAGCTGAAATACAATGAAGAAGTACATTAACAGTGAAATAATTACCAGTGATATTTTAGGGAGCACGCTAGCAGGCGGGGCCCATGACTTATATATCATAGGTGCCTACAAAACACTGTTGCTGTAAGTAGGTGTTATTTTATTTATTTTTTATCGTATATTTTGGAAATGTACAACCAGGTTTTTTTCCTTTAATCTCCCCCCCCCTGAGAGTGGGGCCCTAAGCTATAGCTTGTTTAGCTTATATGTAAATCTGGCAGTGGGTGAGGCGACACTTGTCCTGGGCAGTGGCAACAAGGGAGCAGCCCATTGCCCCTCCATGGCTTCTTGGTTGCCATGGTTGCCAGCCTCCTTCCTTGGGCAGCTTGGAGAGGCTGGAGAGCAGGCAAGCAGGAAGAGAGCCTCACGTGATGCTCTGAGGTGCAGACAGAGGGCAGGGATGCGATGGGAGGGAATAAAGAAAGAGCAGAGCCCAAGGAGCCCTGATTTTATTTTTTTATTTTGAAAATGCTTTGTGTTTCTGTGTCTAATCTTGCCCCTTTCTAAAACTGATTTACTGGTGCGCTTTTTCTTTTTGCAAATCTACCCAAAAATAAAATAAAATAAAATCGGGATTAAGGGGTTTTCTCAAGAGGGTGGAGGGTGTGCTGTGTCCCATTGGGGTAGTGGTGGTAGAAACGCTTGTGGGGGGGCAGAGCAAAAATGGGGGGGTCAAGGAGGCTCAGTGAGGGGACAGCAAGAAATGTCCCTATTTTCACCTGAGGAATGTTGGAGAGTATATAAGCTTCTCAGTCTAAATACCTTTCAGCTAGAGGTGTGTTCCAAGCAAACATTCATTTAACCAAATTTCTGCTGCTGCATATAAACTCTATATATGCTAACACCTGAAACATGGAAAGCTACCAGTCAATGTAGACAAGGTTGTTGTTTCCATAACACCTCTTAAAAGCATGATCTAGTTTGAGCACAGAAGCTGATTTGATCGCCCTGTACAATAACCTCTATCAGAAGACAGGGGGAATGTGTCTTTGTTAATTTGCCTTTATATCTCAGTGACTTTCGATGCCACCAACCATGGTACAGGTATTCTTCTGGAGAGACTGTCTGAGTTAAGGGTGGGTGGCACCCCTTTGCAGTGGTTTTGATCCTATTTCGATGACTGTCTCCCATGGGTGGTGCTGGGGGAGGGTTACATTTGGCCCTGTGGAGCCTTCAGTACAGTGGTACCTCAGGTTACAGACGCTTCAGGTTACAGATTCCGCTAACGCAGAAATAGTACCTCAGGTTAAGAACTTTGCTTCAGGATGAGAACAGAAATTGCATGGCGGTGGCAGCGGGAGGCCCCATTAGCTAAAGTGGTACCTCAGGTTAAGAAGAACAGTTTCAGGTTAAGAACAGACCTCGAGAACGAATTAAGTTCTTAACCCGAGGTACCACTGTATGGGATGCCGCAGGGTTTTATTTTATCCGCGATGCTGTTTAATATCTAACATAAAACCACTGAATGGGGGTCATCCAGGGTTTTTGAGTGAATTTAAGTTGATGCAAGAGGCACTTGGAAACTTTTAAATTCACTCTGTGTATGCCAATTACCTTTTATACAGTACCAGAGGTTGCACAGTCGTTAAAAGCAAGATTATGGATAAGCAATTGTATTAGGTTATCAGCTGGCAATCAAAATAAAATACGTTATCTGTTTAAAGACAGGCCAGCCATTAATCAAGAACCTTGCAACCAAACTAAAGGATGAAAGTCCTAATAGTTCATAGGAGGCATTAACGAGGACTATGACTTACTTTTAGAGGATATTAATGTATGGTGATGGGCGGAGAAACTAATAGCCCTGGCAAAACGTCCAGTTCAATCCTTTGTCAAAACCATTTGTTAATATTTTCTGTGGAGAAAAGTGTTTTTAGGTTCTTTTCCTTCACTGAACCTGAAGGATTATCCATGTATAATTATACATCCTGCTAAGAGAGAGACTTCATCCTTTAAGTATTTGCCAAAATTGTAAATTGCTTTTATTTATAGATGAGACAATAGTTATTTAAAACACATTGCGTACTTCTACCGCTGCTCTTTATCATCAAGAATTACATCCACTTAAATTAGCATTCTTAATTACGCCCTTGAAATGGAAGAAGGCCACAAATCATTTTGATGTTGCAGGGGAGGGGGAGAAAGAGAGCGGCAGAAGGTGCCTAGGGTCATGTGAAATACGTTTCAGCTCCAGAAAAACAAGTCCTAATTTACAGAAGGGTCCTCTATGCTGTTGAACTAGCATGACCTTGTTGAGTGGTGGGAATCATTTGTTTCCTCTGTAACCTTGCAGAGGTAACACCTTTACAAACATGCAATTGAAAACTAACACCTGAAAACATTTTTTAAATCCAGGAACTAAGGTTTCTGAATGATAACAAAGTGATGATGAGCTAACATTGGGAAAGGGGTATAGTTAGAGAATCTGTCTTGCATGCAGAAGGTCCCAGGTTCAATCTAGGTAGGGCTGGGAGGGACTGCTAAGAAAAGTGGGGAAGGGTTAATTCTTCCCCCTACCGCTGAAGACATTTCGTGACTCTCTTATCTGAGTTGCTGGGCAAATTAGCATGTAGCACTGGGTAGATAAGGGCTCATGTTACAGCATCCATTATTGTTGGAGGCTTGGAGACTGTTGGGGTGCTCCTGCAAACACATGGAAAACTTGGTGAAAAGCTTGTCTGAGGGAAGTTGGACAACTTGCAAGACTTCGGGACTTGGAGAACTCTTGCAGTTGCCAGACTTTGTTAGCAACTGGAATTTGCACTTGCTGTGTGGACATTATCTTAGCAGGGACTTTGTAAGCTAGAACCCTCTCTGGGCTCAGCGAGTGCAGTGTCCTTGTAGCAACTGTGTATAGTGTGTACAGTGTGTGTGTTTGCCAAGTAAAAACCACCTCTGCTACATAGTTGTTTCTTGTGAAGCACCTATCCGCTTGACTGAACTTCCGTGATGCATACACAACACCCAAAAGGGACTGTCTGCGTGTAACTTGGGAAAGCTGTTGGCAGTCACTGTTGACAAAACTGAACTAGAGGAACCAATTGTCTGACTTGGTAGAATGCAGCTTCCTGTGTTCTTGATGACACAGACTGTGGTACTAG
The DNA here is from genome assembly GCF_963506605.1 of Zootoca vivipara. NCBI lineage: Eukaryota > Metazoa > Chordata > Lepidosauria > Squamata > Lacertidae > Zootoca > Zootoca vivipara. The sequence goes on along the minus strand of NC_083278.1, from coordinate 18,110,194 downwards.
GCTCAGTGCCAAGAAGACCTACACCTGCTTAGAAGTCACAGCAGCCCTAGTTGTGTCCTGCACTTTTGCCTTAGACTAACAGATCTCAGGTCTGGCCTGGACCACTTGCCACAGAATGAGACAATACAATGTTGAGATGGACTGTGACACATCTAATTGCAGGGGGATTTTATAATGCTTCCCCATCTGCCATGATTCAAGTTAAAACAAAAAAACAAAAAACAAAGCTAAAACATGTAGACAAGTCCTATTCAAGCTCACTCCCTGCTGGGCCGGCTTTCTGACTGCAGAGTATTTTTAACATGAAGAACCATTCCACAAATATGATTTCCTCCTGTCAGCAGTCTGAAATTATACAGTCTATTCAACCACCTCAGGACTCTTCCACCTTATTCTGCAACTTGCTTAGACCAGGTCTCAGCTACAGCAGATACTTGCCAGGAATATATACACACACACAACACACACACACACACACACACACACACCACAATTGCAATGCATTTTAGAGCTAAAGCATTTTCCAAAAGGTCTTTATATCCCCCATCTATTGGTGAATCCAGCAAAAATGAGAAAAACCCAAGCTCTTCACTCTATTTTTGAGGTGCTTCAAACAAAGATATTTACAGTTTTGCACTATGTCTACAAAAAAGGTAAGAGCAGAGTACTGCTGCGGCCACATTAAAAACACACCAGGGAAATTTTTTAACATATTGTGTTGAAACTTATTTTTTTATTTTTAAAGTCTGTCATTCATCTGCTGTGCTCTTTTACAGAACACCCATTTCTATTTACTCCTTTAATAATGTCTTAAGACATTTATCACCATGTGCTAAGCAGAACAAAAAGGCACTTTGCAGACTAAATGGGAAATAGGCCATCTTCGTTGTTACAATTCGTTTTTTTAAAAAAAGCTCAGAAATGAAATTTCACTGTGAGAGTCCGATGATGTTCATGGCGTATGAGCAGACTTTTCTTTTATTAGTTGTAACCATTGCTCATCCTCAACCTCCCTAATCAGAATTACAATAACCACTCAGATGAGAAAAGTAATGAAATCATTAAGGTATTCTTTGTTAAGGCTGGATGATTCTGTACTCATATGTCATAATTGCTTAACTCCACTCATAAGCTTCCATAAAAAGAAAATTCCTCAGGTGTTTTTTTAACTGACGAAATCTCTCACTACAGTGCAAGGGTTTCCTATGTGTGACCCCCCCCCCCAAATGGCTCCAGATCGCTGGAACATTAGGACAACTCAACAACCCATAAACTGGGCAAATACGGACAGCAAAAGCAACCTTGTTCTGTGTTCGTAGATTGTATTGATTTGTGGTGAACGAAGGGGAAAAAAACAAGGTGGGTTTTTGTTTTTTGTTTTTGTAATTCAGCAAACCTTCAGGAACATTAGCAAGAAGCAATAAAAACAAACCCCTTGTGTTTCCTTCTGTGCCACAAGCACCCCCATATATAAAAGCTTCTCATAACAAGAATCTTGAAGGTGGCTACTGATATTAAGGGTGCTGGCATTGTTAATGCATGCCTTTCAAATTGTTATTTTCAGACCACTGTGCTTATACAGAAGCATTCTTTATCTTTCCTGTGAGCAACAAGAAGAGGAAAATTCAACTGCCTTCCTCCCCCCCCCCCCAGTCTATTCTCATTCTTTGACATAGGCTGGACATAAAATCAATAATTATTTACATTTATGCAATTGCATTCCTGATTATGTGTTGATTTTTAATTTTAAGAGTATTTTCAAATGCTACAGAGGCCAGTAGGCCTAGTGCGAGGCTCATATGTGTGTGCCTGCCAAGGCCTCCTAAGGCACCTCGCAAAAGATCTCAGTAAATATCTCCTCAAAAATTCACAATGCATGAGAGCCATTTTGCTCTTCCTACTCTGGGCCTGTTTGCATGGCTCAGTCTCTCCTCTGTGGATCACCTTAAAAATGCCCGCCTTTCATTGGACGCAAGGATAGGACAACCACCCTCCCATTCATTCTTAACACAGGAGAGATGTAAAATATTTCTCTCTTTGAGTAAGCATGTTGGCAACTGATGCAGGTCTTTTGCACCCATTAATGGTGTAGCTGATTGGGAGAGGGGTGTGGTCATCCTATTTCAAGGTTCAATCTCTTTAGATGTGAAAGCCAGTTTGTGTTTTGCCATGCCCCTCCCCCCGGCTGCCATTTTGTTACACTACACCCTCATGGCAGCCATTTTGTGAAAGACCATACCCCCCACATTTGGTGACTAATGAAAATTCCACATGAGTCCACTGGCCCAAAAAGGTTGGTGGCCCTAGCTTTATAGAATAATGAACAATTCTACTATCTCCTTAAAGAATATAATCTTATTTGCCTGGCAGTTTCATGTAATTTGTTTCAATGTACACATTTCTAATATTTTATCCTAAAGTATGCATTAGTATAAATGGCTTAATTCCATCTAGGCTGTTAATCTATTATAAAGTATAAAAGCCAGTTACCCAAGCATTAAAATAATGAACACCGATAATTAAAAATCCAATTAAAACATTAAAATATAAACATCCATCATTAAAATACGCAATAATGTTATGCATTTTGGTATCAGAAAATTCACAGAAGTGCAAAATCCAGATGAAAACTTCATCCTGCTCCAAGAGGTGAAAATTAAGCATGCAAACCAAAGACAATTCTCCCCCATCCGTAAAGGTTGGCAGGAAAAGAGACATAAGAACCACGACTTCAAAAGAATAAAGGATGTACGTAAAAACTTTAAGCAACGCCTATTGCATGACCATTCTTCTTAAATCCATGTTCTGCCAGTAACAGCATCCATCTGCCAATGCCCTGCACAGAATGATAAGATCATGCAGGTGGGCCTCTGATTCACTTTAGGGATGTACAAAAAATATGCCTGATTTTCTCATCTATGAAAACAGATGTTTCCAGAACCTTTGATATCGGAGGCAGTTTTTTGTTTTTTTAGAGGCCCACTTCATTTTTACATTCAAAGAGACACACATATTTTTTTTGGTTGACCAGCTCCCCAAAATTGGACAAGCAAGCAGGTATTCTCCTTATAACCGCAGAATAGTATATAAAAATATCCAAAATGGCCTTGCTCAAACAAAATATGGCCTATCTAACCCAGTATCCTTGGCAAGAATCCCAGTAGCCATTTGCTAGAAGATGGTAACACCAGAAACTCATACCCTTTCACATTTCTCCAATGAAAATTGGGACATCCTAATAAAATGTGGGACATTCCGGGATCAAATCAGAAACTGGGACAGCTTCCGTAAATCCAGGACTGCGACTGGAAAATAGGGACATTTGGAGGGTTTGGAAATTGGCCAGCGGTCCACCAGTGGAATATAATTTATCTTTGCACGTCTCAATCCTAATTAAAAGGGTTCAGACGTAGGACATGTTCTCTAGGCAATGGTGCTGCTTTAATAATCCCCCGATAAATTGTTTTTGAAATTTAAACATTTATAAAATATTCATATTATACATATATATATATATATAGTTTCAGAAAGTGAGGATTAGGTAGGTTTGCCTTTAAATGCGAACTGAATCAAATTTCCTTATCCTTAGCCTCGAACGATGGCCATCAGCTACAACGCAACAAGGTTAATAGCCTGGTGGCAGTAAGTGTGTACACTATAATGAGCTACAAGTTAGAGCTTATTAGTTTCACATCTCAAAGATACAAGAAATTGGTTTGACTTTGGGAAGTGTAATTTGTAGTCGCTAGAGCTTTAGTTCTGCTATTAAAAGTTCTAGTTTTTTTTTAAACAGTCTAACAAAGTGAAATCAATATTTAACAAAGCTGTGCCCTTCAAAGGTTAAAAACAAGGATACATTTTCAATATGTCATGGCTATAAAGACTGTTGTTTTGGTAGTCATCGTTGTGCCCGTTGAATGGTCTGAGAAGACATGGTGTTGTGTTGAAGATAAGAACTTCCTGACTTCATGGAGAAGCTCTATGTCAGCCTTATTGAGTTGTGTGTGTGTGTGTGTGTGTGTGTGTGTGTGTGTGTGTGTGTGTAGATAAAATAATCGAAGTTTAAGAGGTATAGAAAAGTTTGGTTTGTTATCATTCACTTGTAATGTGTCGATTAACAGCAATGCCCTAAATCGCAATTCCAACCCCAATATTCTCCATGCCAGGACAAAGAGAGCATTGCATTGCAAAGACCTCATTCATGCAAAGGAAAGGTTCATCTAAAGTGCAATAATAAATAATATATGGCAAGCACATTTCTGAAAGGTTACTCTGTCACCAAGTTAATTTTGGCATAAGATGACTCAAACCATCTGCAGTTTGAGGGGAAAGAATTGAACATTCTGACAAGCTCAAAACCTCATGCTTTGATTTTAGATTCCGCCCCGCTCACCACATCCTGTTTGATTGTACTTTGTTTTAAGAACATGCCTTGCCATCTACTTGCCATTATTTCCTAGCGAGGAAGACCCCCTACTGTCTCAGACACTCTTCACTTCTTGAACGAGGGTTGAAAAGGTTATGCCAGTGCTGTGATCAGACAAGCTTACTGTTTCTAACTCGGTACATGTTAAATCCTTAGATGTCACCTTGCTAAGAACAGATCCATAATGATTTGACAAGATGGTGTAGCACAATGTTTCCCAAACGTGGGTCTCCAGCTGTTTTGGGACTACAACTCCCACCATACCTAGCTAGCAAGACCAGTGGTCAGGGATGATAGGAACTGTAGTCCAAAAACTGGAAACCCAAGTTTGGGAAAGATTAATGTAGCACCACTCACACCATTCTTTCCAATTGATAAACAAGTGCTTCAGAGATGGGGAAATCATAGGTCTTCAAAAGTTGGACTCCAGTTCCCATCAGCCCCGTCAGCATGGCCAATGGGCAGGGATGATGGGAACTGAAGTTCTGCAATGTCTGGTGTGCCCAGAGATTCTCAATCCCTGCTGTGCTCCATCTTAGCATTTTCTTTGTTTTGAATCCAAGGAGAATGACATTTGCCATCTCAGGTCACAGAAAACTATTTCCACCTCTCACAGCAACATTTTAAACATTTAAAAGGTGCTGTAAGACTCTGCATCATTTCTGCTGCAACAGACCAACACACACACCCTTTGGAAACTATTCAAAATAAATGTTTGCAATACTTGAAAAAAGGGGCCCTGGAAAAGTTGCACAAGGACTGCCAATGGTGATAGAAGTTGTTGTTTAGTTTAGTTTAGTTTAGTTTAGTTTAGTTTAGTTTAGTTTAGTTTAGTTTAGTTTAGTTTAGTTCAGTTTAACATCTTGAGAGCCAAAGGTTCCACACCTCTGCTTTTTTGTATTCTGAATGCTGCAGTCTAGGAGATGTGCCTCAACCAGTCTCTGGCTGAACACAATAAAATACTGGACTGCTTTTGAAATTTATTCCTTTGACACTGCAGGAAAAGAAATTATCCACTTGAAGATACTTTGGGGGCATATCACAGATTCCAGAGCAACCGCAGGAAAATTAATATGCAAACACCTCCTTTGTGTATTTCAATATTGTATACATAGTCCAAGACAGGAGAAACCTCTCTGAAACATAATGTATGTACTAATCTATTAACCGGCATGAAAGCTATTAATGAGCAAAGCCTTTAATATTTGGTAATGTTAACAGATTCATTTTTAGTAAACACATTATAGAGCCTGGTTTGCATTCCATCATTTACTAAGTAGCAAATAATTATTTGAAGATAATGAGAATTAGCTTTGAAATGGCTGGGAGAAATCAACACACACAATTAGTGTCACACTAAATAACTGGTACCTCATCCGCATCATTGCTTTGAGGATAGTGAGCGAAGAAGCAGAGTTATTATTAAATTTTGTTATACAGCTTGCCAAACACAGGGCACCATCCCTCCAAATGCATGCATTTGTAAGCCCCATTGATTTCAATGAGAAGAGTTGGGCAAATCACATGCTCAACTCTCTTCAATTACAATCAACAGGATTTTAAGCACTACTAACTTCAGCTAATTCATGCCCATGCTGTTGTACAACATTTTAGACCAGATAATTAACAGTGACAGCAACGCATGTTTAGTCATTATTAGAAAGATGCGCTATTCTAGTAAACTATGCATCGAGATTCAGAATAGTTTTTGGTATCTGGGTGTTATCTTTTAGCATCTCCTCCAAGACTGTACTTTTCACATCTTAAAGATGCAATTCTTTAGAAAAATGGGCCTGCTAAACTCTTTTTAAGCTAATGGCTCCAGCCAAGTCTGTTAAATACCTGTTTGCATGCCTGAACAGTACGGGTGACTGGTTGTCACAAAAGGTATTTGCCTGGAGATGCCTTCAAAAGGAGGGCTGATGTGGGCAGGCCTTCCACACTTCCCTGGAGATGACTAGCCCCAGACCTATTCTACTTTTACAGATCAGTAAATGTAAAAGTAGAATAGGTCCGGGGCTAGTCTTATCTGACACTGAGCTGGTAAGAGACACAGAGGCTAGGCTTGTTCTCTGTGCTAAAGAAGAAGAAGAAGAGTTTTAATTTGATATCCCGCTTTATCACTACCCGAAGGAGTCTCACAGCGGCTAACATTCTCCTTTTCCTTCCTCCCCCACAACAAACACTCTGTGAGGTGAGTGAGGCTGAGAGACTTCAGAGAAGTGTGACTAGCCCAAGGTCACCCAGCAGCTGCATGTGGAGGAGCGGAAATACGAACTCGTTTCCCCAGATTACAAGTCTACCACCCTTAACCACTACACCACTCTGGTGTAGTATAGAAGCTTCAGATAGTGCAGCTAGATTGGCAATGGGATCGAATTACCCTCCCCCCCCCACACAAATACATGACACTGATGTTAAAAGACTTGCACTGGCTTCTGGACAGAGTTCAAGGTTCTTGAAGTCACATACAAAGCCCTGGATAGCTTAGGCCCATGACACCTTAAGGACTACCTTAGCCTATACACAGAAAGTCTGTCATGCAATCATAAAGGGAACCACTATTAGTGGTTCCGTACCGACCAGAAGCACGACTCTTGAGAACGAGGTGTTGTGCCGTCAGTGTTGAGGGCCCAACTCTATGGAACTTTGTCTCACAAGAAGTTAAGACAGGCACCATCCCTACTGAATTTCAGACACCTGGTAAACACTTCTATTCAGTGCTATTTTCTAGAAAAAGAGGTGCCACAACGCACCAGGAACACCTCCCTTGTTCTTCTATAATTGCAATGGCACCCATCTGAATGGTGCCGGAACTGAGTTCCGATGAGTTCTGGCTGAAAAAAAAAGCCCTGCTTTTATTCCAGGAGGTATTCCTTCCTTCCTTCCTTCCTTCCTTCCTTCCTTCCTTCCTTCCTTCCTTCCTTCCTTCCTTCCTTCCAAATTTTGGAGCTTTCATGTGTTTTCATTTTATGTACAGTGGGACCTTGGTTCTCAAACGGCTTTGTTGTCAAACAAATAGGCTCCTGAACGCCGCAAACCCGGAAGTAAGTGCTCCAGTTTGTGAATGTTTTTCAGAAACTGAACGTCCGATGCAGCTTCCACTTCAAGCTCCTGCAGCCAATTGGAAGCCGCGCCTTGGTTTTCGAACGGTTCCAGGAGTCGAACGGACTCCCAGAACGGATTAAGTTCAAGAACCAAGATACTACTGTACCTTATATTTTGTTGTTGTAAGCCACTTTGAGACCTACATGGTGAAAAGTGGGATATTAATCTTAAAACAAATTCAAACGATGAACATGCCAGAACACAAAGCTCACAGACTAATGGGAGTTGCAGGTAGGTAGCCATGTTGGTCTGACGTAGTCAAAACAAAAAATAAAAAAAATTCCTTCCAGTAGCACCTTAGAGACCAACTAAGTTTGTCATAGGTATGAGCAGGCATCTCCAAACTTCAGCCCTCCAGATGTTTTGGACTACAATTCCCATCTTCCCCGACCAATGGCCCTGTTAGCTAGGGATCATGGGAGTTGTAGGCCAAAACATCTGGAGGGCCGCACTTTGGGGATGCCTGGGTATGAGCTTTCGAGTGCATGCACATGAAAGCTAATACCTATTATAAACTTAGTTGGTCTCTAAGGTGCTACTGGAAAGACTAATGGGAGATATTGACCTGTATCTCTTATGGGCCCCCAGGCTTTGCACCCTGCACACTAGCTAACCAGCACACTAGTAGGATAAAGTAAGAGGGTCTTCTCCCAACTCTGGTTCCTCCCCATGCTGCCACTTCTGTTTCCACCATCACTTGCCAGCAGTGGGGTTTTCAGGGGATGGGGAAGACTGGCAGAGCCGGTGTTGTATCCTTTCTTCAACTCTTGGATTACCATGTGTGTGTTTTTCCCAGAACAAAGATAATTTTCAAAATAATCCAAGGCAAGCCTGGGTGAGTTCGCCAATCTCCAGGAGCCACTCTCTAAAAATGTCACTGGGAGCACCACAGACCTTTGGGCTTTCTCACACACCGTCCTAAATAGCTTTTGATCAGATGCAAATCCAGTCTTCAGCAGGACGCACCAAAGCTGCATGCAAGACAGGGAATTAAAGATTCATCTCGTATCCACCTCCGGGCACATTTGGCATCATACAGCGTGAGAGATTTCCAGGTACACAAAAGGAACATGTCTGTATATCACAATTGATGGCTAGCACTTGTGTGAAAGGGGGAAATCGTCCAACTTTTCTAGTGACTAACACCCCTGCCTGAAATTATATATCATTTTGCAACAATTCTAAAACGGATAGCAGTGGAGCCAAAAGTGGTTGTTTACATTCACTACAGGCCTGTCAACGGAGTGGAGCCAAAATGAATCCCAAGGCCTCCCTCCGTAAGTACAAATAATTACATACAGCCCCAAAGCAAACTTCCAATAGCAGCGATTGGTCAGAACCACTGTGCTCTTTAATGCAAAGAACTAGAAAAGCATGCCTTTGTAGCAGCTGATCCACAGAGATGGTTGCTATGGGGAAACTGACTCCTATTTAGCCTGAATAAATGTGTAACATTCATTCCAAGGAACTACTTACAGCTAGCAATCGTCATACCCCAACTGGATAAGCACCGACATACAGATATGAGACCCAGAAATCAGGATAGCTGGACGCTGGTATTTGGCAAACTATTTTGAAACTGCTTCTCCTAATAACTTTGATCCTCCACCAAGAGAGAGAGTGTGTACTATTGCCTCTTACGAGGAACTAAATGTGAGAGGAGGACGCAGGTGGCACTGTGGGTTAAACCACAGAGCCTAGGGCTTGCCAATCAGAAGGTCGGCAGTACGAATCCCCGCGGCGGGGTGAGCTCCCGTTGCTCGGTCCCAGCTCTTGTCAACCTAGCAGTTCAAAAGCACGTCAAAGTGCAAGTAGATAAATAGATACCGCTTCAGCGGGAAGGTAAACGGCGTTTCCATGTGCTGCTCTGGTTCGCCAGAAGCGGCTTTGTCATGCTGGCCACATGACCTGGAAGCTGTACGCCGGCTCCCTCGGCCAATAACGCGAGATGAGTGCCGCAACCTCAGAGTCGGTCACAACTGGACCTAATGTTCAGGGATCCCTTTACCTTTTTTTAAATGTGAGAAGAGTAAATATGTAATATCTTTATTTAGAAAGATTTACAGGTAGCTTTCTCACTAAACTCTCTGTGGGGTGTACATAATAAAAATATAAATAAAACACAGATAAAAATCCCACAAATGGTTTAAAAGAAACAAATATACCTAATCTACTGATAGATGACTGAAATAATAATAAAAAGTTTTTAGTAATCTTCTAAATCATCAGTAGGGAGCCACAATTGCAGCAGGCCTACAAGGAAGGGTAGCAGCAACATGAGCAACAGATGTAGCTAAGATACCCAGAAACAACATAGCAGGGAGAGACTGGAGGGAAAGAAGAATACAGACCAAAACAGTTAGCTTCCTAAATAACCAAAGCTTGAATCTGTTTTTAATGTATATACAGCTTATGTGCCAAAATGCCTTCTAAGAGGTTTACAATAATAAACTCAATTATAAACAGTTTCATCAAAGTATTATAACATCCTTAATTGAAATTTACAATAAAAGTTAAATGCCATAACAAATTTGTGTGAGTTCTGTTGTGGGTTAAACTTTAAATTAAATGCTTTAATGGGTTAAGAGTGCTTTAAATTATGGTTGCAATTCTGTTACTTATAATTTTATGGTTTTATCTTTTTTGTAAGCCGCTTGGAGGGGTTTTTTCCCCCTACAATCAAGCCGTAAAATAAAATAAAATAAAAATATTTAAATTGGTAAGATTATAAGATAAGGTTCAGGAGAACACTTGGCTAAATGGATGTACCTTCAAGAGCTGGTGGAATGCCGATACTGATGGGAGCCTCTAAGAGGTGGGTCAGTTCATCAGAATAAGCAAAAATAAGTGGATGGTGCCATCCAATATTTGCAGCAACTGTTTCAGGGGAACTGTGTATTGCTGGCTATTTCCTATGCTCATATGTAAAATACACGTGTGTGCTTGTGTGTGCATTAACTATTTTAGCTCTGTCTACAGATGTAAAATCCAATAGATCCTATTTTGTGATGACAGACAACATGATATATAACAGCACCTAGAAGGTGTAAATCAAAATGTAATGGGTCAGGTACTGGTTTTGCTCTTCAGGTTTAATAATATGTGATCATCTCATCCTATATGATGCAAGTCGAGGCAACTCCTGGATCAAAATATCTGTATCAATGGGAAGCATTTTATTTTATTTTTGTCAGCCACATGAAATGCATCCATTTTAGCATTTTTGTATGTCATCTTGGCATCAATAGGACCAGCTGTCTGGGCAAATGGAAGAACGCAATCATCCTGATGAGTTCTGGAATAATCCAAGGGAGATGATGATGATGATGATGATGATGATTACCTCTGAGGCACCTGCCTTTAAAATGGCACAGACCTTCTCTCTCTTTCCCCCTCCCCTGTAACAGCCTGCAATCTCTCCGGAGTGACTGCAAGGCTTCATTTGGAACTTTCATGTGTTAATATATTTATTTAGATTGCAGAATTTTAAGCTTGAAAGAAGCAATTTGTGACAGAAATGAGCAATAAACAGTGACTGTCGCATTTAGAACACTTTAGTTCTGGGTAGACACACAAATATGCAGTGTGTGTGTGTGTGTGTGTGTGTGTGTGTGTGTGTGTGTAGCTGGTATTTGGCTGTAAGGAAGCACAAAAAGTTTCTTCCTCAAAGTCTAATCACCAGTCACTTTTGCTTATGAAAACTCAACTCCAATAGGTTTCAAGAGCAGTGATATTTATTTCTGATGATTTAACTTCCCAGATGAGAAATTTCTGTAAGAAAATAGTTGCCCATGGGGGCAGCAATACTTGCACCCACCCATAGATGCCGAAATGAAGGGCAAAACAGTATTTAATTTTAAATAAGATTGGGCCACATTGCACCTGCTATTTGCACGGGGAATAAAAACATGGTGAAGTGGAGTTTGCAAACAGCAGCCACTGTGAGCAACTTGATCCAGAACCCAATGGCAGACCACGTGATAAATTTGATGCTAAAACTCATCTAAACCTAATTTGAATTAGATAGGGTTGCCATTGGTTGCCAGTGAAAAATGAAGTTTTTGAGCTTTTTTTAAAGGTAATTTGCCCCAAAATCAACACTTCTGACATGGGTTGCCGTACGTCTGGGTTTTTACCAATTTTTGAAAATTTTACCCAGACGCTATTTCTGATGGGTGAATCCCAGATATGTCTGGGAAATTACAGGCGCCTGGCAGCCCTAAATTAGTTATTCAGTTGGTTTGGCCCAGCTACAGTATTAGTAGGCATTCCAAGGATAAGAATTCTCATTTCCCTTTTAGAGAGAAACTATTTCTGTCCTGGATTGCAACTTGCCTCAGAGTAACTATAAGAGATCATGTTCCAAAATTTTAAAAGTCCTTTGCCCCCACCCCGGAAAAACAACTTCCCACTGGCACACCTTGTCAGACCTCCCTGAAAACTGACTGAGGAATTATGCTGCTACCTGTCAATCAGCGTTGAAGATTCAGGGTTGAATAGACAGACAGTTGCGTGTTTAGACTTTTAAACCTCCCCCTATAAATAAATTCAGACAAGATTCAAATTTTGGTTTGGTTTTTGGCAGAATTTATGTCACATCTTTATTGATTACATCAGGTGAGTGGTTGCTTAGGCTCTGGTTCGACTAGCTCCCTGCACCCTTGCAGGTAGCGCTGACCCAGGGCACCAGCACAGGTCAGCCAAGGGTGAACACCTGGAATGGTGGAAAGCTGGGGACATGCTATGTCCACCACCCAGATGTCCCCCTGGACTCAGGCACAGGCACAACCCCTCGCAGGGTTGACCAAACCATGAGTCCCTGGATTCCTTTAATGGAATACCCTTCACATAGGGATGGCGAGAGCGTTCCCCTACCCCTATCACCTGAACCAGAGCCTATTCGCAATCTTACAAATTGTGATGATTTGCTATGCAGCAGGCGAAACCCAAGTGGCACCAGCCAATCTGCCAAGTGGGGGAAAATCCTGCCATGTCCCTGTCCCAAAGACGGATGAGACACGACAGCATAGCAAGGTCAAGTGTGCAAACCCTAAAAGTAGGGAGAGGTGGGCAGGTGTTCCGATGCACACACCAAAAGAGGAAGCTCTGAGTCATGCATGGGCATATATAGGTCCTTTGATCGGTTTGGCTAGTGTCCCATTGGCCTGATTGACCCAGCATCAAGGGACATACCAATAGGGTGTTGTGGCTATCCAATCGTACCCGCCGTGGTTCTGGCCAACATAAAACAATATATTTAAATCTTGTATTTTAAGTATTCCAGTTACAGAAATGCTACTTCCAAATTTATTTCTACTAACTCCTCTCATATCATTCAATAATCTTAACCTTATTCTTAATTTTGGGTTTTCATAGTCATTTTATTGAATATTATTATTGATCTCTTCAAATTAAAATGTTTAAACATTCATTGCTGTCAACAAGTTTCCCTTCAGCCATTAACCTTTATGTTACTGTTATTGGTGTACTGAAAGATCACTTATTAAAACTCTAAATTAATACTCTTCGTCCATTTTTAAAAATCGCTACTGATCCCGCTATTAGCTTGCTTTAATCATATTTTGAATAGCGAGCCTCTTTTTACTGTGGTGTCGCATGTCTGATAGTCTTTGCCTAAGAATTAATCAATCAATCAACCTTTATTGGCATACAGAGGAGACAGGAATATATGAATCGGAACATAAAACTGACATTGCCGAAAAAGCAAAAAGTGGGATTTTAAAAATTATGTTGCTAATAATGTGCTCAAAAACTGAGTCAATTAGCTCTAGGGGCACATTTCTTACCTTTTTGGTTAAAAGTGTATCAGAGGTGAAAAGCACCCATAACGCTTTATAAGTAACCAAGTACTCAACAAACAAGCTCGAATGGTTTAGGACCAAGGTAGCAAATGTTCCCTCTGGGTGACTGCAGAAGTACATCACATTTCTTTCACCAGTCAGTTCTTTTGTTTGTTGCCTCACACAAAACATTCACCTATGTTTTCTCCCACCCCACCTTTCACTGCAGTGCTTAAACCCCTCATTCATTTTTCAGAAGTTGCTGGGTGAACTTTGCACTGTATTATATTATCTTCGGTGTTTTCCTCCAAAGGATGCAATCTGTCAAGTGCATGTGTTTTTATTTTATTTTTTTGCAACGAAGAATACGCGTCAGACTTCTACTTCTTTAGTGGGCATCATTCTTTTCTCTTTTGCAAACCAGCCAGACAGGCAGGGCAACAGCCATTCAAAAGAACCTACATAACAGTTTGCCGACTCCTGAACATTAACACCCCCAATGCTTGTTAGCTGTGTTTATTGCTTGTGGGTATATATATATCTGTCAACATCTGCCATAGTAGATACGTAAGTCCGTCTCCTTGCAACAATTGAGATATTTACAACTGACCACCGTTTTCTGTCTAGACTTCCAGTAACCACCAATTTGTGTGACGCTTATAGTTATTCTTTAAGCTGGGAAAGTATCGTATCAGTGCCATTCTCCTGTCTTGTTATTCCATAGTTATTTTCAGGATGGCTGATCATTAGGATTGCCTGTTGTCATTCCTTTTCTTTTTTTGACCCCTTGCATATCATCTTGTTTCTCTTTTAAATATGTATCTTACTCCGCAGTCCCACTTCATAGAATCATAGAATTGTAGATTTGGAAAGGACCGCAAAGTTCATTTATTCCAACCCCCTGCAATGCAGGAGTCTCAGCTAAAGCATCCATGACAGATGGCCCTCCAATCTCTCTTTAAAACTTCCAAGGGCGGGGAGTCCACAGCCTCCTGAGGGAGACTGTTCCACTGTCGAAAGTTTACTGTCAGAAAGTTCTTCCTGAGAATCTCCTTTCTTGACTCACAACAGTCAAAACTATTCTGCTCATGGGAGAAGCAAATGCTAGACTTTTCATTCTACTCTAGATTGACTCATGTCTTTTTATTTTCATCTCTACACATTTTAAGCCAAGCTAAAATAGATGAAAAAAGCAATTATGGATTACAGCCCAGCTGAAGGAAATCTGATAATTCAATAAACTAAAGAGGGGAGGGAGTAAAAAATAAAAATAAAATGAAGAATAATTGTTTCTAGGAAATTTTGCAAATTGTATACGGAAGGGACACACCCACACATAGATAACATTAGCATCTAGTTTCAATTTTTTCAAACCTCATCTGCAAAAATTAATATGTTCAACTGTGAATTAATCATAAAGTGATCAGTTTATCGGTAATTTTCATGAAACCTGGACATATACCCAACAGATTCTTTATCAGAACTACCACCTTTTTTCAGATTATAAGGCTTTTCTAAGCCACTGAGCCTCTTAGGCATGCCGATCAGAAGGTCGGTGCTTCAAATCCCCGCAACGGGCTGAACTCCCGTTGCTCTGTCCCAGCTCCTGCCAACCTAACAGTTTGAAAGAACACCAATGCAAGTAGATAAATAGGTACCGCTGCTGCAGGGAGGTAAACGGCGTTTCCGTCCGTTCTGGCTTCCGTCACGGTGTCCTGTTGCACCAGAAGTGGTTTAGTCATGCTGGACATATGACCCAAAAAGCTGTCTGTGGACAAACGCCGGCTCCCTTGGCCTGAAAGCGAGATGAGTGCTGCAACCTCTGTCGCCTTCGACTGCATGGGGATCCTTTACCTTTTATCTTTTAGAGTCTAAGTTAGGAGACTCAGACTTATTTAATTAGAATGAAGTTTGGAGTAGAACAGGGAAGTGGAACAGGTAAGATAAGTGAAAAAGGTTTGAGGGTAATTAGCAACGTCTGGATGTCCTCCAAAGCAAAATCTGGAGCGTTGAAAGGAGGGTCCATAGTTTATGGCACAGCCTCAGAGATGCTTCCTAGGAACTCATTCAATGACAACAACTTCCTACAGCATCTTGATCAAGGGAAGTAATAGTACCACTGTATTCTGCTCTGGTCAGACCTCACCTGGAGTTCTGGGCACCACAGTTGAAGAAGGATACTGACAAGCTGGAACGTGTCCAGAAGAGGGCAACCAAAATGGTCAAAGGCCTGGAAACGATGCCTTATGAGGAACGGCTTAGGGAGCTGGGTATGTTTAGCCTGGAGAAGAGAAGGTTAAGGGGTGATATGATAGCCATGTTCAAATATATAAAAGGATGTCATATAGAGGAGGGAGAAAGGTTGTTTTCTGCTGCTCCAGAGAAGCGGACACGGAGCAATGGATTCAAACTACAAGAAAGAAGATTCTACCTAAACATTAGGAAGAACTTCCTGACAGTAAGAGCTGTTCGGCAGTGGAATTTGCTACCAAGCAGTGTGGTGGAGTCTCCTTCTTTGGAGGTCTTTAAGCAGAGGCTTGACAAGCATATGTCAAGAATGCTTTGATGGTGTTTCCTGCTCAGCAGGGAGTTGGACTGGATGGCCCTTGTGGTCTCTTCCAACTCTATGATTCTATGATTCTAGGAAGACAATGTCCCGTATACTCACTGACATCTTTATCACATTATAATATGAGTTTTGTTGGCAGTAGCAACAGATGCACAAACATGAACCAAGCAGCGTGCCACCTCCGCAGTATCTGACTATACGGATGAAATAACAAACGCAAGAGGCTGTGAAGAGTCAGCCCAGCATGTTAATCTTTTTCGCCAGCCTATCAAGAGAAATAGCTCTAGGGAGCAGTAAACATTATCCAGTTAAAAGAGATTTTGTATACCGTGTGAGTGTACATACTGGACTTCCTGTCTCTCTAGATCACCATCCTCATTTTTTTTTAACTCCATCACCTTTGTGGTAGGGTATCTGTCAGTCTCCGTTATACCTGAAAGTTCCCATAAACAAAGAGTATTATGATAAATCTTTGGAGCTTCCCTGAGGCATTGTTCCGCAGCTCTTAGCCTGAGGTCACTGTGCAGTCAGTCCTGTAGCTATTCCCCTTGACTATCAACGAAGGAGCCACAAGCCTGCACATTGTGACATTGGGCCGATTTAATATGAAGCTCACACAACACAGCTTTCCTGGAAACTGATTTCAACTTTGTGAAATCTTCTCATTTCCTTCCGGGGACCAAGAGAGAAAGAATCTGAGATATCAAGCTGTCAGCGTGGAAATGTAATTGTCTCTGGGCATCTGCTGTTCAAGAACAAGACAGTTCTGACACAAAGCTCTGCCATTTTATAGAAATCCACTGACAAGCGGTACAAAAGTGCATGCCTTCTTGGAGAGCCGAATGCCATGAAATCAAGTGACCTGCTGAGGTTAATGAGAATTTGGGGCGGGGGGGGGGGGGGTGAGGGGAGCAGAATTTTTAAATTCTATATCTGGACCTCAATGTGAACGAGTACAGAGGCACTGAAAACAGGAAAAACAGAAGAGTAATTTATCACCGAGAACCTGAATTATTGTTTCATCAGATATGGCCCTGAGTCTGTGGATCTACCAGATCCTGGTGGATTAAAGCTTTCCTGGATGGAAAGGCAGCCCTGTTTAGGGAAGCTTTTAATGTTTAATAAATTATTGTATTTTAATACTTCTGTTGGAAGCCACCCAGAGTGGCTGGGGAAACCCAGCCAGATGGGCAGGATATATAAATAATAAATATATTATTATTATTATTATTATTATTATTATTATTATTATTATTATTATTACTACTATTACCATGCTGGCTGGGACTGATGGGAGTTCAAAATAGCTGGAGGACATCATATTGGCTATCCCTGGGCTACTCCACACCTGGCCTAGGAGATTGTCTGAAGAATTTCCCCATGCTTTACTCGTTGAGGTTCTATGATCTTTCACTGTCTAAATCAGCCCTGAGTGCTCACTGGAAGGACAGATCGTGAAGCTGAGGCTCCAATACTTTGGCCACCTCATGAGAAGAGAAGAATCCTTGGAAAAGACCTTGATGTTGGGAAAGATGGAGGGCACTAGGAGAAGGGGACGACAGAGGACAAGATGGTTGGACAGTGTTCTCAAAGCTACCAACATGAGTTTGACCAAACTGCGGGAGGCAGTGCAAGACAGGAGTGCCTGGCGTGCTATGGTCCATGGGGTCACGAAGTCGGACACGACTAAACGACTAAACAACAACAACAACACAGATCTAGCAGGAAAACTGGGAGAAAGCAGCTGACAAACCTCTATAGGAGAAAAAGTCATGTACAATTAAGATAATCTTAAATCAAGCCTTACATTGACTGCTTTGGCAGGCTTATGGTAACATGCCCCCCCCCCTCAAAATTGCATTACTCCACTACCTTCAAGTCTACCAAGATTAGAAGTACACAGTTCAATGATGGGAGGAAAATAGGATATTATCATAGAAGTGTGAAGTTGGAAAGGAACGCAAGGGTCATTTAGCCCAACCCCCTGCAATGCAGGAATATTTTGCCCAATGTGGGGCTCAAACCCATGACCCTGAGATTAAGAGTCTCATGCTCTACCGACTGAGCTATGAATACGTACAGCACAACTGCATCTTACACGGGTGTTTGGTTCCAAGGGTTCGGTGCATACACAAAAATTCCTGTAGGTTGCCAATGGTGGCCATGACAATTTCTCTGCTTGCAAATGGTTGGTGGCCCTAGACTTAGAGAAAAGCAGCTGGCTGCTTCACTGGTACCCTAGAGACGTGTGTTATGTCCAGTGTTCTCTCAGGAGTGGATTTCTTTGATGTTCCATATACTGGATTTCTTCTTTACTTCAGGAAAACAAAGCTCAGCAACACCCTTTAGAGATCTAGTGATACAGCTGGTGATGTTTCTAGAGCCAATTCTTAAGCGGGTCCATGAATACCTTACTATCTATGTATACCGTGTTTCTCATATTTTAAGACATCCCTACAAAATAAGGCATGGCAGGATTTTCAAGACCTGGCGAAATATAAGGCGTACCCCGAAAATAAGACATGCTGGTATGGCAGGGCACGCCACGCCAAGTCCCGACCCAGCGGGACCCGGCAAAGGTCTGAAAGGGCGGTTCCGGGAAGCGAGGAAGGAGCAGGCAGCGGCCGACAGCAAGAACCTTCCGAGAGGGAAAACGGGATGACATGCCCAGGCGAGAGACAGGAGGAGGAAGAGGGCAGCGGCGGTGGCGGCAGCTGCAAGCAGGGACCCAGACAAGGAGGCAGCCGGGAGTGCGAGAGGGAGCGCAGCCGGAGCCGGAGGGCGAGGAGCCTCTGGCGTGGGGAAGCCGGAGGGCGAGCAGACAGGCAGGCCGGGTGGCTGTGGCGGGGCAGAGGATACGCTGGTGGGAGCTGGGAAGGAGGAGGAAGCGGTGCGTATTCCAGCTCCTCGTGTACTGCAGCGCGGCAGCTCCGCCCGGCCTGGCTCCTCCTTCCCTGGCGCGCGCTGAGCTCGCGCTGTGCTGCTCTCCCGCTGTCTCTTCCAGCTCAGCCAGAGCCGAGACAAGGACACGGGGAAGGAGGAGGAAGAGGAGGCGGGGCCTCAGCACCCATGGCAGCCTCCTCTGGATGGGAGCAGCACTACACGGCGGGGAGCCCACCCTTTGCCGGTCGAGTTCCAAGCCGGCGGCGGGCTGCTGCCTTTGCTGGTTCCCGCTCAGTCGGGGCTCGGCAAAGCGCGCACTTTGCCAAGCCCCAACGGAGCGGGAGCCAGCAAAGGCAGCAGCGCGCGCTTTGCCAAGCTCCAAGCCGGCAGCGGGACGCAGCAAGAGCTGCAGCGCGCACAGCTTGGAGCCCCAACCCGGCAGGACCCAGCAGTGTGCCCTGCTGAAGCGCCAACAAAGTGCGCAGCAGCCAGTTCCGGGCGCCGAGCCGCAGCAGGAAGAGGAGGTAATTTTTTTAAAAATAAGACACCCCTGAAAATAAGCCACGGGCTTATTTTCTTGAGTAAAAATTAATATAAGACGTGTCTTATATTATGAGAAACACGGTACAAAAATGACACTCATAGAATGGTGGGTTGAGGTTGTCCTAGAAAGGCCTAGAAAAGCCTGCAGATTCCAGCTGTAGGTGAAATTCAACAGCAACTCTATATAAAATAAAGCCTGGGTGAAAATAAAGGTGGATGTGTTGAAAATACTTGAAGAGATGGGACAGGTTAAATTTATATAGTTTGTGGAAGAAAGTGGTGATAACCATAGCGTAAAAACACCCTGAGATCTTCGGGGGGGTTTGATGGGGAAAGGTTATTAAATTCCAATAGTGTGGACAAGTGCCAAACACAGTCTTAAAAGTATCAACTTTTAATTAAAAAAATATAATTGAGAGTTAAGATTCAGGGGGGAAAAGTAGTTTTCAATATATTAACTTTTAGATTACTTGTTTTCAATGGTGTTCTGGTTTGGGATTTTTGGTGGGTTTTTAAAAAAATTGTTTAATCTGTAGGTCAAATGTTCGGTTAAAATAAGTCCATGCAAATTTGCCTTTTGTTGTACACAGACTTATCTTTCACCTATTGTACCATTTCAGAGTTTTCTGTTTAAGCAATAAAGCTTCTAATCTTCTTTGCAGCAGTATCTACAGGCAAAAGAACAATGGTGGAAACACTCAGAATTAATAGTTCAGCAGCTTAGGGCAGACCAGACATTCATCACATAGAAATAACAACTGGATGCATGATTCCAATTTCAACATCTCAGATTGGGTTTTCAATAACAACAGTGGGATTACTTATTATTATTGTGCACCTAATGTCTTCTGGCTTAACTTCATTGTCCAATCATTACATAAAGTTACAATGCCCTCTAAGTCTGTTGAGGGGGAAACTTTCTTCTTAGGTATGTTAAATGTTTCCATATAAGATACCGTTGCTTCCAGACCAAATTTACACAAGTAATTCTAGAACGGTCCAACTAAAGTCAATGAGATACCCTGAAATTGGAATTTACAGTGCTCCCTCGACTTACAAATTACTCAACATCCGTAGGTTTCAAATTACGAACGGGACAAATGGCCACACGCTTATGAATTTTTCTATATCCGAATGGAAACCGTTGGCGGCTTTTAATGCGGTTTCCTCGACTTACGAATTTTTACATGCGGTTTTTCCGACTTACAAATTTTCCCGAATATTTTTTTCCCTATGGGAAACCGCATTTCGACTTCCGAACTTTTCGACCTACGAATGTGCATTCAGAACGGATTAAGTTCATAAGTCGAGGGACCACTAGCCAATTGAGGGTGTGGCAATCAAGATTGAAGTAAGGCCATAGCCACTGACCATTGAGACTATGTTGCTGCAGATGCCTCCTCTGTTATCTGAAGTGGGCTGATGGAAGCCTTGTGATTTTAGCATATATCAGCTAAGGTTCCTGCATATAACCAAGGCATTTGCTGGTATGTTATTGTTACATACTCCTCTTGGTAACAGCCATTGGGTCAGCTCAGCCAGCCCCACTCTCTTCCTGTATTTCATCGCCAGTGTGCATATACAGATGACATGGTGGGAGGGACACTGATGTAGACTAGAATGTCCCTATTTTCATCTCAAGAGATGTTGTGCACATACAGCACAAGCAGCACTTTCTCACTCTCACAAACATGCAGGCCCACACTCATATATACACTCCCAACACAGAGAGACATATGCAAACAAGTGCAACTAGCATTTCCAGCTCTCTCCACTCCCATGCTGGGATGCGGTAGCTGGAACACTGCATACCCCAAAACAGATAATTATGGACACCCTCTATCACTGGAATGGTGGTGGGAGGAAGTAATGCTGCCTTTCAGTCTTAGAAAGTAGGCAAAGGACCTTATCTCCAACTTTAGCACTATGGTGCTTAGTGCTAAGACTGGAGATAAAAGTCATCTGCCTGCTCTTTAGGGTTCCTCCTGATCAGGAGATAAAGCACTCTATCTCCTTTTTTAAAGATCACTCTGTAAAGAGCAAGCAGGATGTTCTATCTCTTGATCAGTTCAAGGGCTGGCAGGCCATAAACCACCTGTTGCCACCCCTGTTCTAGAACAGACCAGCATTTTAGAGAATATGAGATATTATATGTCGCAGAAATTGGAGCACAATTTAAGCATCATTTTATAAGCTGTAGATTTATTTACGGTACTTCAAAAGCAGTAAATTCTACAAGTCGATTAATGATTTCTCAGCTAGATTGATTGATCAAGGAAAGGTTATTGGAAACATTTCTAGTTACTTACAAATAATAATAATAATAATAATAATAATAATAATAATAATAATAATAATAATAATAATAATAATAGAACTACTCTGCATCATCCATTATCTCCCCTTCTTTACACTGGTATCAGTAGCCTTTTGTAGAGGATTGTGGCCACATCAGGCTTACCCTGACAGGTAAATACAGTTTAGAACGTTGTAATTTTCATGAAAATTCATGCTAAAGGTCATTTATTTGGCACACAGAAGCAACATGAGGTGGGCAGTTCTAAGATCAAAAGTCACTTCTGTACTAAAAATGATTTAAGTGTGCTGGTTTCCAAGAAACTCTGGAAATTGTCATTTTATGAATGAGCGGGCAGTTCCATTAGAATAACCTAGCCAAGCTAACAGAAGCAGCATATCTATATTTGTTTAGGTGGCGGGAGAAGAAGAGGGCCCAAAATAAACTGCCGTTTGTAATCGAATGCTTCCACAGAGGGAGGAAATAATGAATTCTCAAATTACAGATAGTTTACTCGACAGGAAAGGACGCCAAAGGCATCTTTAGAAAACAGCATAGTTTTCTAAAGAGAAAACCAAATCAGGCACTTCTAACTTGTTGGGCAGTGAAAGCCTGTATATTTGCTCACTCAGAAATAAGACACCCCTATGTTCAATGAAACTAGCAAAAGTAAGGGCTCATCCATACTTTCACTTCACCTGTATTTTGACCATACTGTGTACTGATTAATTCCCCTGGGTCCAAGAGCTTTTCCTGTTGTTCCGTGCCTGTGCCTTGCAAAAACCTGATTCTACCTGCTGAACTGAAGTTCAGTTCAGCAAAACCTCTCTTCTGATTTTCCATGCATCTGGTAAGATCTGATTCATCAGGTGCACAATCAAAACATGGGTCAAGCAATTGATATTTTTATAATTTGTATAATTGGAAGATGGATTAGGTATTTAAATTGGAAAATCTAATAAAAATGTTTATTAAAAAACAAAAACAAAATATGGGTCAAGCGGAAGTTGTGGGTGAGTCCTATGACTGCCACCCTCATTTTACATCCTACATATTCACTGCTCTGCAACACTGTACAAAATAAGTAATCTATGGCACACTCACCCCTTTCACTCAGTTTATGAAAACTAATACAAAGTCTCCACCTGGTGGCCATGTGTACATTTCACCAGCTTTTGAATGGTGATGTGGCTTTTTCAGATCCACTGTTCTCATGTCTCCCGTAATAAAACCTCATTTTCTCTTAAAATAGGCATCTATTTATTTATTTTCTATCCTTCCCAAGGATTCCAGACATAGTAAGAAAGCAAAACTATGAACATAAAATAAAAGGGTAACTTAAAATGTAAATCAGCCACATACTTTGACACCTAATAATTCCAGGGTTGCCAGGAATGCCTCTGCGAACGTTTTAAAGGAAAGTTTGATACTTTTAAACTGTCAAAGAACTTCACTGCAATGTTCAGAAAAGTATGAAATACAGAGGATGTCTACAGTTCAGCCTAGGCATCAAGACACGAGCATCAGGACATTTCGTGTGGGAAATGGGTGATATCAAATTCATCGGGCATCTCTAGCAAAATCTAGTCTTGGGTGCTGAAGGACAGAGTAAATGTTTTCATTTATTTTAGTGGGTTTATATACCACTTTTCCCGCCAAGAACCTTGTGGTGGTGTACATGGTTCTCCCTTCCATACTTCATCCTCACAACAACCCTGTGAGGTAGGTTACGCTGGGAGTCAGTGCCCAAGGACACCCAATGGATTTTACAGCTGAGTGGGAACTCAAACCCTGGTCTCTCAGGTCCAAGTCCGACACTCTACCCATTACATCATAGAGGCAGTTCTGTAGGACTAGGTCAACATTAGCCTACCACAGTTATAGCCAACCCTGATCTTTGATGCCACAGTTGTCATTTTAACATGCCAAGATGCATCTGCAGACTCATAGAAGCATGACAAGGAGCTTACATTGAGAAGCAGGGTCCTTCTCTTGATATAGTAGTGCCACTATTGTCAGAATGGCGATGTTCCTACGTTTCAATAAGAAGCCACTGCCAAATATGTCCACTCCACAAGTAAAGGATGGAACAAATATTAAAGGCCTCTCGCTCCATCAGTAATGCAGCTGTTAGCATTTTATGCGCAGACTAGAAAACTAGGCTCACCTAGAATCACAGAATTGTTAAGTTTATCCAGTACAGCTCCCTGCAATGCAGGAATCTTTTGGCCAACATGGGGCTCGAACCCATGACCTTGAGATTAAGAGTCTCATGCTCTGCCCACTGAGCTATAGGAATCATATCCATCTCTTCAACCCCAGACTCTCCAAGTGTCCCTATTTTCCAGGGACGGTTACCGCCTGAGCCTGCTCTGCTCATGCACTTTCCCCATGCAACTTGGAATGCTGGGTCCTAATTGTACGGGGAGTCTAAATTATCAGAGCAGGCTCCCTGCTGCATAAGCTCAGCCCCAATGCTGAGGGCTACAGGCACAAAAAATAGTGGAGTGAGGAGCAAGGGCTATTAGAGTGGTGTGTGCCGAATTCCCTGACCTGGACCTTGTGCCGAGTATGAATCAATAAGCTCTGCACATCAAGAGAACTGTTCCAAAGTTTTACGGCAAACTGTCTCGAAACTTGTTACAAAATAAATCCATTGTAAATACAAATCGACACATTGCTCTTAAACAACTAGCAATTTTTACAGCAAACTGTCTTTAAGCTGGTTACCAAAAAAATCATTGTAAATACAAATCAACACATTGCTCTTAAACAACTAGCAATGTAGTCCAGCTTTCTCCTAGCTCTTTCTTGTTTCTCTGGTCTCAGACAAATTTAGATCAACATGTTGCTTCCTCAGTATGCTGTCAGCTTCTGAGAGACTCAGATTCCCAGAGATATGTCATCAATAAACCCTGAAACAAAGACTCCACCCTCATTTTGCAGCTACAGCTGCACAAGTAGCTTCTGTGCTTGCTAGTTCTCTGCAAACATACTGCAAATGCACACCTCCATATAATATTTTATACACAGCGTGTTTAATGCACATTAAACATATGTATATTAAACATATGTATAAACATATGTATATTTTACAGGGGCTATACCCCTGCACGCCCCCCCACCCCGCAAATACAATGGAAATCATGTAGTAGGAAGAATCCCTGGGCAGGGCTTTGGTTATGATCAAATGATAGTCTCATTATATGTATCCTCCTATGGCATAACTAATATTAACATTAATTGGGTTGATAAATAATGATCATGTTATAGAAATAACCTATTGAAAAGCAGCATTATCCTATCACACACTGTGATCTCTTAAAACAAGTTTAGCACTACGCAAGAGATTTTCTGTGCTGTTTTAGGACCAAAATGTTCTGTCAAAGAGTGAACATCCTTCGTGTCTTCCTTCAGATATGCTCCCTCCAGCCCGGAACGATAAAGGCTGCTGCTGTGGGGAATAAGTTGAATCAGTCACACTAGACCCTCAAATGCAAAAGCTCTTGCTGTGCCCTCAATAGTAAAGAGAGGGAAATATCACAGAAGTTAAAAAAATTACTTGCCAAGTAGAAGAAAGGTTACATTAGCACCGGGCAGTTCAAATTAGTTCCTCTATGGCTGCTGTTACCTTGCTTCCCATTTAAAGTCTCAATTTCTAGAAAAGCAAGCTGGGAGGAAGCTCCTGTGAAAGAACAACTCAACAGTGAGCGGAGTTAAGCAAGTCAGGTAGTGGAGTGTGCTTCTATGGGCAACAGCCGCTTCCGTCGACTAAAACAAATGACTTTAGGTCTGGTTTCTACAATGTACAGCAGCAGTTTCCAAAGCAAAGGTCCACCTCCCCAAAGTGTTGCCTGTGCAAAACTGGTGTCCAACACTGGCCAGCTGCCAGGTGGCAAGTTGGGACATGTATTCCAATATGCAAGGGCTGTCAGAATAGGAAACCTGATCCCTGCCCAGCTGCCATGCCAACCCCTGCTTCCTTGTTGTACTCCTAGAAAGCTGCGGCCCATTTAAACCCCAAAATGTGTTTGAACTTATTTCCATCACTGCTAGGGGTGGGGCACACATCATGTGACTGCCACATCAAGGTCCTCTGGAATTTCATTCAGTAGCAGGTGTTGAGCAAAGGATGCACATGTGGAATGTCCTCAAAGTTTCTTGGGCCAGGCCACCAAATGACTCTTCGCCAACCCCACTGCGTTGTTGTGGATTTTTAAAGAAAATATTTAGACCACTGCTTACTGCTTGCAGAGAAAGCATGTCCCCTATGTGGCAAAGGTTATTCTAAAAACATTTTATCATTTCAAACAAGATGACATACTCAAAAGGGACTCATCTTCCTCCCTGGAGCTAGAGGGGTATATTGTATCAAAGGGAGAATAGCAGGCTGCCAAGTGGCCACTATAGCCTAGTGAATGGCTGTTTGGGGAGGTATCAGGCTTTATGCTCAAAATCTAAGGATGTTCAGGACCCATTAAGTGGTCAGTTAGTGATATAGGCCAATCAGATGCCGATGGCAAGCCCACTCTCCACCGCTGAGGTTTTCAGCAACTGGTATTCAGTGTCATTTCTGAATGTAAAAAGACTATATCCTCAAGTTCAGTAGCCACTGATAAACTTATCCTCCATGAATTTATCTTACCTTCTTTTAAAGCCACCCAAGGCGAAAGCCGACAGCTTATTTGACTCTTTTGTTTGCTGGCACCCTCTTGGCCCTAGCGGTACCTTTCTCAATCTCTGGTATACACTTAGGTTGAGCTTCTAATGCTGTGGTCTTCAACATCTCTCAAGCGTTTGGGAGAACTACGGCCCTCCTGACTTTGCTTTCCAACAACTTTTTGTAAAGCAATTTCCTCCTTTTGGGGATGCGCTTTTTTGCAGTCAATTTAGTACAGTCAAACCTCGGTTTAAGTCTACCTCTGTTTGCGACCGCTTCAGCGAGCGACCGCCGCGAACCCGGAAGTGTTTACATCCGGGTTCCGCGGCGTCGGATGCGCAGACACGAAGTGTTTCTTGTTTACTGCAGATTTACACTGGTTGCTGGTACTTATACTCACCCAGAAAAAGGTACAGCAGTACTTAAATACCAGCAATGCCTTCACAACAAACCCTTGGGGGGGGGAGCAATGCCAACTGCTCCCTGCTTTTAATACTGAAACAGCACCAAATGATCCGAACAGCAGCAGCAGCTATAAGATTTACTGTATACTATGATTGCTTTGCTTGGCATGAAAACACCCTTGTCCCTGATACCTTATGTAAAAGTAGCATTTATTTGATTGCAGCAGGACTTACTTCTTCATTTGTTTCTACTAAGCAAGCTAAGTGCTAGGACAGTGTTGTACTAGAAAGCAATAGACAACCTAAACCTTTACCACATATTTATTGCTGTTACCATCAGTTTAAATAAGAGCACTCTCATTTCAGTAAACAAAGTATGTACAGGGTTTACATATATCCTGCAAAAATTAAAATACAAATTTTAAAGGCCTGCTTTTTCTAGTAGGTTCAATAAGAATGTGCATAATTTTTATGCTACATGCATATTTCCTAACATACAAGCTAAATTGGTGGCTGAATAAAATCTAGCAACTGGATTACTTCGAAAATTCTGATGTATATGATAGTACATCAACACACAATTCTAGTTCCTGTAGATGAAGATGCAGAAGCAACCAATCTCCTGTTTGTCCCGTCAAAAGTCTAATGTGGGAACACTTTTAAAGTCAATTGTGTTAAACAAATCACACAGGCACAAACAAGACAGATTCATTGGTTAAAATATACCACCCATTTGTGGAAATTAATCAGCAGATTATAAGAGATGCTGCAGATCAAGTATATTAACAGACTGAGTGGTGTACATGTGTCTCAGAATCAACTGAGCTACAGGCAGAACTTCCACTTCTCAATGGAACTCCACTAAGTTGGGAAACCTTCACAATTGGGATCCAGTGCAGCATGACTTTCAGCAGTAGAAATGTGAGATTCAGTGTGTCCTGGTACATGTATGAGGCTCCCTGGACACCTGATACACATACATTTATACCTATGTGATGTAAGCATCAGCATTATGACTAATAAAATAACATACACAAAGAAAATTAAAATAGGAAAGACAGCTAAAACACAAATATTCAGCACGACTTTTCCTTATGTCTTAATAACTAAATATTCACGCATTACAGCTTTTCCTATTACAACATGACACACATACAATAAAATATATTGCAGAGTTTGCCCACACTGTTTTGCATGTAAACGTGTGTGTGTGTGTGTGTGTTGGGTCCTAATTAATGTGTGAACTAAGCAGAGGATTGTAAAAAGCAACACTGAAAATGCCAAAATGTGTGGTAGTTCCAAGTGTGCACTTACTTGGAAATAAGTTCCACTGAAATCAAAAGACTAACTTCTTATGAAGTTTAGGTCAGATCAAGCTTTTTGGGTTGGTAAACATTAGACTGGCAGTCCTTGGTAGGCGCAGTTCCCATAACAGTGTGTTTAAAGAAAACACCCACAAAACTCAGCAATCGTCAGAACAAAAAGCTGTTACTTTCCCTTATGAAAACCAATACACGAGCTATTCCAACTTGAGTACATCAATCAAACCATGTAGAACATTTATTGCAATGTCTCAGAATCTAGTTGGTTGACGCTCGTCATTTCTGATAACCACAGAAAAAACTAACAAATGACTGTTATGTATTAGTATAAATTTCAATAATAAAATAAAATGGTGGTGAAAAGTTATACTATGTAAGAGGACCATTGTGCACTTGTTGGCAAGGATACCACTCCCTTTTGAACATTACAAGAGCAAATATTAAATCAAGAGAAAATTAAGGTCAACCTTGTAGACCTGTTACAAACGTTTCGGGTTCATGGATTATTGTTATTTTTGTGATTATGGAAGTGTAATTCCTTTTAAATTGTCTCTCGTGAAAGTTCATGCGCTGACTGGCATCCAGATCCATTACTTGTTTCTAACTGTTGAAATTCTTCTAATCAGTTTTTAACCTAGAAAGCAAGTAATTATCAATACATGGTTAGGGACAAAACAAACACAATAAACTGCCTAGGTTTAATGTAAAGTGATGCTCTATGTAGACAGCAAATGAAACATTTTGAATAACTAGTTTTTAACACATTAAAAAAAAACCAACACACGACAAAAACAACTGACCTGAAATGTGCATGGCTTCAAAGACATGCCTTACATATATGGGGACTTCGCATGATCACTTCCAGGAATACATGCAGTTTCTACTGGGCTGTTGCCAAACTGGAACTGCACAGAGTCATATTCATGTGGATAGCATATTGGGGCCAAACCAGACGTCAAGACTAGATCACTTTTAAATTCCTATGAAGAGGAATTTGTGAGTGTGAAAGAGAAGGATTTATTATGTATATGACAAAGACTAAGACTTCTCCTGAACAAACATGCCCCTATTTCCTTCCCTTAAAAAAACATTTTCCCTTCTAGTGGGCCTATTAGATTGCAAGTAAGCCCAGTAGGGGAGAAAGCAGCTTTGAAAGGAAATTTAAAGAAAAGCAACTGTGGAGGAAGGATTCATGTCCCCTCCCAAATCCATGTTCTGCTTTAAATTTACACATATACATCTTAAAGAGGTTTGGTGGAAACCACATTGGACTAAACGGCCTCAGTCCAATATACCTGAAGGAGCGTCTCCACCCTCATTGCTCAGCCTGGACACTGAGGTCCACCTTTGGGGGCCTTTTGGTGGTTCCCTCACTGAAATGTTACAGGGAATCAGGCAGAGGGCTTCTTGGAAGTGGTGCCCTCCCTGTGGAACGCCCTCCCATCAGATGTCAATATAAAGAACTACACAACTTTCAGAAGACATCTGAAGGCAGCCCTGTATTGGGAAGTTTTTAATGTTTGACATTTTATCATATTTTTCTATGTGCCAGAAGCTAGAAGAAACCCAGCCAGATGGTCAGGGTATAAATAATAAACATTACTACTACTACTACTACTACATAGGGCAACTGATCCCAGTGTTCATGGAAGTTCACAGTGCCCCCTCCTTGGGCATGGAAAACTAAGTACATGATTCTTTGGATCCCAGGCCTCATTGCATTTACATCTGGATTTGATATATTTCTTATTAAATACATAGGAAAGAACAAAGGTAGTTTTAAAAGATATTTGAAACTGACCTTTCTAGTGAAGCATTCATTTGATTGGCTCTCTTCATAAATTTGCATCCCATCGATCTTGGTGCTCAGTCCCATAAGATCATGCATTTCGTGGATTGATTCTGACAGTATGCCTGTACCATAGAGTCGCCTTTCTCTCTCACAAAATCTCTTGTCATACTTTAGCCGAGTTTCAGTCATTCTTCCATTAATGTGTAAGCAAGCTTTGTGCCACTCTTTTTTCTTTGAACACAGTCCTTTAGAGCTGTTCCCTCTCAAAACATTAACACAAGCACAACCGAGTTGCAAACCTGAATTTTGTGGCTTTTCCCCAACTGACAGCAAAGCTATCTGTGTACCCAAATTCTTCTGACCACATGTTTGTGATGAATCACATAATATCTGTGAATTCAATGGATGAAGCTCTGCACTATTAACTGAACCAAAGGAATATGGAGTTTTTGAATACACAGCACATCTGGAAGCAACCAATATATCTGCTGCATTGTTCTTATCACATAACACAACAGCCTCTAGCTTCTGCCCACTGTGGCACTGTTCCAGCTTAAATGTGAGACCTTCTCTACTAAGAAATTCTTGAATTTTAAGCTTTGCCTCATCACTCCAGTGTTCCCCATCAGCAGGTGACACTCCAAACAAAGAGCAAGGATAAGTTAATCGGGGTAATTTAGCAAGCTCTTCTGGGATAACTTTCAGCTTGTGGGTATCAGAAATGGGGATGGGAACTGATAACCCATCATCAATAAAAGTAACTATTAAGAGATTAGAAAGTTTGGAGACTTCAGAAACTTCAACTCTGTTCCACTTTTCATTAGATCCAATCTTTATCAAACAACTGGTACCAGGAACGACAAG
This sequence comes from Zootoca vivipara, assembly GCF_963506605.1. Classification (NCBI taxonomy): domain Eukaryota; kingdom Metazoa; phylum Chordata; class Lepidosauria; order Squamata; family Lacertidae; genus Zootoca; species Zootoca vivipara. The sequence continues at coordinate 18,079,526 of NC_083278.1, read as the reverse complement.
CTCCTGTGGAATTGTAGGCAGGTTTTCTGGAAGGTCAGAGAGTAACTTGAACAAAGCATTTAGAGACTTGAATGAGTCTTCTAACTGGATACAGAAGTTTGAAGGATCAGTGACAGACGTCACAAACCCAGGATAGTACTGATCATTCTGGAATGGTGCCCAGGAAACAGAATTTGGTCTGAATGACAATTTAGGCATTGTTTTGCCCATTTTTATATTTTCTGGTAAGTTACATTTCTCCAGCACCCTTTGGCAAGATCTTTGATTCCAGTATTCCAAAAGCAGACTCCCATCTATTAAAATATCTACTTCCCACATGAAAGTAGATTCTAAGTATCTCAGAAACAAGATCTTGATCTCCTGGTATTTTATAATCTTCAACACGCTTTCAAGAGACATGTCCACTAGGTTTTCAGCCCAAACCCATTTACAAGGCATTGCATTCCTGGGAATACTCCTGAACTTGTGACTAAGTATCTGTGCGTCATGAAATGACACCATTTCATATTCTCCCAAGTCCATGAAAAAAACTAACATGTGACCCTCATTCACATACTTTTTAATAACTTCAGATCGATACCATTTCAAGGTCTCTTTTGATTTTGCCAAACATTCTAACCCTTCTTGAATATTTTCCACCGCAAGCAAGGAGTTCTTCTCAGCTTCTTGGGTAGTCATCACATTTAAATCAAAAAATATTTGTGAATCCTTCTTCAATTTTATATAGAAATGTCCATCTCTTGAAATGTGACCTATTTCAGCCAATTCTAGCTGTCCAGGCTTTATTTTTTGACAGGGAATTTTAGGGTGGCTCTCCCAAGGATGTCCAGCTTTTAATACTTCAGACACATTTCGGCTTTCTGATTTTTTACTTTGGTCATTACCATCAGTATCTACATCTGTTATTAGAAGATGTTTTACGACTTCATCAAGATTTAACAGACTCATATTCTGTAAACCTAACTCATTGATCATAGGCATTCCATGGCAGAATACATCAACCTCCCACTGTTCACCATGCTGTTGTAAAAACTCTAACGCTAATAGTTGATTATTTACTTTACTGGCAATCCAGGCAGTCATATCACTACTGCAACTTTTATCTGGAAATGCATATCTTGCTTTGCTAAGAAAACAGTGTACGCTGAGTCTTGGAAAATTTAAGAAAACCTTTTCCATCTTGTATATTTTTGATGCATTCACAGTTGATGAGTTACCATAGTCAATGAACTCTACTTCAAAAGATTTTTCTGATTTAATACCTCTAATGACAGCTCTATATGTGCAATAATCAGCTTCGTACTCTGCTAAAACCATGTCACCTTCTTCGAGTTCAGCATGTGTTTCTGGCTCTAGAACCAGTGAGCCTCCATTCAGCTTCTCAGCAAGCTGCACAATTTCATTCTCATCCTCAGCACGATGAATATAGAAACTTGACATGCTAGTTATAGAAGAAATATAAACTAACATTTTGGAATTTGCCTGAATATGATGCTGTGGAAGGTTTGTGTACTTTTGCCTGGTACCACTACTCCTTTCTTCTCCAAAATATTTTTGTTTAAAGATCTGCAACTCTTTATCTGGAGGCATCTCCTTCAAACCCTGAGGAGGGCTATCACAGTCACTCCAAGATTCGCAATCTGTATCTTTGCATCTCTGTCTCAGATTGCTTTGTAAGGCCAATTCTGTATTATCTGAGGCTGCTGGGAGCTTTACAAACCTTGTACACGGTTTCTGCAGATCAACTGCAATTCCTTTTTCAGCTCTCTGTTTGCCAGGATTTGCTTCATTTTCTGCTTCTCTCTTGCAACCAAATACTTCATATTTAATTTTTCTTTTAACTGCTTCTGACTTTACTTTATGCAACATGTTTTTGTCTCCAACAGTCTTTTCTGCAGGTGTGTTTATAATTTTTGGGTCAGCGCCATTTTTTTGTGTGTGCTTCAATAATTCTTTAATCTTCCTATTTATCTGTAGATCTCCATCGTACAACTCCACACCAAGCTGCCCATCAGATTCCTTAGATACGATTACTGCCTTCATTTCTTTCCCCAAGTAATTCTTCTCAAACCATGTATTTATTTCAGTTGTGATTTCAACATCTTTTAGATCTGAAAGGTAACACTTGATAGCTTGCATAGGAGTAAATAATAATTCTGAAACATGATTTGGAATAGGAATCATTTCTCTTTTTGCTACTGATTGTTTATTCCCAAAGTCTACAAAGTATACCTGCAAGTAATCGGATGAGCCCATAGGAGATGCTAAAGCTCTGTAGAAGAGGCCATCTTCAAAATATTTTGCTAAGTATAAATTGCAAGTGTTTATCTGGTCTGTATAGCCTGTCATTTGACTAACCTCTGCAATCTTTTCAAACAGTTTATCTATAGCATCTGCATTTCTATTTAGTTGGCAATAGAATTTTGTAGGGCTGTATATATGTGTTATACACACCCCTTCTTCATTTCCAATTTTCATGTTAAAAGATGAATAGTAAAATGTGTACAGAGAGAATGGTGGCACAAGGGACCTTGCGAATTCAAAAGAGCGAGACTGAGCATGACCACATTCTAAGAGAAACTGCTGTGAAGTAGTGAATGGAGTCTGTAAGTCAACAATATTATATAAATAGTTGGAGCTCCGAAGAATTAGGGCAGAAATCGTACAGGTCAGCAGATCATTAGAAGATGAAACAAAGCGCTCAAAATCTCTACATGCCTCTGCAGTCCAACTGTACGGGTCAAACATTAAGGATTCAGTGACCGTATTAAGACAACATCTGAATGTTTGACATTCCAAGACCAGATATTCTGGAAGAATAGCTTGGAGGTCTTTTGACAAAACTCTTTCCTGGTTACCATAGTCTACAAATACTACATCAACTTCTGTCTCAGACACATGTTGCTGTACAGCAGCTCTGTACCACTTCCCATCCTTAGAATGTTTCACAACACAGGCATACTGTCCAAGTTCATATGGGCTTTTATGATTGTTGTAATAAAATTGAATTTGTAGCATCAAGTTAAATAGCTCTGGCAGTTTAGATCGTATCTGACAGAAAAAGTTACCTGGTGAAGTACTACGACAACATACGACATCAAATACACTTCCTGGTTTAAACCGATACTCCTTATAAGGGTTCGGTGTATCACCTTTCCCAGATGTGTTTCCCAATTTATCTGAAAGAGTGTTTTCCCACCGCGGGAAGGTAACAGCACGCTCTTTTGTCAGAGGACTCCGCAATTTATTCTTCTTCTGCCCACTCTTTTTATATATCTTTTGTTTTGAGCATTGCATTTTAGAATCTCCCACGACGTTCTGGAAGGGGTCTGGCTTTACTTCCCAATATTCCGCATATCCAGCCTGAACCATGGACAAAACGACGTCAATTTGTTCTGAGTCATTCATATACTGCACACTGACAATATACTTATTGTTTTTTTGTGCAATTGCATGCAGTGTGAGCGGTTTGTCAAACACAATGCTTTTAAAGAAGTCAGTTTCTTTTTTAATCCATATGTCCTCGATTGGAAATGCATTAGCAAGTGAACAACAAACAGCTAAAGCTGGTAATTCTAGAAACTCTGGAAGCAAAACTCTCACATTGAAGAGTGGTACAGTTTCAGTATTGCCAAAATCTAAAAAACAAACATCAATACTATTGTCCATCACTTCCCTGATAACAGCTCTGTAGTAATGCATATCCTTACTATACCGGGCACAGCATAGTTTTCCAGGTTCTGGATTTTCTAGAATCTTATCAACTGTTTCACTTGTATCATACACAGCTGCAATTTTCTTCATCAAGGCTTCAAACTCATCTCGACAATCAATAGTTTGAACCCAAAAATTTGATGGATTCAAGACATATACTACAAAAGCAACACAGACAGAACCGATTTGTATTTCTGCTCTTTTGCAAGGAATTGTTAAAGGAGAACAGATTAAATGAGTGCCTTTTGCATCTGAAGAATCTCCTGATTGTACAGTATTCCTATGAACAGAGTCAGCATAAACAGGATCTGTATCAGAGATTTTTATATCCTCACCTGTAGAGAGTTTTTTGGTCTTAAAGGATGGGTCAGGTTTTGGAATCACTTCACTCCCCTGTGGTAGATGTTCAAAATGCATTGCAGACTCTTGTTTAAGAAGTGTAACATAATACAAATGTTCATCAGCATTGAATAAATCAATGCGGGCATGAACAACACTTTGTCTTAACAAGGCCTCCTTGAATTCTTTTAGTTGGTCGTTTCTTACAGTTTCATCCTGAGAACTAAGACAGGAAAGTGCACAAGGAACTGAAAACCTAGGTACTGACATGAATTCTGGTTGAAGCTTTAAAACACAACTGGAAGGCACAGCTTCATAGCTGCCAAAATCCATAAACCAAATATTCACTTTGTTATCAGAAAGCAGCTGTTGTATCACTCCTCTATGCCACTGGCCATTTCTCCGTCTTGCTGCACAGAGGACTCCTAGATTCTCACAGGATGGAACATTTTCTGTACTAGTTTCGTAACACGAAGACATGTTTGCTGTCAACTCATCCATCTCCACCTGGTGTTGCAGCAGTTGACAATAAAATTTACTTGGACTGACCGCCACTGATATTTTTACTTTCTCTATCCCACCAACAGATAAAAGTGGCTGAAGGTTATTCATAATTGGTTGAACTTCTGATTGAATTTGATCATTACATAATACAGAATCCAGCCTTGTATATTTTTGTTGCAGGAGATCTGGCATCTGTTTACAAAGCAGCTCTTGTGGCAATTCAGTTAACATTTCTACAATAAGACAGAATGTATCCCCATCAACAAGTTTGCCTAATTTTAATTCAACCACATCACTAGTGATTTTTGGCACATCAAGCAGAAATGTTTGGTGTGGTAGAATGGCTTGTATTTGGCCTTTAATCTGCAAGTCTATTAATGATGAAAAGTAATTCAGAGCTTTTGGAGTCCATTTTTCTTCAATTGGCAGTATATTTCCAAAAATCCCACAAACCATCTTGGGAGGAAGTTGAAACAACTCATCAATAGCAGAAGCAATATGTGTCTCATCAACTGCCAGGATTTTCCCACTATCCATAAGAAATACTTCATAGATGTAGTTCTTCTTTTGTACTACTCTTCCTCTGTACCATTCTCCACAAGCAGAGTCTTCTACTAAACAAAACTCACCAATCCCAACACTGTCTTTCACTTTAGATACCTGCTGTATTTCATTTTGCAATATATGGTAGTCAAACTCACAATCTGTGTTATATCTGCCTTGAAATTTCACAAGAACTTCTTTTGGATGGTAGTTTACGTCAGTAATCTTCAGGTCTACATCTAGAAATTTTGTCGACAAAGATGAAACTCTCCTACCTGGAAAACCAAAATAAAGTTCAACATAATCAGGTAATAAATGACTTTAACTAACAGTTCTGCCGCCAAGTTTGATGATAGCATTCCAGTTTTCAGATTTCCCTGCCAATAGGGCACACCAACTCAAAGTCTCAAGTATAATATATTTATCTAATACATCAAATGAAATATCATATTTGAATACCATGCTTCTCTTTATATATTACTGGAAATTATGTAACTATTTATTTTTATGTAGACTAATTAAAATAGTTTTTTGATTAAGCAGTCTCTAAATCTTTCTAATATATAAATATAAATATAATCAAATCTATACTGTAATTTTAAGTGATACCCTAAGCCTAAATGGCTGAGCCTCAAAAGATTATTCAGACAGTGCCTATTTCTACACATAACTAACAATCCAATGTTCTGAGTCATCTAAATAATCAAATGATTTCTTTTATCACATGGGGGGAATGCATTCTTCAGTTCTAGTACAGGTAAGGAAACTAGAGAAAACTGGAAGGAGACTAAAAAAGTTAAGCAATTTAGGGGGGAAATGGACAGAGATGAGAGCTACAATTTATGAAATTAACAAGAAGTAATAAGACATGAGAGATGAATTCACAATGTTTTGGAAAGTCATCCCTACATGTTGCAGTTAGCATTAAAAAGGAAGATCTCAACTGCATGCAAATCACATGAGACAGTGCTGTATAATGACTTTTTTTTTAACATCACCCAAAAGTAGAATAATATGTAAACAAACTAAAGGGACAAGATGTATGCAAAGTGCAGAAAGACCAGTAAACGGCTGTTCTTGCTTCATCTTCTCTCCAAAACATTTTTCAAAAATCTTATCTCACCTGCCATATCTCAAAATGTTCACAGAAGCTTTTCATCTGTCCAGCAACAGCTGGGGGAAGAGGAGTCAAAAAAATCTGTAAAGCATTGAAGAAAACATGGAAAAGTCATGTAGTTTAAAATCTTAAGTGTGTGTGTTTTTGTGCTTTAATCGATTTTTTTTTTCATCCCATGAACACTTGACCAAACCATCTTTTCCCTCTCTCCCCCTGCACTCATTTATCAGGGTGGAGAAAAACAATTAAAAATAGAAACTGTACTGTTTCTATTAAGTTTTAAATTCAAACACAAAGTTTCTTTTAAATGACTAAACAACATCTAAACAACAAATAATCTAAATAGCCCTACAGTTCATCTCTCAACTGAATCAGTGCTTTTACCAGATCCATCAAGTAAAAGGTTTTTCTGTGTAATTGAAGAACATTTTAATATGTTTCAGATATGAATACTTGCACTGAAAGCAGGTCTTTCATTTTCACTTCATAAAAATAAACTGCTATAACAGGCATAGGCAAACTCGGCCCTCCACATGTTTTGGGACTACAACTCCCATCATCCCTAGCTAATAGGACCAGCACTGGAGGGCCAAGTTTGCCTATGCCTGTACTATAGTCTACCCAGGAACTATCAAACCTTGTTTCAACCTCTTGTAAAATAGCCAGGTTTTCGAAAAAGAGGACAGTGCTTCCGTACATTTAACAGAATCATAGAATTGTAGAGTTGTAGGGACCATGAGAGTCATCTAGTCCAACCCCCTCAAATATAGGAATATTTTGCCCAACATAGGGCTCAAAATCCCCCTACTGCAGCATTATTAAAGATGCAGGAACACTATCCTCTTTTCTTTTTTAAATCTGACCAACCTGGACCATAATGGGCATAGCAATTTTGTTTAATATTTTGTTTTTGTGAGGGTAGAGCTGGGCGAAGGCAGAGTGAAGTAGAAATGAACAACACAGGAATGAAGAGAACTGTCCAGTGTGCATATTCCTATGTTCCTTGTTTCTGCTAAAGTCCTCCACTCACTTGCAAAAGTCCCACTTGAATTCAATGGAGCTTACTTCTGAGTAGACATGTGCAGGACTGGACTATTAGCCTCACAAACAGTAAAGATGATTGTCCTAAGAAAGGCTCTCTATAGGCTCTTTAAAATACATTCCATCTACTGTATAGATAAAAGGATAGCAAGCAAAACATACAGAGATACAAAGCTTCCTTGTAGAGATACAAAGCTTGCTTGTAAAAACGAGGAAATGTAAACAATAATCGTACTACCGGTAACTAACATGCGGCAGAACCTGAGACTCTTAACCTCAGGATCACGGGTTCAAGTACCACATTGGGCAAAAGATTCCTGCATTGTTGGACTAGAAAGATGACCCTTGTGGTCCCTTCCAACTCTACTACGTTGTGATTCTGGGGTCACATTTGCATGACTGCTTCCAGGAAATGTGCAAAGCAGCACCACTGGGAAACCAGACTGAGATCAAGCTGAGCATAAATCAGGATGCAAATGGCCACATTTTAAACTCATCTACCCTGCTTATGAATACTAAACTGCAGATAACATTGCACGCATGTACCGGGTAGACTAACGAAAGCTTATTTGTTTGCTCTTTAAGGTGCCACATGGAGGTTATTTTGCTGCAACAGATAAACGGGGCTACCACTCTGGTATTTCATAGATAGATAGATGATAGATAGAGGGATGCCAACTTGGAATAAAATACTTGGGGGGGGGAATCCCCACTCCGCATAATCAGTCACATGATGTGGTGTGCGACACACACCATTTGAATGGCAATGCCCATCAACTTTATTTATATATATATGTGTCTGTGTATATTTGATATTTTTTTATTAAATTTTCTGTTTAACAATTTAAAATACAAATTTTATATCCTTAAGATATCAATGACTTCCCCTTTTTGCTTTCCATGGTTCATTTTATGTATCATAAATCCCTGCATATTTTACAAAAACTATTACCATTCAGTATTCCATGATTATTGCATCCATCAAAACTTATTTACACTGTTGAATTTATCTTAATGCTGCCTGCGTTTTCAGCTGTACACAATTATTTCCCATATACTGTATTCCATAAACGTTTTCCAACCTTCTTTAAAACACCCATCAACTGTGGGGAGGCCCGGCCCTCTCCAGTATTTTATTGGGGCCCCCAAAGACCCATAAGTATGCGCATATACATACATATACATACTTATACTGTACACATAAACACATAGGATGGGGGGGGTGGAGGCTGCAGAATATGGCAGCTCCTTTCTCTTCCGGGTAGTTCAAATACCGACTTTCTTGGAAACTCAAGCGGAGCATAATAAAAGATGAGGAAACAAGCCAATACTGTACCGTATATTTTTAGGGGGGGGGGAAGAGAAGCGAGAGGAGGCTTATTTCAAACCTCGACTCCCCGAAGCTCTTCGAAAGCGGGATGGAAAAATGGGGCGAAACCTTTCCTTTGGCCCGTTTTTAATTTCGCAGTTTCTCCCCCCTCCCCCCCCCCGGTTTCGGGGTGCAACCCCACAATCCCGTTTACCTGGGACTGAATCCGAGGGTGGGGGCTTCCCCCTTGAGGAGAGGCACGAAGAAGGGGCGGCCTTTCCAACTACAGCCGCCGGCTTCGGGGCCAGGTTGGGAAGGTGAGGGCGGCAGCAGCCCAGGGAAAAGCGGCCCTGAGCGAGGAGGAGGAAGCGGCTCGACGGCGTTTTCTGAGGGGGAAACGCGACGCCCACGGCCGCCCGCTTCCCCGGGGAGAAGAAACAAGAAGCGCCGAGTTACACTGAGTGGGAAGAAGGGCCCCCGCGAGGAGGCCTGAGGGGAAAGCGCGCCAGTGCCGCCCAAGGGCCGCGTGCGCCTCGCGAGGAGGAAGCCGCGTCTCCCACGCCCGAAGGCAGCCGGGCGCGAGGCGGGGAGTCGTTAAACGGCGCCGGAGGAAGCGGGCCTGTGGGACCAAGCGCCGCCGCCGCCGCCGCCGCCGCGTTGACTCCGAAGGAAGGCTAAGAGGCGCGTCAACGGCAAAGGAAGGGGAGGTTAGGCCCAAGGGAGCCGTTGGCTCTGCTCTTTCCGGAACGGTTGACTTTGGGGGAGGGCGGGTTAAGGAGGGCGCCCCCTCCCCAGGGTTGGCACCTTGGTTTGGGGTGGGGTTGTTTGGGGGGGGGCGGCTTTAACGTTTTCACCTGGTGCTGAAGTGGTGGGGCTTCCAAGCAAGCAAGCAAGCCACGTCGCCACGTTTTCTCCGATGGAAAGAAGGACGCGTCCCCTTCCGCCATGGTGTTTTCCCCCACGATTTATATTCCCACCCGTCTGACTGGTGGGTCAGTCTGGGCGGCTCCCGACATATATAAAAACATAATAAAACCTGAAACTTTACAAAAAACAACAACAACAAAACACTTCCCTATGCAGGGTTGCCTTCAGACGGCTCTGGGGTCGGATAGGGGCGTACCTTCCAACGTTTCTCCGATGAAAATAGGGACGTCCTGTCATACCCTCCAACATTTCCCCAGTGAAAATAGGGACATCCTACGACCTATATCAGTGTTTCTCAACCTTTTTTGGGCCACGGCACACTTCTATGAAAAAAAATCCCGCGGCACACCAACTCTGTGCCGCCCTATATTTAGTTTAGTTTGGAGGGGAGACGTAAAGCATGCCACTGAAGAACTGCTGCGCGGTAGCCAGGCGGACCCACCAGGCGCAGAGCCTGCGGAGCGAGCGGGGACACGACGGCACGCACAGACCCCAGGCGGGCAGACATGGGCGCGCAGCTGCCGCCGCCTCCCTCCCAGCCGCCCCAGGCAGCCATCGCCGCTCTGGCCCGGCGAAGGGAAGCCCTGCGCAGCCTTCCCCGCCTGCCTCCTCCTCCCCAGGCGGCGGTGGCGCCCTCTCTGGCCTCTGGCTGGATGCCGACTCTAAATTTTGCCGCGACGTGCGGCGACGAGAAGGGCGATTTGCATTGTCACGTGCCTGGCGGCCGCGTCGTACCCAGCCAACTTCCTTTCCGGCGGGTCAGCGACGTGACAATGCAAATCGCCCTTCTCGTCGCGGCACACCAGCCAGCGTCTCGCGGCACAGTAGTGTGCCGCGGAACACCGGTTGAGAAACGCTGACCTATATCATACCCTCCAACTGAAAAGTACAGCTATGGCAAAGAGATCCTTCCCATGTGTCTCTAAACTGGAAACCATGTGACTTATTCTCCTGCCTGAAATTCAGCCCTACTACACTCCATAGCACGTTCTGAAGCCTATCCAGCACAATCACTTTTTAAAAAATGTTTAGGAGTACAGGTACAGTACTCTTTTTCCGGGATGCGAGTGGCGCTGTGGGTCAAACCACAGAGCCTAGGGCTTGGTGATCAGAAGGTTAGCACGACGGGGTGAGCGCCCGTTGCTCTGTCCCAGCTCCTGCTGACCTAGCAGTTCAAAAGCACGTCAAGTGCAAGTAGATGAATAGGTACCACTCCAGCGGGAAGGTAAACGGCGTTTCCGTGTGCTGCTCTGGTTTGCCAGAAGCGGCTTAGTCATGCTGTCCAAATGACCCAGAAGCTGTACGCCGGCTCCCTCAGCCAGTAAAGCGAGTTGAGCGCCGCAACCCCAGAGTCGGTCACGACTGGACCTAATGGTCAGGGGTCCCTTTACCTTTACTCTTTTTCCTACTCATATTGAAATACTACCCCTCAATGAGGCCAAACTTAGATTCACAAAATGTTTAGGGCTATGCGAACCCCTGCATACCCCCAGAAAAAAAACACTGGGGAGGAGACATGTACCACTTCAAGAACAGCCCCATATATCAGAATCATATATTCGTTCTGAGCATGCTCTGAGCTGATGGCCACACCTAGCCAGCCAGCCTTTAGGATTGTGCTTGTTCCCTGGAAAGCCTTGCTGTTTGCTTCTCCCCCGCTGCCCTCCCGCGCCTTTTTGTGTAAGTGAGAAGCACTGTGCACAAAGTGAGCCTCTTGCTTGTAAAATAAATGGGCTCTGTTTGTTTCTTACTTGCACTGTTTTTCTTTCGTGTACTTAATTTGCAATTTTTTAAATGTGTTTTTCAATCCTGCGTCAGTTTAGCCTCATCCGGAATGACTGTGATTAAAAATGTCTTATTATGCTAAAACTGAACCAGCCAATTTGGGTAGAGTGCCAAAATGTGGCTGCTTGGAGGAAAGGTGCAGAGAAGGTGTTGGGTGCATTTTCTCTTCAATCCAAGAATGCCAGAATATCATGCTGCCTGTCACATGTTGCACATGTGCCATGGCTTCCAAACACCATACATGCAAAGCAATGGCTTTCCCCCAAAGAATCCTGGAACTGTAGTTTGCCCCTCACAATTCCCAGCACCCTTAACAAACGACAGCTCCCAGCATACTTGAAGCCATGCACTTTAATTGCCTAGAGTGGATGTGACCTATAGCTGACATACTACCCATACCTGCCAAGTTTTCCCTTTTCTCGCGAGGAAGCCTATTCAGCATAAGGGAAAATCCCTTTAAAAAAGGGATAACTTGGCAGCTATGATACTACCCATTGAATCAAGCTGCTGTAGGAATAAAAGGGAAAATACAAAGATGGAATACTGTATTAGTTGCAAACACTCAGCATATCTAATGGCAATTCACCACACAGACCTTTATTAGGAGGACATTTTATGAAACCAAGATTGTTGCCACATTTTCAAAGATTTTTTAAAAGCATTTTCCCTTTAGGACAGGTTATCGAGGGAACAATCACATTGAAATAAACGTGTGTTTCTTCAGCGACAAAAGTGTTAATCAAAACTACTTTTTAGAGCCACTAGATGGCAGACAAATATTTAGAAAAAACTTCTGCTAAGAGAATTAGAGAGCAGTTTTTTCATGTATTACATTTTGATTGAACATTCCAGACTCATCATCACACAGAATCAGCCAACCATTATCAGAGCCAATGGGTGAAAATAAGGAAGCAGATTTCAACTCAACACTAAGAGAAGCTTCCAAAAAGTAAGAGACTATTGAGAGGTGGTGGCTGCTCCTTCACCTGAGCTGTTAAAGCAGAAGGTGGACAGCCATCCGTCAGGGATGCATCCTCCTACACTGCCATTCCTACACTGAGCAGGGGTTTGGACTAGATAAATCCTTAGGTCCCACCCAACACTAATGGATTCTGATAAAATGGGTTGTAGCCAATTCTAGTCCTACTCAACCCAATATGAAGCGCTTCTGAAGTGCCGTGCCTTCTCGCATCTCATCTGGGAAGCGTTTAGCCTGAATGTCGGCAACACGTTCAGAAATCTGCATGATGCTTTCACATTACAGAACATTGAGAACTACTGCTGTGAAATGAAAGCAAGGAAAAGCTTTTACAACTGTGTGCCACATTGTAAATGTCAGTTACCACCTTATATCAGCCCTATGAAGTAAGGAATTACTTGCATTCCCATTCCATTAAATCCAGAGAAGTTAAGTGACTTATCCCTGGGAGTCAGTGGCACTAGAAGATTTGCAATTTAATAACAGTCATTATATTTCTGTGTGCTCCCTTGAGCTACACGACAGCGCTATCAGTGAACTGATACCACAACTGAACTTTTGTCATTGTGGATTTTAAAATGACAGTTTGATTGAATATGGTAGAGTGGTTGTGCATGCAGAAGTATAAACCACAGGCTACAAGCCTGGAAGTCCTAGGTTCAAACTTTAGCTCAGCCATGAATTCAATGGTGGCCTTAGATAACGTTATTTCTCTAAGCCTCAGTGCTTATCTGTGATGAAGGAATCATAATTCAAACTACAAGGATCAATAGGATAGTAAATGTGAAGAGCATGGAGCCACTTTTTATTTATTCCTTATATTTAGCCCCCACCTGAAGAGTTAGATACAGTATTCTGAAAGAATCCCAAATCACCTGGGCGTGCGTATTGCAGTTCTTGCCAAACCTTTGTTAGTCTTTTAAATGTAATCAATTGGATATATATCTGCCACCTGCTATTAGGAAAAACATGCATGGCTCCTCGAACTTGCTACGGCTTTTAAAGATGCTTGCTTGCTAAGAAGGCTATCTTTTCCCGTCTTTGGTTGTGGTTTCCAGACCAGTTTTCCCAACTGCAGAGCAGAATTCAAAACCATCGTCCTAGGCTGCAACTCCTTTATTTACTTTGTCCCTCAGAACTCAAGGGAGGAGCCACTGAGAACCAAAGTAACTAATTCCTGCATTGCTGTAGTCACATGTGCTTCATCTGCTAAGCTCCACCCTAGGTTCTAGCTCTTGGTTATGCTAGAATGTGACAAAAGAATGAATCAAGGAAATGATCTGAAATCACAAATACAAAATATATCAGAACTGAAAACAACACATTGTCTGATAATTGCCACTTATCAAATCCATTTTTTATTATTTTGGAATGCCTTGAAACAGAATAGCTCTTATTCTCTGTCAAAATACCTAAATAAACTATTACCATTATAAGAACATTTACTTTTAAAACCCCATACAATTTCAGATTAAGTTCAGCAATGAAGGGCAGTGTGTTAATCATTATATCTGTCTTGTTAAACATTTTACATTCCCCCCTCTGTTTATAAACAGAGTTGATGACCTAGAACTGCCTCTTTTCTGACATTTCCCATTCGTCAATAACAAATTAGCTGTGCAGTAATCATGTGACACTTGCCTGGTTTCCCTAGTTTCTTTGCAACCAATAGACTTCCACTGGAAATCTTCAGATGTGCAGGTAGCATTTTTAGAATTATAGAGCTCATTTGTGTAGAACAGGCATCATCAACAAAGTCGCTCACATCTCAAATTGTATCCTCTGTCTTGATTGGCAGTGACACACTAGATTCAGAGAGGGGACATTCCCAGTCCCACCTGGACCTCAGGCCGGCATGCAAAGCGGATTCTCTGTCACTGAGCTATGACCATCAGGAAACTGCCTTATGCAGACTCAAACCACTGGTCCATCTGCACTTCTTTTGGGAATCTCTTGAACTCTCTTCTTGAAGGTGTTTCTCTGACAGGTGGTCTTTATTTTAGAACGTGTAAGTTGGACCTGCAGCTAGGGCTGCGAGAGAATTTCGACAACAACGGAAACGGAAGTGGAAATTGCTGCCCTTTGTGTGGAATTTCCATTCCTGACCACAGACAGTCAGTCAAGCGAATGCAATCAGAATTCGTTCACATAATCATTGGTTTTTTAAATCTTCAGATGATACATAATCATAGAAGAAGGGACCTAAGGGTCATTTAGTCCAACCCCCTGCAATGCATGAATCGCAACTAAAGCATTCATACAGATGGCCATCCAACCTCTGCTTAAAAACCTCCAAGGAAGGAGAGTCTATCACCTCCCGAGGGAGTCCATTCCACTGTCGAAACAGCTCACTGTCAGAAAGTTCTTCCTGATGTTTAGTTGGAATATCCTTTCTTGTAAGTTGAATCCATTGGTTCAGGTCCTGTCCTCCAGAGCAGGAGAAAAAAAAAGCTTGCTCCATCTTCCATGTGATAGCCCTTTAGATATTTGAAAATGGATATCATCTCTCCTCCCAGTCTCCTCTTTTCAGTGCTAAACACACCCAAGTCCCTCAAACATTCCTCATAAGGCATGGTTCCCAGACCTTTGATCATCTTGGTCACTACACACATTCTAGCTTGTTAATATTCTGAAAATGTGGTGCCCAGAACTAGACACAGTACTCCAGGTATGGTCTGACCAAAACAGAATAGAGCAGTACTTTCACTTTCCTTGATCAGGATCCTATACATCTGTTGATACAGCCTGGAAGAGCATTAGCTTTTTTTGCTGTTGCATCAAACTGTTGACTCATGTTAAGCTTATGGTCAAAGACCCCCAGATCCTTTTCACATGCACTACTGGCAAGCTAGGTGTATCCCATTTTATATTTGTGCAGCTGGTTATTCCTGCCTAAGCCTTTAAAGGGCCCTTTTGTTAGCCAACCATGCTGCATTCAGTGGCTGTTTTTCTGTTGGACAATTGGAGTTTTGCATTATTTTAGAGGTAGGCAGTTTCTTAGAGGCATTGATTGTTTCATGATCGTTTTACTGATCTGGAGCCGCTTGTGACCAAAGGTTTGACTAATAACTCACTTTAAATATCCAAAAACAAGTGCATGGACTACCTCAGATATGAAAGTAAAAGGGACAGCCTTTTTGCACAGAACTCCATGCATCCATCAGAGTGGCTATGGGATTTTGAGTCTGTACTGCGGGTGTAGGGATGAATGTTTAATTTAATCATGGAATAGGTTGTGCAGTTCTTCTTAAAGCTATCAATCATTTTTCATTTATACCCAGTGGATTTTAGACATGCTGATATGCAACATAATTCTTGAAATAAGGCTTACAGTTTTGCAGTGAAAATAGAAGGCAGTGCATGGCAGAGCTATTTGGGCAGCTATTTTATGAGCTGCATTGCACTGGACTGCCTCGGGATGACATTGTTGGACTTACAGTGTGATCCTATACATGTCTACTCAAAAGGAAGGCTCATTAACCTTGGTGGGGATCTCTCACAGGTAAGTGGTTGTAGGATCACAGACTGAAGCACCTAAAATGGTAACACCTCTAGCATATGCAAGCTGCACCCCCCCACCCTCTGCAACAATGCATTGTTGAATCATAGAATCATAGAATTGATAGGGTTGCAATATTTTGAAGAACAAAAAAGAGGAAACATTTGCCAGTGCCTGGGGCAGGGGGAGGGAGGAGGTGCAGGATTGAAGATGCTGGCCTAGATAGCCCGAGGTACCACTGTACTCCTTTTGATGGACAGATTCCCCCTCCAGCATATTGACATTGAGTTTTATTGTTGTTTTAGCCCAATTGCATGCATTTTATTGTTATTGTTTTAACTTCCTATCATATTGTTTGCTGCCTTGATTTATTTTTCTTTCATGGGAAAGAAGGAGACAGCCGTTGAAAAGAAGTAAAGGAATAACCAAGCACTCATGTCTGAATTAGCGCTTGTCCAATTTTAGCACTCCTGGAATGCCAATAACAAATTAAAAAATGAGGACATCTTGGCAAATACAAAAAATCGTCCAGGACAGAAATTTTACCCCTGAAAAAGAGGCCATATGGCAACCCCAAGAATTGTAGAGTTGGAAGGTACCACAAGGGCATCTAGTCCAACCCCCTGGAATGTAGGGATCTTTTTGCCCAACATGGAGCTCGGACCCTGACATTAAGAGTCCCATGTTCTTTCAACTGAGCTATCCCAGGCTGTATTCTGTCTAGTATATTCATGTAATAGCCTGTTTTACACTAAGACATTCCTTGTTCTTTTGGTTATATATATATTAATATCAATGGTCTGGCAGTATGCTATCACCATCCAAAATAAACCTCAGAGCTCAATAACCATTTTTCCTGAAAATGTGCATCAGGTAATGGCAGCTGTGGCTGCAAGCATAACACAGTGGTGATGGGTCTGCCACACTTACCTTGTATCGGATATTGCAGCCCTGAACAACCATTAGAAGAACAGTGCATTGTAACCACTGTTCAGGGCTGCAACATCCGATGCAAGGTAAGTGTGGCAGACACATCATCAGTGGCACTAGACTTACTTCTACCTGGGTGGAGTCAGGGGTTTTCTGTTGCCATTCTGTTATTGTATAGCTTCCTTCCTGGTGTGTGGTTGTATGGGGTCTCAGGTGAGCAAAAAACAGCCGTAGTATTATTCTAAGCAGGAAAACAAAGTAAAAGAACATACCCTTATTCTTGATCAGCCAACATGAAAAGACTTCAGCCTATGAGGCAGGTCTCAGCCTGTGTCAAAAGGTCCATATGGGGATTATTTGTTATATGTATTTTCAGAAACTGAAAAATAAAGTTAGGGAAGGAGAGAGCGAGAAATCCACGCACTATTCAGCATGACTTCATAATTTTCTTGTCACCACTGTAAGATATAATCTTTACATGGGGACCAAAACATGTTATTCAGATCAAAGTCAAATGTGTATTACGCATGGAAAAAGTTGACCAGAATCTTTCTTTTTAACTGCCCCTGGGTCTAGTCTCTAGAGCTCCTGAGCTTTGTGTAAAAACCTAGACTGAAATGCACTAGGGTCTGATAAACTAGAACACACAAAACACAGATGGGATTTCCTAACATTACAGAGAAATAAGGGGGGGGGATGAAAATTGTCCAGTAGCACCTTAGAGACCAACTAAGTTCTGGGTAGGGACCCAGGTGGCGCTGTGGTTAAACCACTGAGCCTAGGGCTTGCTGATCAGAAGGTCGGCGGTTCGAATCCCTGTGATGGGGTGAGCTCCCGTTGCTTGGTCCCAGCTCCTGCCAACCTAGCAGTTCGAAAGCATGTCAAAATGCAAGTAGATAAATAGGAACCGCTACAGCGGGAAGGTAAACGGTGTTTCCATGTGCTGCTCTGGTTCGGCAGAAGCGGCTTTGTCATGCTGGCCACATGACCTGGAAGCTATACGCCGGCTCCCTCGGCCAATAATGCGAGATGAGCGCGCAACCCCAGAGTCGGTCACGACTGGACCTAATGGTCAGGGGTCTCTTTACCTTTACCTAAGTTCTGGGTATAAGCTTTTGTGTGCATGCACACTTCTTCAGATACACTGAAACAGAAGTCACCAGACCCTTATATATAGTGGGAGAGTGGGGTGGGGTTTTTCTAAGAAGGTAGTAGGAGATGGGTTATTGACTCAATGGGTATGGTAAACCTGTTGATGATATTACTAGACGGAAAACTACGGAGAGATGCGGGTGGTGCTGTGGTCTAAACCAGTGTTTCTCAACCTTTTTTGGGCAAAGGCACACTTGTTTCATGAAAAAAATCACGAGGCACACCACCATTAGAAAATGTTAAAAAAATTAACTCTGTGCCTATATTGACTATATATAAAGTAATTCTCCTACGGCACACCAGGCAACATCTCGCGGCACACTAGTGTGCCACGGAACAGTGGTTGAGAAACACTGGTCTAAACCACAGCAGGGCTTGCCGATCAGAAGGTCGGCGATTTGAATCCCCGCGATGGGGTGAGCTCCCATTGTTCGGTCCCAGCTCCTGCCCACCTAGCAATTCGAAAGCACGTCAAGTGCAAGTAGATAAATAGGTACCGCCTTGGCAGGAAGGTAAATGGCGTTTCCGTGCACTGCTCTGGTTCACCAGAAGCGGCTTAGTCATTCTGGCCACATGACCCGGAAGCTGTGGACAAACACCGACTCTCTTGGCCTATAGAGCGAGCTGAGCGCGCAACCCCAGGGTCGTCCACAACTGGACCTAACGGTCGGGGTACCTTTACCTTTAAGGTGCTACTGGACAATTTTTTAATTTATTTCGACTGCGTCTGACCAACACGGCTACCTACCTGAATCGAAAGAAATAAGAGCGAAGCAAATTGTTCAGGACCCAACAAATGTGCATTCAAGGGTCAAACCACTTCCATCGTCCTTTTACCCTGTCACTGTAAGGAAGCTTGGTTGATGGGACTGGTGTCCTTTCAGTGCCCTCCTTTGGTTGGATCTCAGTTTTTGTAGGGCACAGGTTGTATCACCAAAAGAGATGCTCAGTTGAAGACCTGCAATGCAATTAAACCTTGGCACAGAGGTAGATTTATAATCCTAATGAAGAAGCCAAACATAGATACATACAGATACATAGTCAAAGATTAAATCCTATTTGTGTAAGTGAAAGTATTCACCACACTTTTTTTTTCTTTGACCATTGACTCTACTGGGGCTGATGGAAGTTGGCATCCAACAATTAATCTGAAGGACTACAGGTTCCCTACATATTTATCGTTCCCAGCCCTCACAAAGGCAAAGTCTTTTAAACTTCATTAACTGTTGGCAGCTCATCTGACATATTTGTGTCCCTTTAAGAGATTACCAACGGGGTCAAATAGTACATCCTGTGTTGTTTTGTTTTGAACACGACCTTGCTGATCACCTGCTGGACAGATACCTAAAAATGTTCATTCTGAACAAGTCTACTTATATCCTTCGGTTAAGAGATTATGCAAGATATATGATCATTTTAATGTATGCAATATTATCACACATAGCTGTAAAACATCAGGACTGATTTTACAGCAAATCAGTAAATCGAGACAACGCGAGTAACTTGCAAAGTGAAACTGAGTCAGGGAAGTTCTGTCGTGATCTTCCAAATCACATAGGAACCAACAGCAAGGCCCCATGGGGAATCATTTATGAATTATTGTGCTGCATTATATACTTGTTGAAGTGGTTCAGAGCCATACCGTACATATTGGCACCATTTGCTGCTGAAAACAATTGCTATGCATATTGCTAGCATGGAGAAGAATGTTTTTATGCATATTGTTAGCATATTTCAAATGCATCCATCTTGCCATTCCTACCCTTCACATGTTACCCAATTTTTTGGGGGGGGGGACCACAGGCAGAAGGCATCCACTCTTTACTGCTGCTCAGAATATAAAAACTGAGGTCTTCAACAGGACAACTATTATTAAAGACCTACTGATTTACCAAGAGGTCTTCCAGGGTTTATGAGAAGCACTCTTTCGCAGTTCTACCTGCAGATGCCAGAGAATGAACCTGTTCAGTCTGGTACCTATTGTATGCAACTCTACCACTGAGATATCTCCCTTCCCATAAATGTTAGGTAAATATATGGCATGGAGAAATTGTTCACAGAGATGTTAAAAGTCCCTGCTTAAAAATCCAAAAATAGATTCAAATACATCATTTTGATACTTTAGGAATTTGCAACATGTGTATCAGTTCAACATGTGCACCAGCAGTAAACACAGTGCTTGAATTCTCCTGAGAAGGGCATAAGCAGTTTGGGTGCAGGATTGAATCTGAAGCTGGAATTCTGAACTACTAAAATCACAAGAGAGTTTGCCATTGAGTTCAGTAAGATGTGCTGTCAAATACAGCAGTGAAAAAAATGGTCCCAAGGGGAGCCTTTTGAGCGGAGGGAGGGGGGCTTGTCATGGCCTTTTATACGGTAGATTTCTTTTTTTTTTTTAAGGAAACCAGATTGTGCACAGATAACAGGCTTCAAGGGAGATTTCTGATACGAATCCATCTGGAAGAAGCATGCCCTGTGGAAGAGCCCAAGACCTATAGAGGCCTTAGCTGTGCTGACTCTGCCATTATTTATCAGCATTGTGGATGTGAGTTAGACCTGGTGTCAGTACTGAACCAAACTGAGATTGAAACCAGCGTCCGCCTGCTCTGCCTGTTTTTCTCAGTCCTTATCAAGAAAGTTATAAAGAAGCTGCTTTATCTGAAGTCTGAAGATTGCAGCAAAGCAGCAAGAAATGCCTTGCCTTAGTTTATTATAAAGATTCGGGATCCCAGACTTTGCTCCAGCATATTTGTTGGCTGCAACCTTTGCACGGTGTAATAAATATGTTTGCTGCGTGGCAGTGAGCTCATCAAGTCAGTAACAGAACAAAGACCATTTTGTAGCTAGTCATGCAAAAAAGGAGAGAAAAAGGAAAGGAAACTCTTCTCTAACAGGAAAGAAAACAATCGTTTTCATTATTGGAGGCCTATTTCAGTTTGCATGAAAAGTCAGGGAAACAGTCCCCAATATAGTATTAGGTTGACACATCTAATAGCTTGAAGTCGTCCAGTAGATAAGGTAACTGGGAGGCCTTGGTAGTGCTATTTAGCAATGAGTTCCAGTTAGCTCTCCCTAGTTCACAAATACGATGCAGAGACAAACACTTTTAAGTACAGTGGTACCTCTACTTACGAATTTAATGCGTTCCAAACACACATTTGTAAGTAGAAAAAATTTGTAAGTCGAATCCCATAGGAATGCATTGGGAGAAAAAATTCGTAAGTAGAAAAAAATCCTATCAAAAAATTCGTAAGTAGAAAAAAATCCTATCTAAACCGCATCCAAGATGGCAGACGGAGCTCCATTCGTAAGTAAAAACATTCGTAAGTAGAGGTACCACTGTATTCTGAGGGTGCAACTTTATGCCCACTTACTTGGGAAAGAAGCCCCATTGAACTCAGTGTTGGGCCTACATCTGAAACAAAGCATGCAAAGGGTTGTTCTGTAATGCCAGAGTTCACTGGGAACAGGAACTGACAGTTAAAACCACTTTGAAAGTTGTAGCTCTGTGAAGGGAATGGGGTTTCCCTAACAACTCTCAGCACCCTTAACAAACTACAGTTCCCATGATTCTTTGGTGGAACCAAGACAGTTTAAAGTACAATGGTACTGCTTTAAATGTTGAGTGCAGATGAGTTCCTAGACCTATTGCTGTGGGGCTGTGGGCATGTGCCCTACCCTGGTGGTGCTGGGAAGAACAGGGAACATGCCAAATTTATGAAAGCTTCATAGTTAACTAACACTCAGGTTCTGGGACGTGGACCTCTGTGATTCTAGGCTTTGATGTTTTATTGAGCATGGTAATACCTGGACAATCTGATCATTAAGGAATGTGCTGCAGAGAAGTTCAACATGGCAGCCTATCAGTGACACAACCCACTATGATTCACATCTGTAACAACTAGGTTCTTGCTGCCCATTTACTACATCCCAATATAGGCTAACAGGGCAATCAAGAAGTCCCACTGTGTTCAGTGGAGCTTACATCCAAGTAAATGGGCATAGGAGTTCAGTCTAAATTGAATTGATGCTACATATCTTTAAGCACTATAAATAAAAATAAAGAATAGCTAATTATTTAAGAAATCATAATTTATGGGTATGTTTGAAAAAGAAGTACAAACATTGTCCTAGAAGACTTTGAAATGCAGATTTCTTTATTAAAACAGCTGGGTGTCCTGATAATCTTATTTTATTCTAGGTTAGACTGTCTTGAACTGGAAAGATTAGTAGTTTCACAACTACCCAAACATTGGGCAATGGGCTGAGGTGCCAGGTGGGGGGGGGAATGTATATTAATAATGGTATTTAGGGCTCACCTAGTTTTGAATAGGGATCGTTTAGTTAAAGTTTAACTTGTCATTTAAAATAGCTTTCTTTTAGAAGTGCAGCTATTTCCCTGGAGCTCCCTGCCAGCCAACTAATTTCTTTGTGAATTATTAATATTAATTGACATATGCAATGTCTTAAGAATGAAAGGATTGCATATGCTAATTCATATTAAGGATCTTTCTTTGCAGCCTGGCTTTACTTCAAGCTGGTCTGCCAAAGAAAAAAAAGGAAAGAATCACGCTTATAGTCCACTCCCAATTTCTTTCCTTTGAAGTTTGGTCAACTGACGTCTTGGTGATGCCGGGTGATTGACAAGTGAATGGCCTCACTCACCTGTCAAAACAGCACATGATTTAAGTAAATATGGAAGGAGGCAAGGAGATCATATTAATCACTGAAATAACAGTACAAACATATTTGGACTTAATGCATAGTCAATCCAAGATTGCATTTTATTCTGGGCCAAGCTACACATTACATACAGTTTCATGTCCTTTCCCCCAATTTTTTTTGTTGCAGAAAAGGCTGGGAGTGGAAGAGCTGTGTGGGGAATACCTCCCCCCCCCAGCATCCTCCTCCTCCTCCTCCTCCCCCCCTTTATCCGTGGCTCTCATGTGGTTCACAGCTCCTAGCATCCAAAGCTTGTTAGGAGTGATAATGGACCTCAGTTCCTTCTTCTTAAGACATCGGAATTCCAGAGGTTTGCAAAAGAATATGGGTCTCAGCACATCTAGTCCCATGTTCCCTCAAAGCAATGGGTTGGGGAAGCAGTTAAAGTAGTACAGATGCAACTAAAGAAGAAGGTAGATTCATATAAGGCACTAATGGAATATAGGGCCTTTCCAGACCAACAGATTATGGCCTCCCACATCAGAACAATGTTGCCAATGCCCCCCCAACAATGCCCCCCCCCAACAGCTGAATATGGAGGAGCTGACTAACTGGGGAAATCACAGAAGATGGAGACAAAAGAAGAACTGATCACCACCATGGAGTCCAACTCTATAATAAACTGGAGCCACAAGAAGTAGTTGGGTTCGTGATGAAATAATTTTGGAGACAGTAGCTGAAAAGGCTTCCACTTCTAGCATGTATTTGGTAGTCGCCTCAAAGGCTTATAAGGAATAGGTTTCTGTTTGCCAAAATACTATAGAAACAATCCCCAAGAGTTTCATGAAGTTGAGCTACAGCAAAGTTCACTTTCACACAATTCATGGACCAAAGAAAACTAAAGGAGGAAGAACCACAGAGAAGGTGTGAGCTGGAATCTTGATCATCATCATACCAACTGTGAGTGGTCAGGAAGTTAGGCCACCACAGTGGATGGACTTGTAAATCTGAAACGTATGTCGGGTGGTGGGTGGGGGAGTTGAACATACAGGAGCGACAATGAAACCTGGGAGGTGTATATATAGATAGTTCCTGGATCAAGAGGAAGTACTTGAAGAGGGAACTTCCTGTGGAGGTGAGTAGATCAAGACCAAGGAGCAAGCAGGGCTCCCAGTCTGCTGTTCTGACTGAGTTCACCTAAGTGCATATTTTTACCTTAGGAGTCTATTTTTAAGGAAGGCAACCCTGCTGGGCAATAACACAGAGTGAAATGATGCCTTTTTTCTGTTGAAACAGATCATCCTAGTTTTCTGGCAATGTGCACTAGGATAGAACTAATGGTTAATCTATTCTGTTCCTATGAGAAAGGGCCAATGCAAACCTCTTGTGTTGCAACACCATTTCACATTCAAAACCAACAAAGTAAAGCAAACATACAAGAATGACAAAATACCAAGAATTATATAAATTCTGAAAGAGAGAAGTAAAAAGAAAATGAAAGATTATGTCTTACTAGCCATCAAGGCCTCCAACCTTATCCTCTTTAGGTTGCCTCTTATGCTCCAAAACATGCCCCTGTCCTGGGTTGTTAAGAGTGAGCCTGACTTATTTTAAATAAGTCAAAAGTGGCATAACTGAAGCATTACTACATTTGATGTATTCTCTCTGTGTGTTGTCTTACTGCCACATTGCTGTAGGTTTTAGAAACAATCCAAAACCTCGTCAAAGTTCTTTACCAGGTGTGAGATGAGTATGCAAACCGTGGACACTGGTGCCACTCATGCAGAGGTGCCAGCTTGAATAAAATATTGTTGGGGGCACAAGTATTCCCTTCTCCACATAATCGATCACATAAAATGGTGCACACACGCAACATTTGAATGACAATGCCCATCAACTTTGTGGGGGGCCCGCCCCCTCAAGTGTTTTATTGTGGGGACCGAAGCCTAGGAGTTGCCTCCTTTGTTCTCATGCCACCTTTAATTGTCTGGTTGGGAAACATTCTATCTAAAACTTGACTATCTTCCTTTCGACCCAGAAGAAATACAGTGAGTATGCAAGCTATACGAGTTGAGCCTCACCACACTTACTAGGAAATCCCACTGGTTTTAAAATATGCTTCCTGTTAAGCCTGCTTAAGACTGCAACCTTAAAGTTTCACCAAACTCCTCCAGTTGGGATCTTCATTGGGGATTTCCGGCTCACAAAGAGATTTGTGGAGGCAAATGTTTGCTGTTTGCATGGACTTTCATCCGACTGCAGCAAACCCACTAAAGCCATCACCTTTCCAGAGGCGCATCTTTCATTCTCTATGCCAGAAGTGCTAAATCTGTCCAGCAAGTTCTCTCTTTTAGCTTCAGATTTGGTTGTTTCCTTTGAATTTATCCAATGTCCCTTCATGTATTAATCACAATGAAAATCCAGTGTGTGCAAAAACAACAACAACAATTGAGTGTATTGACATAATAATAATAATAATAATAATAATAATAATAATAATAATAATAATATTGTTTGTACCCCACCCACCTGACTTGGTTGTCGCAGCCACTCTGGGCGGCTTTTACATTAAAAGGCTTCTCTATACAGGGTTGCCTTCAGACTTTATATAGGTGGTTTAGGGTGACCCTCTGGAATGTTGCTTTCTATGAAGAATGCTTTTTTCTTGACCCGCCCTCCCTCCCTGAGCAATGATGCACGTGGAAATTCAGCTGCTATGATGCAAGTAGAAGCTTGTTTTACTGTAATTTAGGCAGGGCATGGTGGCTTGGTTTGACTTTCTGGTTACATTCTTTCAAAGTCTCCTTGATCCCCTTACAAACCAAAATTTGCCAATGTCAAATTGTTGCGGCACCTGGAAATGACAGACCACGTTGACAGTTCTTCAAATCTTTTGCAAGAGAAAAAAGAATTGGGCCCAGGAAATCAGGGTTGTGTTGATGACGATGAAGCAGAAGTCTGTTGCAGATTTCAGAGGGGGCACCGTTTTCATGTCTGTGCCCATGTATTATAGTTCCTGCTTTTTCACCTACAGCACAAATAAATTCCAGATGAGCACTGCCTGATCTTAAAAACAACAGTGGCTGTTATTATTATATTTTATAAATTAAACTGTAAAATGATCAGATGATAGGACTGGAAACTGATGAGCAGCTGTAAGGATATGATTTTTGCACACTATCAGAGGCATAGTGGAAGGGCTGCGGGGGCCATCACCCCCGGCACAGTTTTTTTGGGGGGGGGGCATTCCTCATGATGCACTGCCCTGTTGCATCCTTCTCATCTGCCCTCCAGCTGCAGGGTGCTGTGAGAAGGGTGTAACAGCTCGTGGCGCCCTGCAAGCCCCTTGCCGCTTTGCGCCCTGCCCTGTTGCATCCTTCTAACTCGTCCTCCAGCTGGAGGGCAACTTGAGAAGGACGCAACAGGCATGTGCCCTGCCAGCCTGTTCCACTTTTGCAAGCCTCGCAAGTAGCGCTGGGCTTGCAGGGTGTCGTGAGTGTGCCCCTCAAAGCAGGATGGTGTCGGCCACATCAGGTGGCCGGGCCCCTGACTGCCTGGCTGGGCAGGTGGCACAGTGCAACCGCGCTTAGCTCCAGTGGGTGGGGGTCGCTCTGATGGTGCTCCCTGCCCCTGTGGCACACTGTGCACAGCCTGGAGCGCACTTGCGTGCCCCAGGCACCAGCGATAAACACTCTGCCACTGTACACTGCAGCTTCAGAAATGCGTCAGAAGTCTGAAGGATTCCAAATTAATAGTAGTATTTTTTTTACTATGAATAAAGTCCCAGGATAAGTTACAAAAAGAATTAAACAAAGCATTAAAAGCAGCTTAAAGCAAATTGCAATCAGAAAAGTAAGGTGGGTCCTAAAAATATACATCTCGGGTGTAGAAAGCCAAGGCAAAGAGGTGTGTCTTCAGCATTTGCCAAAACCTGTAGCAATGGGGCCAGGCACACCTCTGTGGGGAGGAGGTTCTGCTACCTAGCATCTGCCACAGCTCATTCTTTCTTGGGACACCACCACTCCAAGCTTCTCAAGGTTGCAGAACTATCAAGAAGGCCCCTTCTGCTGATCTTAACCCAAAAGGGTCTGTAGGGAAAGGGAGAAGTCTTTCAGCAATTACCATGAAGCTGTTACCTATGGAGCTATGTCCATGTATCCTTTTCTGCCGCCATTATTTGTACTTTATTTGATAGGCTTTATCTGATTGGTGCTGCTACCAACACAGATTTCATCGCTATGACAGACTGATAGGGTCCTGATAGACTCTTCAATAAACATCTCATGAAAGCGCAACTTTCTGCCGGCCCATTTCTTTCCGAGAATAAGTAGAGGCCGCAGGTTGAGGAAGGTGGCTCTACTTTGTTAGCTGTCAGAGAGGAAAAAGCAAATTATAGCAGCAGATCACTCCTGGCATGGTTTGGGAGTTGCCACAAGTCAGAAGAGAACACCAATGTCAGCTGGCCGCAGGATTATTAATGAAACAATGACAAAATGCACAGTTTAGCCTGTGCTTTCAGTTGCCATTACAGAATGACTGAGCTGCAGATGCACACGTTAAGGAAAACAAGTAGTTAATGATGAATGCAGCAGATCCCTCCGTGTGCAAACAGTGTCTGCTAAATTAATGTTCAACTAAAATAAATTTGTTCTGGGTTCCCTTCACAGAATTTCCAGGACAATGAAATGTGCACAGAGGTCTTCCCAGCATTCTGTGGTCCCGACATGCTAAACTGAAACTCATGATAATTATACACAAGACCCCATAGCTCCTTGATAAGATTTGTTTATGTTTATTAATGATATACCTTCACAGAAAGATTGATTAAAAGAGTTGTGATCAGCCACCTGTTAGATCCCTTAAACAACAGACAGGATTGTCAGAGAACAGGAGTGGAAATTACTTAAATTCATCATCATCATTATTATTTATTATTTATACCCCGCCCATCAGGTTGGGTTTACCCCACCACTCTGGGTGGCTTCCAACAAATACCAAAATACATTAAAATATCACAGATTAAAAACTTCCCTAAACAGGGCTGCCTTTAGGTGTTTTCTAAATGTCAGGTAGTTGTTTATCTCCTTGACCTCCGATGGGAGGGCGTTCAACAGGGCGGGTGCCATTACCGAGAAGGCCCTCTGCCTGGTTCCCTGTAGCTTTGCTTCTCGCAGTGAGGGAACCGCCAGAATGCCCTCGGTGCTGGATCTCAGTGTCCAGGCTGAGAAATGGGGGTGGAGACGCTCCTTCAGGTATATAGGACCGAGGCCGTTTAGGGCTTTAAAGGTCAGCACCAACACTTTGAATTGTGCTCGGAAACATACTGGGAGCCAATGTAGATCTCTTAGGACCGGTGTTATGTGGTCTTGGCAGCCGCTCCCAGTCACCAGTCTAGCTGCTGCATTCTGGATTAATTGCAGTTTCTGGGTCACCTTCAAAGGTAGCCCCACGTAGAGCACATTGCAGTAGTCCAAGCGGGAGATAACTAGAGCATGCACCACTCTGGTGAGACAGTCTGCGGGCAGGTAGGGTCTCAGCCTGCGTACCAGATGGAGCTGGTAGACAGACACCCTGGACACAGAATTAACCTGTGCCTCCATGGACAGCTGTGAGTCCAAAATGACTCCCAGGCTGCGCACCTGGTCCTTCAAGGGCACAGTTATCCCATTCAGGACCAGGGAGTCCCCCACACCCGCCTGCCCCCTGTCCCCCCAAAAGAGTACTTCTGTCTTGTCAGGATTCAACCTCAATCTGTTAGCCGCCATCCATCCTCCAACCGCCTCCAGGCACTTACACAGGACATTAACTGCCTTCACTGGTTCTGATTTAAAAGAGAGCTAGAGTTGGATGTCATCCGCATACTGATGAACACCCAGCCCAACCCCCCTGATGATCTCTCCCAGCGGCTTCATATAAATGTTAAAAACCATGGGGGAGGGGACGGAACCCTGAGGCACCCCACAAGTGAGAGTCCAGGGGTCTGAACACTCATCCCCCACCACCACTTTCTGAACACCACCCAGCAGGAAGGAGCGGAACAACTGTATGACAGTCCCCCCTTCTCCCAACCCCTCTAGACGGTCCAGAAGGATGTTATGGTCGATTGTATCAAATTCACTTATGCATCCCATTTCCAGAATGGAAATCAATCCTGTGAATGCAATCTGCATTTGCAGCCGTCGTTTTCTGTCCACGAAAGATACAAAAATGATTATGTCCTATCCCCCCGCTAATTTGCATTGCATTTCCTTTGCACTGCAATGAATGGTTTGGAACTGTAATGCTGATGCAATTTGTCTCAGGGCAGTTCACAAAATAAAATCTCGGGGCAGTTCACAGAATAAAATCAAGATATAAAACCACAAAATACCTCATAAAAATAAAAACAACAACCCAATAGCCCCAATAGTTACATAATTAATTACATAGCATTCTGCAATCCCAGACAATGAGACCAATAACATAAGTTTTGTTGGAAGCTAGACAGCAGCAGAATGGAAACAGTACTGCAAGCAACAAACATGGAGTTGAAACAGAAGTAGATACCTTCTTATATGCCTGACCAAAGATGGAGAAACTGAGCAGTTGGAGATTCTGTTGGAGCACAACTTCCACATCCCTGTTTTAAACAAATAATGAATTTGGCCTTTAATCAGGTTTGCCGTACTTTGCTAAGCCGTCTCTGCAGGAAGCACAAAGTGTAGGAAATTTGTTTATGTGTTGGGAAGACATTTCAGTGTGGGGCGTTGTGAACATTGCCCTGACCAAAGTAGATCCTGCTACTTAGGCTCAAAGGTCCAGCGCACATACAGAGCTCCTCCAGGAACTGGTTCCTCCATTGACTTCAGAATGAGGACACTACTTTTGTACTTGACATAAGGTCTGTCTACACTCTACAGCCACGATGCACAAATGCGCATGGTGAAGGAGTAAGGTCACTATCTTACGTTTCCATCCTTTGTGAGTTCTCTTGAATGTATGCATGGAAAAACAGGGTCTTGGGAGAAGTCAGTGCACTTCTATGTGCATAGATTCCATGCAAACCTTCAACTGAGCGCAAGTAGCCCCACCAACCTTCCTTCTGCTCACCACCATGGTTATCATGCCATGTGATTAGGGCTACAGGAAAATGGAAAGATCATAGAATCAAAGAAGTGTAGAGTTGGAACAGACTGCAAGTCCAACTCCCTGCATGGCAGGAATCTT
Source organism: Zootoca vivipara (assembly GCF_963506605.1). Lineage (NCBI taxonomy): Eukaryota > Metazoa > Chordata > Lepidosauria > Squamata > Lacertidae > Zootoca > Zootoca vivipara. The sequence goes on along the minus strand of NC_083278.1, from coordinate 18,049,819 downwards.
TCGCCCAACATGGGGCTCAAACCCACAACCCTGAGATTAGAGTTTCATGCTCTACTGACTGAGCTCCTCTCATGGGGTGGTTCTCTGGTTCTGAAGTTCAGCTGGCCATCACTAGGGATCAACCCTTTAGTGTGGTGCACCCTGCCCTGTGGAGTTTCCTACCAATGGGGACACTCCCTGCCATCCTTCAGATGCCTCTTGACTTATTATTTTTGCTTAAACAAGTCTTTACAACAGGAATTTTCTTGGTACAGGCAACAACTGTTCTGTGCAAGGGTTATGTTTCTGACCCCCTGTGTGCATTGGAGCATGCATAAGCCTGCCCCACCTCGCCTGCCCCCTTTTTTGGCAACTTCTGGGTTGCAGCAATGCGTGTGTGGCTACACATCAACTGGACACATGTAAATTGGCCATTGCCTTTCAATCAATATTTATTGAAGTTTTCATGGATATTGTAAGGGGGAGAGAGTATAGAGAACCTCCCCCTGTCATCAGAAGTAGCTCCTCCCCAAGCAGCGAGGGAAGCGCAGGCTCTGAAGAGGCTAGTCAGGAAACGGGGAGAGAGAGTGCCAGGTCTCTAGCAGCATGGGAGAGCCCCGGCTCCACAGGCGGGAGGAGAGAGGAGGAGAAAGGGGGGAAAGGGAAAGCACGGAGCGTAGACATTCCCCCCCCCCCGGTTCCGGAATTATGGAGGAGAAGAAAGGGGAGGAGATTCACTGTCCCGCGACTCTTATGTTGGGAGAAGTCACGCAGGGGGGCAGTGCCGGATTCTGCATCGGAATAAGAAGACATGTTTCCAACACCCCAGTACACTGTAAATAGAGTGCACCAATAAAGACTGTTTAAAGACAAGCATGTGGAGAGTCGTTACTCTAGAGTAGTCGCAACAACCTCTGACAGATATCTTTGTTGATTTTATTTTTATATGTTGTATTCCACCTTTCTCTATTCTTTTTTTAAAACTGTGCATCATTAATCCACAAATAAATAAATCATTTCTAGGTGCTCACTAGAGCATCTGTGCTCATACAGAGACCATTGATGAAACTGTGCAGTTCTTAAAATAATACGTTGATTTGTTGCCGACTATTATGAACAGGATATCTCTGCACATCATTATGTACAAGAGGAATGTGTCCTCAAATCCTGCAGTTTAACTCACACCTCCAACAAAATGAACAAAATTACTTTTTGTTTCACATCCTTCCCAACATCAATCCACATTTTTTCCAGACTGCTTAATTAACACAGGGAATAGCTTGTGTTTGTTTTACTGTATAACCAAAGAGAAGGTTTATTGCTCAGTCGTATCTGACAGTCACCGATGGCTCCAGTTGACAAATTTTAGCAAGTCATTTAAAAAAATATATCAATTGAGTAATAATTGGGAGTTTGGTTGCCTTTTAGCTGAGGGAGGGAATCACATTTAGTGACTCGCCAGGAAAATTTTACTTGACTATCACATCTGAGTTTATGGATTTATTAAAATTAATGTCAAGGTAAGTTTTATGTCTCTGTTATCTACATGCCCGTAGATATCATTTCAATTGCTTTACTTTGTCCTTACTTTTTATCTGTGCTCCTTATGTATCTGCTTACCTTAACTGAGGTTGGCTGGAGGAGCCTATTTATTTATTTAGCAAAATGTATATACTGCTTGATTGTAATAAAACCTATAAGTGGCTTAGCGCTGGGTTCTTTCATTTTATGTGAAGTGTGCTTTCTGAACTGCTGGCAAATACCCAGCATTGTAGGGTGAGTGTTTGTTGTTGTTTTTCTGGAGGGAGGCCATATAAGAGCACACGGAGCCCCTTTGAAGTTCCCTGTTAAAGAAGGTGTACACACCATACCTTTAAAGAACCCCTTCCTTTCCTCAAAGAATTATGGGCACTGTAGTTTACCCCTCATAGAGTTACAATTCCCTGCAATCCTTAACAAACTACAGTGCCCAGAATTCATTGAGGGGAAAAATGTGCTTTGGATGTCCT